>NC_044388.1:22545127-22871377 GCF_006542625.1 Nomascus leucogenys
GGACTATAAATCATGCTGCTATAAAGACACATGCACACATATGTTTACTGCGGCACTATTCACAATAGCAAAGAGTTGGAACCAACCCAAATGTCCAACAACGATAGACTGCATTAAGAAAATGTGGTACATATACACCATGGAATACTATGCAGCCATAAAAAATGATGAGTTCATGTCTTTGTAGGGACATGGATGAAACTGGAAAACATCATTCTCAGTAAACTATCGCAAGGATAAAAAACCAAACACCACATGTTCTCACTCATAGGTGGGAATTGAACAATGAGAACTCATGGACACAGGAAGGGGAACATCACACTCTGGGGACTGTTGTGGGGTTGGGGGAGGGGGGAGGGACAGCATTAGGAGATATACCTAATGCTAAATGACGAGTTAATGGGTGCAGCACACCAATGTGGCACATGGATACATATGTAACAAACCTGCATATTGTGCACATGTACCCTAAAACCTAAAGTATAATAATAAAAAGATAAAAAAAAAAAAGAAAATGGAGTCACCAGAACATGTTCCCAAAGGGATGATGGAGGGCACAGTCTACTGCCCATGCCTGCAGGTTCCACACCTGGAGATTTAACCAACGGATCAAAAATATAAAAAAAAAATATAAAATAACAGGCCGGATGCGGTGGCTCATGCCTGTAATCCCTGCACTTTGGGAGGCCGAGGCAGGCAGATCACTTGAGGTCAGGAGTTACAGATCAGCCTGGCCAACATGGTGAAACCCTGTCTCTATTAAAAATACAAAAATTAGCTGGGCATGGTGGCGCATGCCTGTAATCCCAGCTATTCAGGAGGCTGAGGCACAAGAATCACTTGAACCTGGGAGGCAGAGGTTGCAGTGAGCTGGGAGCGCAACACTGCACTCCAGTCTGGGCGATAGAGTGAGACTCAGTCTCAAAAAAAAAAAAAACAAAGAAAACAAACAACCAAACAATACAACACAAATAGCACAAATAAAAATACAGTATAACAGGCTGGGTGCAGTGCCTCCCACCTGTAATTTCAGCACTCTGGGAGGCCGAGGCAGGAGGACTGCCTGAGCCCAGGAGTTTGAGACCAACCTGGGCAACAGAGTGAGAACCAAACTGTGAGACAGAGTAGTGGTGCATGCCTGTAGTCCACTGATTTCTACAATAAAAATGAAAAAGTAGCCAGGTGTGATGGCACACACCTGTGGTCCTACCTATTTAGGAAGCTAACGAGAGAGAATTACTTGAGCCCAGGGGGTAGAGGCTGCAGTGAGACATGATTGCACCACTGCACTCCAGTCTGGGCAACAGAGTGGGACCCTGTCTCAACAACAACAACAACAAACCCAGTATAACATAGCATTTCCATTGTATTTGGTATTATAAGTAATCTAGAGATGAAGTATAGAAGAAAATGTGCATAGGTTATATGAAAACGCTATACCATTTTATATAAGAGACTTGAGCATATGTGGATTTTGGTATCCACAGGGGTCCTGGAACCAATCCCCCACAGATACTGAGGGACAACTGTATTTCCTCTGGAGATACATAGGAAAAGCCCAGGTACCTGGAGTAGTCTTGCCTCAAGACAAAAGGATGCACTCTCAGACTTCTCTGCCTTTTTCATATCTAGCATGCACAGAATCTGATCACATTTGTATGGCACACTGGAGTAAATGGATGTGGGCTTATCCAGGCTTCCCCTGGACAGCTCCTGAGCTGTTTGGTCAGTATTCTCAGCAAGCTTGTAACCCCATAAGCTACATAGAGGTTCCAAAGCTCTCGACATACCTTTTTTTTCGACAAAGAGAGGAACAGCACGAAACATTTTTGTTGCACTAAAATTTAAAGCCTATTCTTAGAGGCACATTCTAAAATATGCTGCTGGGGGCCCTGCCCAATTCCCTCTTCAGGTCCAAGGCACTTATTTCCCCCAGCTGCTGGAAATACTGGCTGCTGATGGCTCCCCTGAGTTCTTCTCTGGAAACTGCCCGCAGCTGAAGAGAGCTTCCTTGCCCAAGGTCATGCCCCTTACCTGGGAATTAACTCCAATCCAGTGACTGGTTTGAGTTGACAAGTAAAAGCTGGCCCCCTTGCCTCAAGGTGGACAACTCTAGAGGACTACCCCAGCCCCACAGGGTTCCAGCAGCAACTGCAAAGCGGTTTAGCTCTCCCCCTGCCAATGTTGCTTCTTTCACTCCCCAGGTACTGATCTCAAGGATGCTGCCCAATAAATGTCTTAACCATAAATCTGTCTCACAGTTTGGTCTTCAGGATTTCTGACCCATGACATTTATTTAAAATTATTTTAGATTGTAAGACATTCTTAAATACATTAAATATAGGCTCATTCTTAAGCCATCTAGGGTGTGCATGTATTAATGCATGTAGGTAGTCTTTCATTCATGACCAAACATGGGGAACGAGCCCTATGCAGAGTGAACTTATGAAATGCCTAAAGAAAGCTCTCTAGCACTGGGGAGGGAAGTATGAACATAACAGAAGCTCTTAAGAAACTCCCAAAATAGCCATGCAGGGAATACAGACTTGTATACACACTAACCTACAACCCTAGGTAGCAAAAGCGAACACTGAAGTACAAACAACAGCACTTTGTGTGCACAAAAGGGGGAGTGTCCAATCTTGTCTCAGACAATTAAGAGTGTGAGCTAGATCTTAAAACTCAAGAGGAAATGGTTGTGGTGGGTCAGGGAGGGTCCTTTGTAGTGAACACAGTATTTTCAAAGGCATTGTACTAGGAACATCTAGCTTAATCAGGGCCTGATTAAAACCTTTGGTGCTCCCTGCCATCAATATGTAATTGAAAATGATATCAATATCAAAGTAAAAAGAAAGATTAAGTTCAACAGAGTGCTTTCTAAAAAATTTGATGATTATTTCAATGTTTTTTGGGGGAGGATCAATTACCAAATTTTTTCCAAAGTTGAAGGTACCCCATTATACACCGTGGAATTCTATACAACCATACAAAAGAACATCATGTTCTTTGTAGGAACATAGATGGAGCTGGGGGCCATTATCTTTAGCAAACTAACACAGGAACAGAAAACCAAATACCGCATGTTCTCACTTATAAGTGAGAACTAATGATGAGAACACGTGGACACAAAGAGGAGAACAACAGACACTGGGGCTTACTTGAATGTGGAGGGTGGGAGGATGGAGAGAATAAAAAAAAACTATTGGGTACTAGGCTTAGTACCTGGGTGATGAAATAATCTGTATAGCAAACCCCCATGCCACACGTTTACCTATATAACAAGCCTGCACATGTACCACAGAAACTAAAATTAAAGGGTTTTTTTTTTTTTTTTTTTTAAGAAAAAAACCAAGTTGCTGGTACCCTAAACATGAGCTTAGTTTCCCTCTTGATCATCCAGTTTGGAGAGTGGAGGATAGTGGGAAGATGAGGCCAGATCAAGGGTCTGACAGATCAAGAAGAGCTCCTTATTCTCATCTTAAGGGGTCTGGCCTTTATTTCATTGGTGATTGATGGCAGTTACTACAGATTTTAGGCCAGAAAATTGAGTGAGGATTATAAGGGCTTGGTTGAGTGACTATCTGTTGCGTTGGTCCAGGCAAGAGATTATGGCCTTCAACTGAGTCTGTGGTGGTAGATTTGAGAGATGTTTACAGGGTAGAATTCCCCAAGCCACTATCTAGTGGGTCAGACACAGCTAGGATTGAGTCTGAACTCGGTTGATATCTAGTTGTATGGCCTTGAACAAGTCACTGACCCTCCACTGGCCATAGTTCTCATCTACAAGTGGCTGTGTGTCCTAAATGATAATGTAAAGGGTTTAGTGTGGTGTCTAGCATATGCTCTGCGTAGACATAAACCATGTCTAGTGGAAGGCATAGAGATGGCTTCCAAATCTAGAGCATATAGTTTAATATGCAGTACTCTGGATTGTGGATTCACAGGTTCTGTCTTGACAGGATCATTGAAACCCCTCCTGGTAGGACACTGGCTGCACTTCTCAATGATTTCCCACAGACTTCAACTAACTGGCACTAGGTATAGAACCATCATATATGCGTCACATAAGACTGCCTGGTAGAGCAACTGAAATCCAGGCCACAGTCTGCTTATTAAGTCATGTGCCCTGGTGTGAGCTATATCTGCACAGAAGTAGTTATCTTTTTTTTTTTTTTTTTTGGTAAGTTGCACAAAGTTACTGATCGGACGAGACAAAGCTGTGTCTAGCTATCTTATGTCCTTCCTTCCTTCCTTCTCTTTCCCTCTCTGAAACACTCAATAAAAGTACTGTGCCCTGTGTGCTCTATGTCATTGGAGGTAATTTGTCAAGAGCCTAAAATGACTGAATGAGCTTCATAGGCATCAGTGGAGATTCCTGACTGCAAAATGGCTGGGGGAGAAGGAAAGAGGAAGGAAAAATGCTTATTAAGCTCCTACCATGTCCCATGAGTAATATTTTCATGGATTTTTTATTACTAAATTCGATAGGAAATAAGAAAAGGGGGTGGGCATGTTACCAAATAGACAGGCAGAACCCCAGTACACCTGAGGTCATCTGAGGAAGGTGGACACTGGACACCCAAAGGCAAAATGTTCAGGAGGCCAGGAGGTCTACGGGGGGACTTGCTGGGAACGTATAACCTAGAGGAGCAGAAAGGCAAAAACCTGGGAACCCCTGTTCTGTGGCCACAGAAAGGGGATAACCTTGACTTTACATAGTGACCAAGACAATGAGGCATCTGGTCCCTATATAGTAACAGTTTGTTTCCTTGCAGACTTCAGTGATAGACAGCAAAAAGGCTAATGTCTACTAATGAAAGACATGCATCTTGCTGTCACAAGAGTGAACAGACACAGGTTGTACTTGATGCCTCTGGAATAGACATTCTCTAGCCTGACCACAAAAGTCAAACACTGTTGGATTGGGTACCTGCATGCAAACATGTGTCTTTAGAATATCAGAAATAATAAGAAAAGATAGATGTGTGGAATGAGCTCCTTCATTATTTGATTCTGAGAGTCAGAGAGGTATTTGAGGAAAGCACATAATGGTGCTATCATCACCACTACCTGAGCAGGTAGCACCCTAGAGCCCTCACTATGCAACAGGTGCTGTGATGATGTCCAGCAACAACCCTTGAAGTAGCTGCTCTTATTCCCTCTTTACAAATAAGAGGTTAAGTAACTTCCCCAGGTCATCCAGCAAGGCAGTGATGGAGCCTGAATTCAAACCCAGGCTTGACTCCAGGGCCTGTGCTAGACAAAACTGTACCACCCTCCCCGTCTCATAAGGGTTGTGCCAAGTGGGCTGATGTAAATGTGACCTAAAATTAGATTAAAGCAAAATAGAATGAGGCCTTTTGAAAGTAAAGGGCAAATTCTGATCTTGTTTTCAGTCCAAAAACAACTCATTTATTCAATGTCTTTTGGAATAGATGTTCCACAAAAATGCATTTTCTAGCTAACTGATGCTTCCCAAAATTCATTTTACATATATTTCTCTGCCTTAAAATGATTACACTGAACATAATGGAACTACTTGTTGTGTTTCAGGTCTATCACATCTCAACATAACCAGAGCAGCCAATCAATATAGTGCCATCTATGAGGACCATTTTTTGTTTTTTTGGTATCTTCCCTCACTCTTGTGAGTGGAAGCTGTCTCTTTTTCTTGTCATTACTCTGTCCTACTCCGGCTGACTGACTTGATATCCCTCTCCTTGTTCTACCAACTTGTTGCTTTTCATTTACACTGGGACATTTTTGTCAGTGCTTTCTTCTTGATGGTCCAGAGAGAAAGTCACCTCCAAACAAATGAGCTCTTACCACATTAATGTGACTCCCACATTATGCCTCAATTTAATATATAGTTTTTCTCCTGGAAGAAATCATAAGAAACTTAACAATGGTTACCCTTGGGGAAATGGGCTGGCAGAAAGGTGGGAGGAGAAAATGGAGATTCCCCTGCATCCCCATTTTTCATGTAGTACCTTTAATTAATTGGAATCATCTAATGTCACATATTTTAGTTTTACCTTAAGAATATCAACAGTGGTTAACCTGGACAGGAAGTTTTTTTTTTAACCTTTTTATATTTAAAACAATCTGATGTCATAGACATCTGTGTGTATGTATATGCATATTTACATCCATAACACAAATGTATATATACAAATATAAATTTTAAAGATACCTATGGAAATTATTTTAAAAAATCTAAATTTCTTTCCTAATGGTCCATTTTATGTTAATACCTAAATCTAGTCATCCCTCAGCATCCATGGGAGATTGGTTTCAGGACCGCTGTGGATACCAAAATCCAAGGATGCTATAGTCTCTTATATAAAATGGCGGTACTATTTTTAAATAACCTATGCATATCCTCCTTTATACTTTAAGTCATCTCTGAATTATTTATAATACCTAATACAATGTAAATGCTATGTAAATGGTGGTTGTACCATTTTGTGTAGGGAGTTATAAGAAAAATGTCTGTACATGTTCAGTAGAGAATCATTTTTTTTTTCTGAATATTTTTGACCTGTAGTTGGCTGAATCCAGAGATGTGAAACCCATGGATACAGAGGGCTGACTGTACTTCTGTTGTTACAAGTTCCAGAATCTCTTTAAAAATAGACTTTAAACCAACAAAGATCAAAGGAGACAAAGAAGGCCATTACATAATGGTAAATGGATCAATTCAACAAGAAGAGCTAACTATCCTAAATATATATGCACCCAACACAGGAGCACCCAGATTCATAAAGCAAGTCCTGAGTGACCTACAAAGGGATTTAAACTCCCACACAATAATAATGGGAGATTCTAACACCCTACTCTCAACATTAGACAGATCAACGAGACAGAAAGTTAACAAGGATATCCAGGAATTGAACTCAGCTCTGCACAAAGTGGACCTAATAGACATCTACAGAACTCTCCACCCCAAATTAACAGAATATACATTTTTTTCAGCACCACACCACACCTATTCCAAAATTGACCACATAGTTGGAAGTAAAGCTCTCCTCAGCAAATGTAAAACAACAGAAATTATAACAAACTGTCTCTCAGACCACAGTGCAATCAAACTAGAACTCAGGATTAAGAAACTCACTCAAAACCGCTCAACTACATGGAAACTGAACAACCTGCTCCTGAATGACTACTGGGTACATAATGAAATGAAGGCAGAAATAAAGATGTTCTTTGAAACCAACGAGAACAAAGACACAACATACCAGAATCTCTGAGACACATTCAAAGCAGTGTGTAAAGGGAAATTTATAGCACTAAATGCCCACAAGAGAAAGCAGGAAAGATCCAAAATTGACACCCTAACATCACAATTAAAAGAACTAGAAAAGCAAGAGCAAACACATTCAAAAGCTAGCAGAAGGCAAGAAATAACTAAAATCAGAGCAGAACTGAAGGAAATAGAGACACAAAAAACCCTTCAAAAAATTAATGAATCCAGGAGCTGGTTTTTTGAAAAGATCAACAAAATTGATAGACCGCTAGCAAGACTAATAAAGAAGAAAAGAGAGAAGAATCAAGTAGATGCAATAAAAAATAAAAAAGGGGTTATCACCACCGATCCCACAGAAATACAATCTACCATCAGAGAATACTACAAACACCTCTACGCAAATAAACTAGAAAATCTAGAAGAAATGGATAAATTCCTCGACACATACACCCTCCCAAGACTAAACCAGGAAGAAGTTGAATCTCTGAATAAACCAATAACAGGCTCTGAAATTGTGGCAATAATCAATAGCTTACCAACCAAAAAGAGTCCAGGACCTGATGGATTCAAAGTCGAATTCTACCAGAGGTACGAGGAGGAACTGGTACCATTCCTTCTGAAACTATTCCAATCGACAGAAAAAGAGGGAATCCTCCCTAACACATTTTATGAGGCCAGCATCATCCTGATACCAAAGCCTGGCAGAGACACAACCAAAAAAGAGAATTTCAGACCAATATCCTTGATGAACATTGATGCAAAAAGCCTCAATAAAATACTGGCAAACCGAATCCAGCAGCACATCAAAAAGCTTATACACCATGATCAAGTGGGCTTCATCCCTGGGATGCAAGGCTGGTTCAACATATGCAAATCAATAAATGTAATCCAGCATATAAACAGAACCAAAGACAAAAACCACATGATTATCTCAATAGATGCAGAAAAGGCCTTTGACAAAATTCAACAACCCTTCATGCTAAAAACTCTCAATAAATTAGGTATTGATGGGACGTATCTCAAAATAATAAGAGCTATCTATGACAAACCCACAGCCAATATCATACTGAATGGGCAAAAACTGGAAGCATTCCCTTTGAAAACGGGCACAAGACAGGGATGGCCTCTCTCACCATTCCTATTCAACATAGTGCTGGAAGTTCTGGCCAGGGCAATCAGGCAGGAGAAGGAAATAAAGGGTATTCAATTAGGAAAAGAGGAAGTCAAATTGTCCCTGTTTGCAGATGACATGATTGTATATCTAGAAAACCCCACTGTCTCAGCCCAAAATCTCCTTAAGCTGATTAGCAACTTCAGCAAAGTCTCAGGATACAAAATCAATGTACAAAAATCACAAGCATTCTTGTACACCAATCACAGACAAACAGAGAGCCAAACCATGAGTGAACTCCTATTCACAATTGCTTCAAAGAGAATAAAATACCTAGGAATCCAACTTACAAGGGATGTGAAGGACCCCTTCAAGGAGAACTACAAACCACTGCTCAATGAAATAAAAGAGGATACAAACAAATGGAAGAACATTCCATGTTCATGGGTTGGAAGAATCAATATCGTGAAAATGGCCATACTGCCCAAGGTAATTTATAGATTCAATGCCATCCCCATCAAGCTACCAATGACTTTCTTCACAGAATTGGAAAAAACTACTTTAAAATTCATATGGAACCAAAAAAGACCCCGCATCACCAAGTCAATCCTAAGCCAATAGAACAAAGCTGGAGGCATCATGCTACCTGACTTGAAACTATACTATAAGGCTATAGTAACCAAAACAGCATGGTACTGGTACCACAACAGAGACATAGATCAATGGAACAGAACAGAGCCCTCAGAAATAACGCCCCATATCTACAACTATCTGATCTTTGACAAACCTGACAAAAACAAGCAATGGGGAAAGGATTCCCTATTTAATAAATGGTGCTGGGAAAACTGGCTAGCCATATGTAGAAAGCTGAAACTGGATCCCTTCCTTACACCTTATACAAAAATTAATTCAAGATGCATTAAAGACTTACACGTTAGACCTAAAACCATAGAAACCCTAGAAGAAAGCCTAGGCAATACCATTCAGGACATAGGCATGGGCAAGGACTTCATGTCTAAAACACCAAAAGCAATGGCAACAAAAGCCAAAATTGACAAATGGGATCTAATTAAACTAAAGAACTTCTGCACAGCAAAAGAAACTACCATCAGAGTGAACAGGCAACCTACAGAATGGGAGAAAATTTTTGCAACCTACTCATCTGACAAAGGGCTAATATCCAGAATCTACAATGAACTCAAACAAATTTACAAGAAAAAAACAACCCCATCAAAAAGTGGGCGAAGGACATGAACAGACACTTCTCAAAAGAAGACATTTATGCAGCCAAAAAACACATGCAAAAATGCTCATCATCACTGGCCATCAGAGAAATGCAAATCAAAACCTCAATGAGATACCATCTCACACCAGTTAGAATGGCCATCATTAAAAAGTCAGGGAACAACAGGTGCTGGAGAGGATGTGGAGAAATAGGAACACTTTTACACTGTTGGTGGGACTGTAAACTAGTTCAACCATTGTGGAAGTCAGTGTGGCGATTCCTCAGGGATCTAGAACTAGAAATACCATTTGACCCAGCCATCCCATTACTGGGTATATATCCAAAGGACTATAAATCATGCTGCTATAAAGACACATGCACACGTATGTTTGTTGCGGCACTATTCACAATAGCAAAGAGTTGGAACCAACCCAAATGTCCAACAATGATAGACTGGATTAAGAAAATGTGGCACATATACACCATGGAATACTATGCAGCCATAAAAAATGATGAGTTCATGTCCTTTGTAGGGACATGGATGAAACTGGAAAACATCATTCTCAGTAAACTATCGCAAGGACAAAAAACCAAACACCGCATGTTCTCACTCATAGGTGGGAATTGAACAATGAGAACACACGGACACAGGAAGGGGAACATCACACTCTGGGGACTGTTGTGGGTTGGGGGGAAGGGGGAGGGACAGCATTAGGAGATATACCTAATGCTAAATGACGAGTTAATGGGTGCAGCAAACCAACACGGCACATGGATACATATGTAACAAACCTGCATATTGTGCACATGTACCCTAAAACCTAAAGTATAATAATAAAAAAATAAAAATAATATATGTCCTGTGTGTGTGCCCGTGTTTAAAGCTTTTTGATTTGTGAATAAATTCATAAATAAATATGTCTTGACAAAGGTTTCTGGGGGTAAGTATGCAATTTCTAAAACTAATTTTGAAGAACCTCACTGAGTTAAGTCTTTGATAAACAAAGTCTGCTGTGGCTTTTTTTTGGTGTGTGATTGCAACCTACACTGCAAGATATAAAATGAAATTTTTGAATAATTCTCTAAAAATTACTTACTGATACAAATTATGGAATCTCACCTTATATTCAGGTTTTTTCTTAAAAATAAAAGCCCATATAACTGCTGTGATAAAAGTCAAAGATACAGATGTAAAATTTCATTAGAAAAAAAGACTATCTATAATCAAGGAATCATCAAAAGTATTGATATTTACTTTATTTCTTGAAATTTACTTCATTGCTTTGAAAAAAGACACCTGGGAAAGTCTAAATAGTTTAATTCCTTGACATTGATTATATTAAGCATAGATAGAATTTTTTTTTCTGCTACCACTATTTTGGTTTACTTCTACTTCCTCTTGTTTCTTGGTACTCTTCAGGGAATATGTTGAGGAAGACAAAAAGTGACTTCCCCAAATCAGGTAGGTGTACTCTCATTGTCTATCATTGTCAAAATCATCATCACAGACTAAAAGCTGTTTATTTGTGATTCACATCTATTAAAGTAGCTGGAACTCTCCTTATCAGACTGATACAATCTCTGCTAGGGTATGGGAGGCAGAGGTGATTCTGAATAGGGTATCTAGTAAAAGAGCTGGTTCCTGACTATGTAGGCTTAACTGGGTCACCTAAAGCAAAGGTAATGCCCAAACAACCAGGTAAAGCTGTAGGGAAAGCCAAGGGACCAATGAAAACACAGCTTGACACAGCAGCAGGCACTCAATAAATACTTGTTGAATAAACAAATGAGATAATTCTACTTATATAACACGAGGTATTTGAACAAAACAATACAACCTCCCTCTTTGAAGTTCTAGTTAAACAGTTATGTTACTCCTGTGGCTCTGGTTTGTAGGAAAAAAACTGGATTTATTAATAGCATATAAGCAGAAGTCAGAATAAGCAAGCTGACTCTTAGCTTTTCTTTCCATAGGTATAAATTGGGCTCCATATCCTATGTCTTACAGAGAAGCCAAAGATCTACTCTGTAGCAATTAATGTTGGGACAACAAAACACATGTTAAAAAGTTGTCTGTGGGGCTCAGAATTTAATTTTAGAAAACAAATTTAAGTCTTGTAAATTCTCTCCATATCAGATGATCACATTAACATTCATCTAAGTGCAAAGCTAAAGAGAAATCATGCAGACATTAGCTGCCTTTCCTCTTGTCCATGCTATTATACTCCTCTATTATGTAGATCATTTAACAGACAGCAAGAATGAACAGCTCTTCATGGAATCCCTGAGCTAGAAAAGCCCTTGAAGTTCATCTGGTTCAATTACCAGAATACCTCCCGAAACTACACCTGTGAGACACAGAACTCTATATAGAAGTGAAAGCTTACTCCTCTATTGCCACAATGTGGTGGGTTTTTGTTTTTTAAGTTAACCCAATATATCAATCTCTTAATCACAACCCATTCTTTTCTGTTCCGCCCCCCCTAAAATAATGGATAATATGAGGACATATCATTATTAAAACAGTATTTTAATACTACTAGCATGACTATATTATGTGGTATTTTAAATTAAGAAAAACATGAGATGGATTTTAATTAATACTGCTATCATTTTAGTCTGAATTTGAATAGGAGATTCTTAAAGTTACTCTAGGCTTCCATTTAACACAGAAATCCTCTCTATGGCATATTTCATCTAAAAGACTGCATAATAAAAGATTAATGCAGCCACTTTAAGTATTTATATGTTTTAAAATTGCATAGGAGGTAGATGATCACTTTTTCTATTTATTTAAAAACTATATTTTTCTATATTTTGAACAAATGGATATGATATTTAAACATTCTTTTTTTAAAACCATTGCCAGTTACCATAAATGAAGATTTGCTACACTGTACTTTAATTGTGTTAATATAATTCATAATTCAAAGGCAATACTTAAAAACATTTCAAAATCAGGTTGTAATTATTTCAGGTAAAATATAAGTATTTCTGGCTAATCATAGCACATAAGATGTCTCATTTCAGAACTAATTGGTCAAATACTGTCACAGAGCACCAGTGTAACAAAAAGAACACCTCAGTGTTAGCTGGCACACAAAGTATACTATGTTATAATAACCGCAAAATATAGGGTGAATCAGATTTTGCAAAGAGGCTTGTGCACACCTAATAGAAAACCCACATCACAGCCATTTTCGGCATCACCAAGGTATGACATGAGAGGGGACTTTTGTTCTTAACAATAGTGCCACTCAGTGGCTGAACAATGGTAGTGAATTGAAAACAGTATGAATGGAGGGTGGGCAAAAAGAAAAATGGAGTTTTGGAGTAGGCAATGATAATACTGTAGGCAAAGAAAAAGAAACACTATGTTGTTATGGTAACTGTACCTTGGAGGTCAGTTAGAGTCTGGACAGGAACAGAAACCTGAGCATCGCTTCCTGTAACTACATCGCCTGGATTTCATAAGAAAAAATAATTAGATTTCATATAAAGGAAATAATCAACTTCACTTTTCTTTTATACTGAATGTTCTAATACTTTAATCAAATTACTAAAAATATAGTACAAAAGAAAATAATGCACAAGCTTAGAAAAATATAAAATATTTTTAAAGAAAATAATTTTTAAGAGCATGTTTCCTGGAAATGTTTTGTGTTTGTTTTTCTTAAAGAAAACATGAACGAGTTTCAACTAGAGTATAGGAAACTTCAGCAATCAGATTTTGCTGAGCATATTTCATGATGCTACAAATATTAGTGTGATTTTATATTTTCTCTTTCATCCAAAAGTAAGTTATATGTCATTTATTTAAAAATAGGCATTCTTTTGAAATTGATTTCCTCCTATATCAGACAAAATTTATCTTTAACTAGAAACCCACTTCTTCAGTGATAAGATAAAGACTTAAATAAGTTCTAATTTCATATTAAGTAATGAAAAGATTTCTTAAGTTACCACATGTACTTATAAATGTCAACATGTAAAAATAAATCTGTGAACTGCATACCCTTAACTTGATATACTTATTATAGGCAAGATTTCATTTACAAATTGGACTTATAGTAAGTGCTTAAAATAATGACGTGTTCAAATTAAAAAAGCAATTTAAAATATAGACAAAGGAAACAGGAAAAAAAAAAACCAAGTGCATTTTAAGAACATAAGAAAGGAAAAGGAGCATAACAGGAAATCTCATGAAGAACCTGAGGTGCACTAACATTTGGAAGGAAGACTTTTTGGTTCTTTGATTTCCTTCCTGGATGACAAAGTTCAACACTAAGCATAGTCACTGTCAACAGAATCATTCTCTGGATATATCACCATCTGAAGGCCTATGCTATTTTCAGACTAACAAGCTAAAGAAAAAAGCATTTTAAAAAAGCATCATATTTTCTATGCATGATCATTTATGATTGACTTGTTTCCCCTTGAGCTTTTATATAACATATACGGTAATAAAAAAATCAACTTTTGAGTTAAATGACATATCCTCAGTGTTCTGACCACTATGACTTACAACATGGCCAGCTAATCTGGAAACTCTTAAGTTGTAATTATACCATCATCATCAATTAACAGTACACACATTTAGTCTCCTATAATTGAAATAAAATCTATAAATAGGAACATACCACAAACAAGTGATAAACAGCTTTTAGTGGAAATGGGCCCCAAATTTTCATAGTATATGAACTCTAAATTCACTGATAAATGGTGTGCCTTTCTGTATATTTGAAGGAGATTTTCAATTCTGTGCCTGCTACCTGTTTTACTCTGCTGCTTCTAGATCACCTATTAATGTATAGAGACTGACAACTCATTTTAACATTAAATATCACCAAAACAATTACAGGGAACATCTGGGCTGCTCCTTCACTATCTTACCCCAACACATAGACAAACTACAGAATGTACTTCAAGCAACACATGTGAGTTTGGATTACAAACACAACTGTCCCCCTATCTAAGCATACAAGCACAAGTAATTGAAAGTTAACTGATTATGAAAACCATAAACAGTTTCATCTTTATAAACAACCATTTTTCAACACAACTTTCAAATTTTCCAGCAGAGTACACTAAAAAGACTATTACATTATCTTTCCTCAAAGGCACTAAGTAGATGACTGTTCTGAGATAGAAATCACTTAGCAACACAAGCCAAGATCCTGACAGGCTAAATATTGTGTTCACTGATCTATGGGACCAGGTGATATGCTTGCAGCTTTGTCAGTGTGACAGCACAGCAGGATACATGTGGGAAACACCAGCATAAAGAACCAATGTTGGAGAAGTATTTTTCACTGTAGAGTTAATCAATACATATTCTACCAAAACAACCACAGATTTTTAGAGGTGGGAGACTCTCCAGGGATTAGCCCAAATCTCTCATTTCAGGGTGAGGAAACAAGAGGGTCAGAAAGCTTCAGAGTGTTGCTTAGGGCTCATCAATGGATGATTAGAGAAGAGCAGCAAACTACACTATCTTCTATCGTCTACTTCCATAAACTGTTCTCTTTGCCTTTTGTTTTATCCATACCTTTGTGTGGGAAGGAGCATTAGCAGGAACTTTTATAATTAATCTGAAGGTAAACAAGTTTTTGGGTTTTTTTGGTAGATTGACATGAGAAGAAGAAACCACAAGTACAAATATAGAAGGGTTGCCGAACAAGGCTGCTTCCTTTCAGCACAGGGATCAGTTAAAATGCCCTAGTGATAATCATGTTCCAAATACTTTGCTTAAGTGCTCTGTTGTCTCCTTATAACTGGGGACTTGGTTTTCATCAATTGTTCCATCTCCATGCACTTCCTTTCTCACTGTGATATTAATACTTGACATTTCCTTGGAGACAAAACTTTATATTTCTAGTCATTTGGCTTAGTTCCTCAGAAAATTTAAGCTACAACATTAAGAGATTCTCTGACTCATTTGCCTGCCATCAGTTAGAATTACAACTGACTACAGCTTGTTATCAAAGCAATATTGAAATCATATTTGTTTAGAACAATAAAACAGTACAATTAAGAAATATGTAAAATAACATTCATTTCCATTCTGGAAATGGGTATATCTCCTGGCATTTAAATACATTTACAACATGCTAATGATTTGGTCTCTTTTTTAAAAAAATCATGTGTGACAGCTCTACGTTAAAAAGAAAATGTAATTTTCAACGAGATATTCTTTTATTCTTTTTTTTTTTTTTTTTGAGATGGAGTTTGGCTCTGTTGCCAGGCTGGAGTGCAGTGGTACGATCTTGGCTCACTGCAACCTCCACCTCCCAGGTTCAAATTATTCTCCTGCTTCAGCCTCCTGAGTAGCTGGGACTACAGGCATGCGCCACCACGCCCAGCTAATTTTTGTATTTTTAGTAGACATGGGGTTTCACCATGTTGGCCAGAATGGTCTCCATCTCTCGACCTCGTGATCCACCCTGGTCTCCCGAAGTGCTGGGATTACATGCGTGAACCACCATGCCTGATATATTCTTATGCATGGTAAATTGAATATTCTCATAAAAATTTAAATACGAATTATATAAAATCTAGTATTTTACATAGGCAAATAAAAATTGAATAGAAGGATAACATGATGTAACCAATAGAGGAATACAGACACGCATGGGTGTGTGCATGTGTATGTACACACACTCATTGAATAATACTCAACATTTATATTACTGGGGAAGAAAGTCCATTTAACATAAGTTTACCAATTTAAATGTCACTAAGTAAAATCAGAAACTAATTTTGAATGTAATTTCCTTAAACAGAGTATATGGAACATACTTTTAAAATATTCTTACTGACAATATTACTCATGTTATTGTCAACACTAATTATTGAAAACTGATGTAACAGAGGGATCCCTTTAAGACATGAATGATACTTGGGTCAGGATGTTTGCTCTGACACTAAGTGGCCCCAAACTGCTTGTGAAGTCTTAGGATTGCTTTTTAAATATTTTTTGCCATCAAGATACAACTTCTTGCTTCTAGAGTACAGTTAGCAGACTCCTACTACTAAAAATAAATGTAGCTGTTTCCAATTTCTTATGAAAAGGGGGACCTAATACATTATGACTCTTCAAAAATAGGTGAAAACTAAAAATGCAAAGGTTCAGAGTAAGAACCTGAAGTGCTCTCTTATGAATACAAAACATGAGGGAGGTGAAGCTCTGGAAAGGCCCTGACACAGAAATTAGCTTACCTGAGTCCCAGTAGAAAATCTGCTACCAACAGCAGTGCCCTCGCTCATCCAGCGAGAGACATGGATTGGGTGATCTCCCAGGTTTCCTCTGCTGTAACATTCTGTGGTTCTAACTTTTAGTTTATGGACTCATACACTTACTTTGGCTGCTTGAAATTTTGTTTAGTTTCTCCCTCCCCACTGCTTAAGATTCTAGTTTGTATTCCTTAGAAGTGAAGCAGCTGGGTGAGAGGCTGCAAGCCTAGTGGCCCACTTCCTCAAAACAACTGTAACGCACCAATGAATGCTGTGACTAGTGAAGCCCATGGTACTGGAACTTCTCATTTTGGATTCCCTTCTAGTGAGAAGCATTACTATACAAAGTTAGCAGAGAACACAGTCAACTGATCTCAATTTCTGTGTTGTGTTAATTCATGCCATCATACTGTATGGGCATCTATCTACAGGACAAAGTTGCAAGTATACTAGGATATAAATGTTAAAAAAAAAAACATTACCTCATAAAATATTCTTAAGACCGACACAGTATCTAATATTCCAACTTTATATAACATATTAAAAAAGTAAGTTTTGCATTAATTTCTATTCTAGGAGGTTGGTTCCTCACAGGCAGGTGAAGAAATCCCAGGCTACACTGTGAATGTTTTCTTTATATCTACTAGTATTTTTTCCTACCTTTGTTCAATTGCACAGGCATGCTTTCTGATTTCATCAGCCTCTGCTGCTGCTGTTGCTGTTGCAAGTGATGGCTCGGGGCCTCTGCTGAGGTCCTGGTAGGAATTGCAACAGAGGAGGAGCTACTGCTGTTGCCTCCAGGTACAGGGCCACCTGCACTGCCTGGAGCCATTGCTGGGGAAATCAACTTTCTTCCAAAATTAATCAGGCTATTAGAGACCTTATTTATATTCAGGGGAGCACCTTTGGCATTGGTCCTGTTAAAAAAAGAAATGGAGAGGCATTATTTACATAAAAGGATGATTCTATTTCACATAATTAATTGGTATAAAAGCACACCTTGTCTGCTTTGAAAAAGGTCATTTACTAGACCAGCTATATAAACTGAGAAGTGAAAACTTAAAGTTACTACAGAATAATGAGTTTCTTAAAAACATAGCTTATGGAAAACAGTATTATTTACATTTCATTCATTCATTCAACAAATAGAGCCAACACTGCTGGGTTATGAGGACATAATTGCCCCAAAATAGACACAGTTCCCTTCCTGGAACTTCTAGTCTAGTAGGGAAGAAACATATTAATCAAATAATCACATAAATAAATATATGCTTAAAACCTGTGACTGGACTATGAAGGAGAGGCTAGGCAAGTCGTGGGGTCCTCCTAGAAGGGGGCATCTATGAAACGAAGCTAAGAGTAGATTTCTTACCAGCCCTGGCACATGAGTACTAGGCCAAATTTAATATGATTTTAAAAATAAATGTGTCTGACAGTCATGAAGTAAATTCCTAAAAGTTATGTCAAGTGCCCAGTTCTTTGCAATTGTCATCTATCCTTATTCTCTGCCCCAGAGCTCCATATCCTCCTTCTCCACTTCCCTAGTTTATTTTTCTCGATAGCACTTTTCATCATCTGACATACTATATATTTCATTTATTTATTTGGTTATCATTTGTTCACCTCTTCCAAACCCCATTCAAATACAAGTTTCATGAGGGCAAGGATTTTTGTCTCTTTTGTTAACTATTATATTGCCATTGTCTGGTACATCATAGGTACTTTATTAATAATATTTGTTAAATGGTAGCAGCATCTACCCATAGTCCGTCTTTTCACCTGCCACAATGGAAGACCAGCTTCCCCATTTGTGCTTTGAATCCCATCTCCTCTGACTTTCAGAGATTGTTATTCCTGCATCCTCCTCTCCTGCATCATCATTTTCTCCTTTTTTACTCTATCATTTCCATTAGCATACAACCATGGTGAGTATATGCATATGTATACTAAATTCTCTACTAAACTCTTGTTCAAGTTACCATCCCATTTCTTCCTCTACTTATAACATGTTTTTTCAAGGTATATTAAGGTGCCGCTTCTGCTTCCTCAGTCTTTGGTCCACCAAGCTCCAGCTGTGGCCTATTTGCCATTGCCCTAAAGCCATTCCTCAAGGTCACCAATGACTTCACATAGAAGTTCCAAAGGTCTATTCTTATTTGACTCTACCTCTCGGCAGCTATCAACTCCCTTAACCACTACTCTCTCTCTCTCATATTTTGTCTCTTGGCCAGCACCTGTATTATAACTGTGCCTGGCAAATAGAGGGCACCAAGTTAACATTTGTTAGCTGAACAATTCCCAAATGACTCAGAATCTTGCAGTATCTTAGGGCTATTATCTTTAAGACCAATTATGATTACAGATTATTTTAGTTGTGAAGGAGAGTCCAGCTCCATGACAATATTGAAGTTTGTGTTTTTATTGCCCAAATCATTAATAGAAATGAAATAGCTCACATTTTGCTTTTTTCATAAAAATGGAAAATTGAAAATCAACTTTAAGAGATCTACTTATTTGATTTTAATTAACTTTATTTTTACTATAATTTCCTTCTCCCAGATCCAGCTGTCAGCACTTACATGGTAATTCTACCTTTTATATGACAGCTATAGCCTTGCATTACTACATGTTGCTGTAAAACAGAACAGATCCATAGTTCTACAATAAAAAGGAAAGAACACTAGACTTCTTCCTTCCATAAAGTTTTCTCTAATGTTACTAGCTAATGTTATGGGCTAGGTATTAGAGACTTACATTGCTTTGGAGGTAGGACAAATCAAATTTAAAATATGAACTTCAGCTTTATAAAAGAAAGATCTATTCATTGTAACTCAATGAAGTGTGAAAAAAATTTCAAATGGTTCCTTTGGCATCAAGTTTCATCTTTAAAGAATTCAGCTATTTAAATGTCCTTCCAAAAATTATTAAAAATAATGTTTCCTAATGGAGATAAGGATATAAAGTGATTATACACCACTTACTTTCATTTTTTAGGTGCTTCCTAGTGAAGTAGAGCATTCTTAATTTACATTTACTATAGGTTGGCAATAGAGGAGGCACTCAATATATGTTTATTGAGAAAAAAGAATGAATGAAATGAAAAAACTCATAAATTCTGGATTAACTAGGCATTCACCTCTGGCATTATATTCCACTCAGCAGCCTACATACATTCCCATTTTCTGTGAGTGACAGTATAAAGAAAAGCTATCATGGACTGAAGTTCTGTTGCATTTTAGTTTTGCTTGTTTGCAAGTCAGGATTCATAATTCCCAGATATGAAGAAGTTATAATGTTGTTACCCTTTTTTATACACAAAAATGTACTAGTCAAATTCCCATATTGCCAGTTGTAAAATTTATATGTTGATAAAAGTACTAAGAAACTGCTAGAGCATTATCAAGAGAATATGGTTAATGCATCTTCATTACTACTAATAACCATGAAAAACATACAGATCAAGTTTATGCGGAGCAATTTTTCATCTGAATAGCTCTTAAAAGGGGATGAGCACTGTTTGCCTTTGTTGAACATTTTTTTGTGTTTTTAACCATGTTCTCCCTCATCTGGTACCCACAGCTTCTAGAAGAATATTTTTTTTCAAAACAACAATTGAAGGTGATTATGTGTCTTCCGGATATAAGCAATTGTAAGTCATACAGAGAAAGCAATCTGTCCAGAGCTTGTCTGTTTTTCTAGGCGTAACAGTTTTTATACCAAAGTTATCTAATTTAGAACTGAAATATGAGCAGCAGAATTCTTCCTGTGAAATATTAAACAACTTCCAACAATTATTAATGGCTGTGATGTGTATGATTAAGTCATGTGTGCTAAATTAATGAAAATTAATGTAGTTGTCAGAGATCTGATGGACAGCAGGGATTAGATTGGATTAAAGATGGAGTGCAATGTGTTAATAGTGTTGAAATAAACAGCAAGAGGAATTTGGAGTTAACAAGACATTGAATATCAAATCTAATGAGTAACCAATTTTGTGTAATTGAAGTCTTTCATTACTATTGTCTATCTACTGTTATTTAAAAAAGTACTGTTTAGGAGAGATTATTTTAAAATTCTGCCAGGAACTTAACTTTTGGCACAACCTCATTTAACAAGTTAAGTCAGTGCCAATAGGTGAACTTTCTGAAGATCCAAGAATCTCCTCAAAATACCTGTACCAGAACCCAATTCTGACCTGAATTCATTGTTGAGCTTATGTTCAGTTTTCTTAACATTGGATTCTCTTCTAGTGAGAAGCATTACTATACAAAGTTAGCAGAGAACACAGTTAACTGATCTCAATTTCTGTGTTGTGTTAATTCATGCTATCATACTGCATGGGCATCTACAGGACAAAGTTGCAAGTATACTAGGATATAAATGTTAAAAAAAAACAACAACAACATAAAAAACAAATTACCTCATAAAATGTTCTTAAGACCAACACAGTATCTGATATTCCAACCTTAAAAGAATCAAATGTAACATATTTAAAAGGTAAGTTTTGCATTAATTTCTATTCTAGGAGGTTGGTTCCTCACAGGCAGGTGAAGAAATTCCAGGCTACACTGTGAATGAAAATAGGTGATTTTGGCTATCTCTTCCTAGACGTTTATTGCCCACTTGATGTCTTGCAGCCTGGCTTTCTGACCCGCACTCTACTGAAAGAGCTTCTAGGTCCTCCAATGCCTTCGTAGTTGCCAGTCATGGCCTGTTTTTATTACATTTCTATAAACTTACTGAAGCTTTTAAAAAACCATTATCACATTATCACCTCTATAAAAATTCTCCACAACCTTTTCTCTCCTGGATCTAAATATTTACAACATTCTAGTTCATCTCCTTTCTTCCTCTATGTTTATTTTTTAGATTTGATATTAAATATCTAATATTTGTTTATTTCACTTTTTCTGCAATAAAATCTTATTAGATGCTTAGCTATACTTTTGTCAAAGAATCACTTCACTTTATTTCAAATTATTTTTCTCTATATTCTAATTTATATATATTTTTGTTATTTCTTTTCCTTGTGTTTTCCAAGGTTGAATACTTCCGTTCATTCATTCACTTACTCATCCTTTATTCTCCCTCTTTTCTGATGAAAGTATTTAAAGCTACACATATGCTTGGTTTTAATAATAGCATGAAAGTTTTCTCTCATTTTCTAAATAGGCTTGTTGGCTCATTTGTTATTTAGGTACAATTAAAAATTTCAGATGGCTGGGTTTATTGAATAAAACAGAAATATCGGAGGAACGGAAGTGGGAAAATGTTTTGATTTTTCAAAGCGACTATGGAAAGCACAATTTAGAAAATAAACTGATATATATATAAATATTTTTACTAATTACTTGGAAATGAATATCTTTTATTATAAGTAGACAGCATGGTTCACTAAAAAGTCATTCCAAGGCAACTTTACTTCTCATCTGATAGTGTGAAAGGTCTGTTAGATTTTGTTAAGATATGTCAGTACCTGTGGAAATAATAATGGAAATAATGCATGTTCAGATACAGTGGAATAATTGTACCCGAAGCATATTGTTCAATATTCTAGCACCCACCAAGTGTTACTGGTGATTATATGTGTCTCAGACTTGGTTCACAGACTTGTTACCAATCCATCTTTTAGGACGGTCATAATCTTCTGTTAATGAGTTGTGTAACCATGAGAGAGTTATTTATCCTGTCTGGACCCAAGTTACCTTATCCTAAAATAAGGGAGCTGAATTTTATGATATTTTAGGTACTTTTTAGATTGAAAATTCTACTATTTTGTGACTTGAAGAATGAAAATATGTGCTTATTGAATTTCAGACCAAAGGCTAAAGAGACACCCAATATGTCAAATAAAGGAATCAAATATTTTAATGTTTTCAACATAAAGTAAATTATAAATGTTTGAGGTGACAGATACGCTAATTATTCTGATTTGATCACTGCATATTGTATACATGTACGATATAGCACACTCTACCTCCAAAATGTGTACAATCATTGTGTACAAATTAAAAACAGTAGTAAGAGCAAAAATTTAAAAAAGACTAAAAAATTTGCAATTTAAAATAATCTCAACAGGCTAGCATGAAAGATTAAACAAAATTTAACAAAGATAAAAGCTCATGTAACTATTTTAAAACTTTTTATAACTGCATATTACATACAGAACAAGAAGGCATGGATAACATGAGTTTAAATTTAAAAAAATTCAAAACTCCCAAACATTAATGTTTTGATTGGGTTTGGTTTGGCTGACAAGACTAATATGAGTTCACAGTGACGGTACTGAAGAAAATTATGATACCTGGACTGCATTAATACTAGATGAGTCCTCACACTGCAGAAGATACTGTATAACTTTGGCCATCAGCTTTGGTAATGCATTAATTTCTGAAAGAATTGAGTTGTGTTTATAAATGGAGTGGAACAGTAGAGAAGCTGAAAACTATGCTGGAAGAGGAATGACTGCAAAACCCGAGGAGTAAGTCCTACATACAATATAGTGAGGGATGCCATGAGGGAAAGCAGCCCTTTTTTGGTGTGGCTTAGAAATGAGATGAGTTACAAAAGTTAAAAAAGTGAGTTACAAAAGCTATGACATAGGAAATCTTATCTAGTGATAAAACAGGCTTCATTTACAAAAGTAAGGGCTCCAATCCTGGAACTGTGCAAGTAGAGATTGAAAAATAATCTTTAGATACACAGCCTAGTTCTAGTACTGGCATGCCTGAGAGACAGTATTAAATGAAAGCCCCTTTCCAACTCTGAGTTTATGATCTGCAGTGCCAAATGGCATCTACTGTCACATTTATCACATCACTCCGATAAAAGGACCAAATAAGAGGCTTGCATACTAGTATAGGACCTTGAGAAATGCCAGTCAAACCCCATCTCCAAATGAAGGTGCCTATTTGCCCTGTGTCCTTAGTTTCACCTTCAGTTTCCATTCCATTCCTTCTGTCCTTCCTTCCTCCTCTTTATCTTCCTTCCAAAAATCTTTCTTTTCTATTCCCTTCCCTTTTCTTTCTTTCATAGTCTCATTTTCTATCATTTTCTCACATTGTTCTACCTATACTTTTTTTCTACCATAAAAACATTTAATGTAGTGGGATACTTGGAAAAAATAAATTGATGCCACTAAACATATATCTATGTATCTCTGGTTTGGAGATAGAAACAATATTCTCTTTGCACCCCTGTATACTTCTAACTCTGTCATTATTGATCTGCTGAGTGGATTATGGTTTATATTTATTTCTTCCATGCTTATAGATATCAATCTATTTGGAAACTTAAAACATTCATCCGAGTTGCAACATAATACTTTCAAGATGATTCTAACATCTAAGGTAGATGTGTGGTGTGGTGACTCAGTCCTGTAATCCCAGTACTTTGGAAGGCCGAGGAAGGACAACTGTTTAAGCCCAGGAGTTCAAGACCAGCCTGGGCGATATAGTGAGACCCTGTCTCTACAAAAAAAAAAAAAAAAAAAAAAAAGCCAGCCATGGTGGTGTGCACCTGTAGTCCCAGCTACTTGAGGGGCTAAGGTGGGAGAACTGCTTGAGCCTGGGAGGTCGAGGCTGCAGTGAGCTGTGATCACACCAGTGCATTCCTGTCTAGGCAACAGAGCAAGACCTGGTCTCAAAAAATCTGTAAGCTGAAGGTTTTGAATTCTGTAAAAGGAATGTTTCTAAAGTTCTTAATTCTGTAACTTTGAAGTTGAGTGTTTCAAATTTACTTCAATGAAAGACTTCTATATCTAATTTTAATTTGCTTGCCATACTGTAAGGTTTGTTATTTTAGAAAGTGAACTCACTCCTCATCTCAAGGAACTCTAGATTCTTAAAGATCTTTATTAAAACTAAATGATGAAGGTTAGCTTGTCAGTACTTACTCCTTAAGAGTTGAATTTCAAGGGAAACATGTTTCCTTTCAGCTATAAAGATTAATTCTTTTATGTGCAGCAGGCAAACTTTTGTCTGTATGATGAGCAGCAAAAGGAGTAGTGTTTGTTAGGAATAAAAAGGTTGGCACTGGTGACAGAGTGGACGTAAGCTAGACTGTGGGGCTTACCTAACTGGGGCTACATACAACTTATAATGTTGATTAAACTAACATAACAAATAATAACCTATTATGTATTAATCATGATGCATCAAATCATAAAACTTCTCAAGATGTACATATAGGAAGAGATACTGAGATTTCTATTTTGAGTGGTAGTTTTGAACTATTTGAATTATTATTTGAATTATTTATTTGTACTATTTGAATTATTATTTGAATTATTTTCTCACCTGTATCTGAGGGATATGAAATCATTCCCATAAATAACCATGGTTCACACTAGCAACATCTCTAGAGTGTTAGGGATTTTCTGGCCTAGGCTAACACATGAGAAGGGAAGAGAGTATAATCCTGAAATGTTCACATATTGGGAAGTTTTTGCCCTCTTCACCTCTCTTTTACCACTTTGAGAATCACTATATGTCTTCATAATTGAAAAAAAAATACAGCTGCAGTAAACATATACTAAGAATTAACTGTTATGGTTTGAAGGTAGGGGTACAGAAGCCAATAAAATATAAAGAAACATTTGAGTCTGCAAAATGAAACAGTCACATTTTAAAATGCAGGCATAGAAAGGAACAGATTATATGTAGAAAAACAAAGGAATATATTTTTTCTTAATTAAAAAAAATATAAAACACTGCTGAGAAGTTAAAGATGACCTAACTAAAGGATGAGATAGCCTATGTTCATGGATTAGATAATTCAATAATGTTGAAGTATCAGTTCTTTCTAAATTGATATACATATTAAATGTAACTCCAATCAAAATCCCAACAATTTTTATAGAAATTGGAAAGTTGATTGTAAAATTTATATGAAAATGCAAAGGAACTAGAATAGTGAAAGTAATAAAAAAGAACAAAGTTGAAGGACTCAGCCTACTTAAAATCAAGACTTGCTATAAAGTTATATAATTAAGCCACTGTGTTACCAGAGAATAAACAGAGTGCGGAAATGGATCACACATATATGGCCAGTTGATTTTCAACCAATGATCCAATTTAACTCAGTAGAGAAAGAAAAGACTTTTTAACAAATATTGCTACACAGCTGGGTATCTATCTTGAAAAAGATGAACCTCAACCTTTACCTCATTTTACACACAAAAATTACTTTGAGGTGGATCATAAATTTAAACACAAATGGTAGAACCACACAACTTTTAGATGAAAACAAGAGACTATCTTTGACTGTACAGTAAAGGGTTAACTCAGCATACCTGTGCTGCCCAAAGCCTGTACCTTTCAAAGGACTGGCCCTTGACTGATTCCTGGGAGATAACCTATAAGCCTTTGAAATATCCTGCCTGATAAGAGCGTTTCTGTATATCTGGGCCTTGGGTCACACCAAATTGTTTACACTAACAATGGGATTTATGGTAAACACTTGTTTTTTTTCACCTGGGTCCTGGGTCACACTGTATCAGTCTGACCTCTCTGGGCAGGAATTGGAGACTGGGTAGGTAAGGTTAGTCACATGGGCATTCCATACCTACATGACTGACTCCCAATAAAAAATCCTGGGGGACACCAAGGCTTAGGTGAGCAGCTCTACTTGGCAACACTTTGCATGTGTGGTCATACATCTTGCTGGGAGAATTAAGCACTCCACTGGGAGAGGACAAATGAAAGTTTGTACAGGCATACCTCAGAGTTATTATGAGTTCTGTTCTAGACCACTGTAATAAAGCAAGTATCACAATAGTGAATTACACAAATTTTTTGGTTTCCCAGTAAATATAAAAGTTCTGTTTACGTTATACTGCAGTCTATGCAGTGTGCAATAACACTATGTCTAAAAAAAGGAAAAATCCTAATAAAAAAATACTTTATTGCCGAAAGATGCTAATGATCATCTGAGCCTTTAGTGAGTCTTAAGCTTTTTGCTGGTGGAGGGTCTTGTCTCAATGTTGATGGCTTGTGACTAATCAGGGTGGTAGTTACTGAATGTTGGGGTGGCTGTGTCAATTTCTTAAAATAAGACAACAGTGAAGTTGGCCACACTGATTGACTCTTCCTTTAAAGAAAGGTTTCTCAATAGCATATGACGCTATTTGACAGCATTTTACCCACAGCAGAACTTCTTTAAAATTGGAGTCAATCCTTTCAAACCCTACTACTGGTTTATCAATCAAGCTTATGTAATATTTTAAATGCTTTGCTGTCATTTCAACAATGTTCATGGCATATTTACCAGGAGTAGATTCCATCTTAAGAAACCACTTTACTCATCTGTAAGAACTTTCTTCATCTATTACAGTTTTATCATGAGACTGCAGCAATTTGGCCACAATTTTAGGCTCCACTTCTAATTCTAGTTCTCTTGCTATTTTCACCCTATGTGGTTACTTCCTCCACTAATTTTATTTATTTATTTACTTTTAAACGGAGTCTCGCTCTGTCACCCAGGCTAGAGGGTGGTGGTGCAATCTCTGCTCACTGCAACCTCTGCCTCCCGGGTTCAAGCGATTCTCCTGCCTCAGCCTTGCGAGCAACTGGGACTAAAGGCATCTGCCACCACACCCAGCTAATTTTTGTATTTTTGGTAGAGACAGGGTTTCGCCATATTGGCCAGGCTGATCTCGAACTCCTGACCTCAGGTAATCTGCTTGCCTTGGCCTCCCAAAGTGCTGGCATTACAGGCGTGAGCCACTGTGCCCCGGCATGATATCTTGAATCCCTCCAAGTCATTGATGAGTGTTGAAATCAACTTCTTCTAAAATCAACTTCTTTCAAACTCTTTTTAATGTTGATATTTTGACATCCTCCCATGAATCATGAATGTTGTTAATGGCATCCAGAATGGTAAATCCTTTCCAGATGGTTTTCAATTTACTTTGCCCAGAACCATC
The DNA here is from genome assembly GCF_006542625.1 of Nomascus leucogenys. Taxonomy (NCBI): domain Eukaryota; kingdom Metazoa; phylum Chordata; class Mammalia; order Primates; family Hylobatidae; genus Nomascus; species Nomascus leucogenys. The sequence goes on from NC_044388.1 coordinate 22,572,870, forward strand.
AGAGGAATCACTATCTATGGCAGCTATAGCCTTATGAAATGTATTTCTTAAATAATAAGGCCTGTGAGTCAAAATTCCTTCTTGACCTATGAGCTGCAGAACAGATATTGTATTAGCAGGCATGAAAACAACATTAATCTCCTTGATTAACGCTTGGGTGCAAGCTCTTGGGTGACCAGGTGCATTGTTAGTGAGAAGTAATATTTTGAAAGGAATATTTTTTTCTGAACAGTAGGTCTCAACAGTGACACAGAGAGATAGGCTGCCCTTTGAAATTTTGAAGCCAGGCACTGATCCTCCTCTCTGGCCATGGAAGTCCTTTGCAGTATCTTCCAGTAGAAGGCTGTTTCATCTATACTGGAAATCTGTTGTTCAGTGTAGCCAGCCCCCTTTATCAATTATCATAGCTACATCTTCTGGATAACTTGCTGCAGCTTCTATATCAGTACCTGCTGCTTCACCTTGCACTTTAATGTTATGGAGACAACTTCTTTCCTTAAATCTCCTTAATCAATCTCTGCTAGCTTCCAACTTTCCTTCTGCAGCTTCCTCACCCCTCTCTGCCTTTACAGAATTGAAGAGTTAGGGCCTTGCTTCTAGATTAGGTTTTGGCATAAGGGAATGTTGTGACTGATCTGATTGTCTATCCAGACCACTCAAACTTTCTCCATATCAGCAATAAGGCTGTTTATTTTCTGATCATTCATGTGTCCACTGGAGTAGCACTTTTAATTTCCTTCAAAAACTTTTCCTTTGTTTTCATGATTTGGTTGTTTAGTGCGAGAGACCTAGCTTTTGACCCATTTCAGCTTCTGACATGCCTTCCTAACTAGGCTTCAACATTTCCAGTTTTTGATATAAAGTGAGAGATGTGTAACTCTTCCTTTCACTTGAACACTTACAAGCTATTATAGGGTTATTAATTGGTCTATCATATGGTTTGAATATGTTTTCCCTCCAAATCTCATGTTGAAATGTGGTCTCCAGTGTTGATGGTGGGGCCTAGTGAGAGGTGTCTGGATCATGGGGGTGTACCCCTCATGAATGGCTTGGTGCCATCCCATTGGTGATAAGTGAGCTCTTGCTCTGAGTTCACACGAGTAAAACTCCCTGAGCCCTCCCTAGAAGCCCAGCAGAAGCACCAGGCTTGTACAGCCTGAAGAACTGTGAGCCAATTAAACATCTTTTCTTTATAAATTACCCAGCCTCAGGTATTTCTTTATAGCAACATAAAAATGGCCTAATACAGCCTAATTTCAGTATTACCAAGTCTCAAGGAATAGGGAGGCCCAAGGAAAGGGAGAAAGATGAGGAAAGAGCCAGTTGGTGGAGCAGTCAGAACACACACAGTATTTATTGATTAAATTTGCTGTCTTATATGGGTGCAGTTCATGGTGCCCCAAAACAATGACAAGATTAACATCAAAGGTCACTAATTACAGATCATCTTAACAGGTATAATACTGAACATATATGAAATAGTGCTAGAATTACCAAAATATGACAGAGACAAAGTGAGCACATGCTATTGAAAAAACAGTGCTGATGGACTTGCTCAGTGCAGGGTTGCTACAAACCTTCAATATGTAAAAAATGCAATAAAATGAGGTGTGCTTGTAATAATACACAGTTACCCAGTGCTTGTAATAATCCCCAGTCAGAATTGCCCTTGACTCCTATTTTTCTCTTACATTACACGTCGAGTCCATCAGCAAATGCTAGTCAAAATATATACTCAAACAAATCACTTTTCTCTCTCTGCACTGCCAATACCATGTTACCATATCATTGCTAATCTTGTTGCTCATCTCCTAACTAGTCTCTGTTTCCTCTCCTCCTTATAGACGATTTTCCACGCAGCACCCAGACTAATTTAAGTCAGATCATATCATTCCACCATTCAGAGCCCTTTGGTGAATTCCCAAAAATCTTAGGATAAAACCCTAAGCATTTTCAATGGCCTGTAAAGCAAGCCCTACATGATCTAGCCTCCTACTATCCCTCCAACCTCATTTACTACCAATGTCATTTGCTACCACCCTCGCCTGTTGTTCACTGGGCTCCAGCCATACTGGCCTGCTTACTATTCCTCAAGCACAGAATCATTTTTCCACTTCAGAAGCTTTGTACTTGCATTTTCCTGTAACGGGAAATGTTCTTCCCCAAGAATCCACGTGGCACACTCACTATTCAGTCTCTGTTCAAATAGCATCTTTTCAGAGACACTCACTTTGACTACTCTATTTAAAATAATGAACTCCTTTACTCTGTCTCTTTGCTTTGTTATTGGTTTTGTGTTTCTTATAGAAATTCTCACTTTCTGATCTTATTTTTAGCTTTAAACAATTATTGTGGTATATTTTGATTGTTTCTTGCATTAAAATATAAACTCAATGTTTGGTTGGCACTAAATGCAAGAATTGCAAGCAGCACAAATAAACATTTACAAAGCAGTTCAAATCCACAATTAGTCAAAGAAATGAAAATTGAAGCAACAAAAAGTTTCACCTTTCTTATTAGCACCTTTCCTACTAGCAAATTAATAATTAATGAGCAAGCACTGGTAAAAGTGCCTGTATTTCCTTAAGTCACCAGTGAGGGAGTATGAACGGAAACAAGCTTGATAATCTTACCAAAGAGTTCTTCCACTTCTATATGCAGCCCTTATAACCCATATTATTCCCTGGCGATTTGTTCATCATGGTCCACTCTTTTATCTGTGGTAAAAAAAAAACCACTGTAGCTGTGGAACCATTGATAAAGTTCCTGTTAAGCTATTTAAGGCCTACGATGCTTTCACCAGGCTTGGCTCTTTAGCCATTATTGGCCTTGCTACTATTTCCTTGGCTGTTTGGAGGCTATTAAAGAGTTGGTGCATTGGGGCTGTCATGCAAGAGGGGAAGTAATGATGATCTAGAGGGAATATATATACTCACGGGAAACCTCCCCGCAGAAGCGATTAGGAAGTAGAGGTTAGACAAGAGACAGGCACACACATGGAAAGCAGGGGGCTAATACCTGCTACATCTATGGCAATGGGCTTTTATTTGTGTTGCATATCCAAATAAGGAAAGAGGATGCAAAGATGACATGTGATTTCATGGATAAGAATATCTCTAAAAATCAAGAAGCCTGATTTCTCTGCTTCACCACGGATTGCTATAATTAAGTCTTTAAAAGCAACTGCCTAGGTATTTTAGTGGTAGATTTTCCATTACGTGTATGGATAATACTCACTTTGCTCTGATTTAACTTACTTGCACATTTCTTTTTAAAAATGGGAATTGACATTTTCCTATTCATTCAGAAAGCTTGGAATGACAATTTAACACTAAAATCTTATTCCAATTTTGTCCTTAAATAACCAGAAATTGCTGCTATTAAAAAAGTACATTTAAATTGTGACCAGTCTTCAGAAAGATCCATCTAACTTATTTAACAATCTGTGACTACTGAAATGCTCAATTGAATAGTCACAGAACAGAATTTTTTTTAAAAGTCTGCAATCTCCTACAGTAAGAGTAGAATCTCATATTTTCTTTATTCCAGAACATTCATGGATTTTCTGTTTTGAAAATGACACCATTTTTCAAAATGTAAAATTCTTTCTCCTATGAAGAGGTGATAAAATAAATGGTAGCTGAGCTGTCAGTACTGCCTCAAGAGTATGTCACTTTATCTAGTGATGGCTTTTCACAGACTCCACAACTATAGGTATTTTAACTTGCTTAAGCAATTTTATACAACCAAAATCAGGTATTCCATTTGATTAAATTGAAACTTAACAGAGATGGAAGACGCCAAGATTAGTTCTTTGATCTCTCCCTCCAGCAGATCAGAAATAACATTCTCTGTGCTAACTATCCCAGTTTTCCTCTGCCCCCTGACAGAGCCTAAATAACTTCATTGATATTGATGATGAAAGATTCCAGAATTTTAATCCTGGCATGTAGGTCCTCTGTAGAAGGCTGCTAGTCAGGACCCCTGCCTGACACGTAAGAGGAAGCCAGGATCTAGGGAAAGAAGATTCTTATTAGGAGGGTTTCCTGGGCATTTAAGATGTATCCGCATTCCTCAGCAGGATTCCATGTGTCTGTGGAGTAATGGTAACTATTCTTACCCCAAGAAAGCCTAGCGGCCAACAATTCTCCATCTCTACCAGGGATCAGGATCTGCCTCAGCTTAGGAGTGCTCCTCTCACGGGCTGGCCTAAACAGAATGTCCTGGAAAAGTGCAGTTTCCCAGGGTGCACAAAGATTCTTCCAATGACTATAATCTTATACTAGAACCTGAGCTCTGTGAGAACAGGCACCACATCTATCTTTTTCACTGATGTTCTCTCAATACCTGGCACAGAGAAGAAATTAAAGCATTTGTGAAATGAATGAATACTTGTTAGCTTCAATTGTGGAGTAACCCATATGCCTAAGAGTGGTATCTCACATAAGTCTAAACATCCTTGATGTCAGGGTGTGGGTCTTAGACTCATCATATTCCCAGGGCCTAACACAGTGTCTGGCACTGTCTATAGTATTCAGTAAATATTTAGTTTAATGATTGAATAAATACATACTGTTTTGAAACCTAAAAAGCATTATAAGATTCTCCTGAACAACTTCCATTTTATATGGTCAGTAAGATTTTTTAAATGCTTAATTCTATTTACTTCTATAATGACTGTATTTTTTTCAGATGTTTTATTGCTAAATTACAGTAAAGAAATAATATGCTAATAATGTTCTCCAAGCCATGAAGCCAAGGAGTCCATGGTTATCAGTGTTAGTAATTTGTTGATCAGAATTTCAAAGGACACTGATGGCTACATAAATACAACTTCATGATTTTTTGTGTTCAAATAACTAAGCATTTGTGGTATAAAATCATCTATATCTAAAGTGCTCTTTCTGAAGAGAGTTGTTAATTCTTAACCAATTTAGGTAAAATAGTAACATTGTCTCCTATCTAGTCCAGAGCAAACACACCTTTTTCTTTTTATAAAACAAAACTTAGGTATAATTTATATATAATATACAGATCTTAAATGTTCAATATGATGAGTTTTGACACTTGTGTACACCTGTATAACCACCATCCCAAATATTATACCTAGAATGAACATTTCTATTACTCCCAAATTCCCTCATGTCCCTTTAGAGTCAATTCCAAACCCTCATCCTGAGGTAGCTACTTTCTGATTTCTATCACCACATGCTAGCTGCCTGTTCTTGAGCTTCATATACATGGAACAATACAATATGCACTCTTCTCTGACTAGCATTTTTTGTTCAGCATAATGTTTATGAGATGCATGTATGTTATTGCATATATCAGTATACTTAACCCTTGAACAACACAGGTTTGAACTACATGGGTGCACTTATATGCAGATTTTTTTCAACCAAATGCAGACAGACGAATGTAAAATTCATGTATATAGAAGGCTGACTTTTCATATATGCAGGTTCCTATATGAGAGAGCCGACTATGAGACTTGAGTACACGTGGATTTGGTATATGCAGGTGGTCCTGGAATCAACTCCCCCAGGAACAACTCTAGTTCATTCCTTTATAGCTGAGTAGTATTCCATTATTTGAATGTACCACAAATTGTTTATCTGGTGTCTTGTTGATGGAGATTGGGTTATTTCCAGATTTGGGGTATTACGAATAAGGCTGCTGTGAACATTCTGTTTCAATGTTGTTTGTTGTGGCTTTTGGATATGTGTTTTTATTTCCCTTGGATAAACACTTAGAAATTAAACTGCTATATTACAGGATATATGTTTAACTTCATAAGAAATTACCAAACCATTTTACAAAGTAGTTATACCTTTTCTACTCACATCAGGAATATATGAGGGTTCTAATTGTTCCACATCCTTGCCAACATTTGCTACTGTCAGTTTTTTATTTTATTTTATCCGTTATATAGTTGGTGTGAAATGTTATCTCATTGTGGTTTAATTTGCATTTTCCTGATGACTAATGTTGAACATCTTTTCATAGCATATTGATGATTTTTATATCTTCTTTTGTGAAGAGGCTGTTGAAGTATTTTGCCTATGTTGTATTTTTCCTGACATACAAAAATTCTTTATATATTCGGGAAATATGCATTAAAAATATTACTCCCAAGTATGTGACTTGCCTGTTCTTTTTCTTAATGGCATATTCTGATGAACAAAAAAACTTTAAGTTCATTTTATCTATCTTTTCTAGTGCTTTTTGTTTCCTGTATAAGAAATCTTTGCCTACCCTTTGTCTTTACCGTGTGGGGGTCCCAAGACTATCAATTAGGTTTGATGATTTACTAGAAGAAAAAGCTGTTACACTCATTCCAGATTAAGGCCAAGAAAGGAAAAACGTTGGAGTCAAAGAGAAACAAAGTTTGGTATCTATTGTGAGAAACACTGTGGGCATAACAGGCATGTGAGTGTGGGAGTAGAATCAACAGTTCTGTTTAAAAAATACTAAATTTAAGCTGCATATGGGACATCCAAGAGAAAATATTAGTAAGCAGCAAAGGATGGGTAAAACTGAAGACATAAATTAAGGACCCAACTGTAGGCCATGAACTGAGTTGAAATCCTAAAAGGAATGAGTACAGAGAAGAAATGAAGTGTGGGGTTGGGGCTGTTCCAATATTTGGAGTAAGAAGAGGATTCAGCAGACCATGGCAAGAGATGGAACGGCCACTTAGATAGGATCTTGTGTTTCTTTTTTTTGAGATCTTGTGTTTTTTTGAGGATCTTGTGTTTCTGTCGCCCTGGCTGGAATGCAGTGGCACGATCTCGGCTCACTGCAACCTCCGCCTCCTGGGTTCAAGCGTTTCTACTGCCTCAGCCTCCTGATTAGCTGAGACTACAGGCTCGTGCCACCACTCCCGTCTAATTTTTTGTATTTTAGTAGAGACGGGGTTTCACCATGTTGGCCAGGATGGTCTCAATCTCCTGACTTCGTGATCTGCCCTCCTTGGCCTCCCAAAGTGCTGGGATTACAGATGTGAGCCACTGCACCCGGCCAGATCCTGTGTTTCTTATTGAACTGCCTAAATTCTTCATACATTAATGATATTATATTTTGTCAGTTATATCCACTACAAATATTTTCCTAATTTTTGATTTGTCTTTTGATTCAGTTTATTTTTGACATATCTACTTTAAAATATGTGTTGTATAGTAAAATCCATTAGTTGTTCCTTTGTGATTTTCTCCATTACTTTTAAGGTTAAAAAATCTTCACACTATTATTATTTGCCAATTAAAAATTTAAAAATAAGATTTAGGCCGGGCGCGGTGGCTCACGCCTGTAATCCCAGCACTTCGGGAGGCCGAGGTGGGCAGATCACGAGGTCAGGAGATTGAGACCATCCTGGCTAACACGGTGAAACCCCATCTACTAAAAATACAAAAAATTAGCTGGGCATGGCAGCGTGCGCCTGTAGTCCCAGCTACTTGGGAGGCTGAAGCAGGAGAATGGTGTGAACCCGGGAAGCGGAGCTTGCAGTAAGCCGAGATCACGCCACTGCACTCCAGCCTGGGCGACAGAGTGAGACTCCTTCTCAAAAAAACAAACAAACAAAAAAAAACAACAAAAAAAATTTAAATAAGATTTAAAAGTCTTCAAGTAACTATTGGTCAGATTATTGGTCAGATAAGCACTTGCATTTTTATTTTTATGTTTGCTTGTCTCAGTGCACTTTGAAATTTATTTTTGTGTGTGGTTGATACTTTTTCAAAGATTTGCCAATTTTCCCAGCACCGTCTATTAACTATTTCCTTGCTTACTGAGCTGTGACGTCTTCTGTTTCAATTACTACATTTTGTCGAGTTGAATTTCAGTGTTAAGCTTTGCAATTGCAAAAGATGACAAAAAGTCTTCCTTCCAATCTTCAAGAGATACTTTGCAGAAGAATCTCAATGTATTTACAAGGATATATATATATATAACAAAACCAACATTTTGCAGAAGAAAAATGCAGGGAGAGAAGGCTAAAGAGAAGAAAATCATGAAGGGGAGAAAATAATGGGTACAATACATTTCCTGTGGTGGAGAAAAAGGTGTTGAAAATATTTCAAAAAATTCATATAACAAATATGTGTTGAGTGCCTTCCCTATACCAGTCATCATTGTCCTAGGTGCCATGAAGTGGTGAGTAAGACAAAAGCCTGCCCTCAGGTGCTTAGATTTTAGTGGAGACATTGGGGAGACAGATTATAAATACACAAATGAATTATATAACTTCAGTTCATGAAGATGGGATAGAGTGAATAGGGGAGGTGAAGACAGGCAGGAGGTTAAGAGTGTTAAGAGTGGCCTCTCTGAGATGACATTTAGGCTGAGCTTTAAATCATGAAGAGGCATGGGAAGATGGGGGTGGCAGAAGTGCTCTAGCAGGAGGGAAGAGTTAGGTGCACAGGCCCTAAGCAAGGGCAAATAACAGAGAAGGCTGATGTGGCCGTAGCATGAGAATGAAGAGAAGGAGAGAGTGGAAGGAGATAAGGTCAAAGAGATAGGAAAGGGCTTCAGGAAGAAGACTGGATTGCCAGTGGCAATAGGAAGCCTTTGGAAATGTTTACGTGGAGGTATGACATAACCTGTTATAAATTAACATTTACTTGGCTGTTGTGTAAAAAATAATCTTGTGGGGGTTGGGAGGGAGGAGAAGACAAAGGATTCCAGCTAAAAAGGTCTTGTATAAAGAAAAAGACTAACATACTTTGTTCTTTTAAATGTAACAAAACTAAATATTCGACATAATGGGAAGAAATATAAGTGACTAGGGTGTAAGACTACTGAAGGCAGGGATTTTGGTCTGGGTTTTTACTGGGCATCTCCTGTGTTTAAAATAATCAATCTGGCAGTCATTAAAACTGCGTTGAATGATCAAGTGACTATAGCAAATAAATTTTTATTTGTGTAACAAGACTCAGATGAAATGAACAAACAGAAAAGAGCTTTAGACAAGTCTCATGAGCTACAGAACTGGTTTCATAATTGCACGGTACATCAATATATGCGGCAAACAGATTTCAATCAGAGATGGGTAGTTTTATAACAACATTACACTAAGACAAGGTTCAAATTTCAAGTTTAAATTTAGCCATTTTGTTGTAAACTTCTTCTCATCCCTTAGACTATGAGTTCCTATGCAGCAGGAATTATAACTTATTTTTAACTCTCCAGTAACAGCAGAACACATTGTGTATATGTATTCCATAAATGTATATTTAGGCTGTTGGAATTCTACTGAAGAAAAGCTAACACATAGGCAAAATGCTTGAGGAAGAAAATTCGGACAACTTGGCAGCATTTATCATTACTAACATTTTAGTCTTCCAGAGTAAACTTTGAAATTACATTCTAATTTGAAATGATTCTGGTTTGACAAGTTAACTCTTGAGACATCTCAATATGGTATTATGAAAGAACAAAACCATTCATCAACCCTTTCTGCCAATGTTAATTTCTTTAAAAAGTAGGATTTTAATGTTTTTTATTCCTACAGTGACCCTTAAAATTTCTATGTATGCAATCACAAATGTACACACAAGATGCATTTATAAGCTTATTGTGTAGTTCTAAAGACAGTTGGGAAACACATTTTTAATTTTGTTACTGAAATAATTTAAAAATATATTATAAAACTGTCTCTTTCCAATCAACAGCAAAAATCTAGAAAGATATTATACAACTAGGCAAAATTTATGCAAGTTTATTCATGTTAGAAAAATGAAGTTGCCTAACTTCAAATTGTAACAAGTACTCTCATATTTATTTTTCGTCTTACCATTGACCTCAACATATAGCATTTTTTATGCCTTTAAAATAACTTGGGTAATTTATTCAACAAAGATTCCTTATGTACATTAGCCTTATGTACATATGCTAAAATGTGGAAAATTGTTTTCAGTAATATGTAGAATTTCCTGATGATCTCTGAGACTGCCTTTGTGATTTATAACTATCATCAGAAAAAGGGGACTTACCGGCTTTTATTCATGAGGTCTGCTCCTCGTGCTTTGTAATAATCTAAATTTGGATGGAACTGATAAGTCACTGGTCTTGGATTTCTCTAAAGAAAAAAATACATTTTTAAAAAGCTAGTTAAATGATTTAATCCATTAACATATAAGAGGACAGCAATGATCATTTTAATATCCCTTCAGAAAAGAATATAATATAAAGTTTAATAATTAGTGTGATTGGGTTTTGCTTTTATTAAATTATTCCTTAGTTCTGATTAAACGCAAAAATTATTTATTTTTTCCTCTCTCATAGTTAACATAGATTTATTCATCATTAGATTTCTGATGACTTCAAAATAAAATTTTCAAATATAGCTTTCCTAAAATATGATGAATAAAATTATGACAACATCTAAAAACTATATGAGATGTAACACAACCACAAACTATGCCAAGGGATGGAGAGACACAAGGTGTCAAAGTAACTGCATTTCAGTGGAAGACAAAGTCATTAGTTTTTTATGACCAGAATGCTAAATGTGTCCACTAGATGGCACACTGAGACCTTCTTGTTCCAAAATGAGTTATTTCAGAATTCAGCAATTCTTTTAAAGTTAGCAATTTCTATGTCATCTATCCTTATTTATGAGTTTAATAAATGCCCAAAATATGCCAGGAAGTAGAAATATTACCAGGATAACCATTACTATACAAAAGCAAATTGACCAATGCACATTTTCACAAAAGCAGCAAAAACACTGCCCTTTCTAGAATGCAACATTATTTATAAACATTGCAGAAATGTCCTTGAATCATTAGGTCCACTATGTCTGTTTATATGTGTTGCTATTATTTAAACATATCTATTATTTACATGTTCAAATCCCTCACAGGCAAGGAAAAATTAAACAAATATACTTCTGCTTTACAAAAACCAATCATGTTTACAGCATAGTTTAAATGAATACCATAATCTCTAAAATGTTAAATTACATATATTTACCATAAAAAGTTTTAAAAGCCTTATAAATAAATGTGTTCTAATGTTTACCTGGGCATATAATTCAAGTTAATAATTAGGTTTTTGAACCAAGGCATGCACTTCCTTTGAGATACGTATCTGGACACGGAAAAGCTGCATATTATCTTAATAGAAAATTACCAATATGCGTAGATATCAATCCTTGGAGACATAATTCCAAGGCACTGATACACTTGCATGCAGGCACGGGGGAGTTGCGGGGGGATATAATTGCTAAGGTTAAACAGTTTGAAATTCATCAAGCTAACAAGCCGCATTTAATGGCCATGATGGACCTTTTCTTTTTCTGCTGAAAAGAGAATATTTATACAGCTCAACCCTTTCATATCTCTTCCAAGCCAGCCCTAATCATCTGACAAAAATGACAATCCCTTGATTTAGCTCCAGCTACTACTCCACTGGTTTGGTATTCAACACAGTTCTACAATAATCAAATCTGAATTGCCTTGATGAAGATAACTGATGCTTCCATGACTACCATACTATTAAGTCTAACAGTGCAACTTTTCTCTCTCTAGGAATTACATAGGTTTTCTCATGGTAGCTGATGACAACCTGGACCCAAGTATAATGGGAAAATAAAACAGAGGTTAAGGCCACTGGCAGATTCACAGTGCATTCATGATGTATTTTAAAAATTAACTTTTGCAGGACTATCGCTCATGACTAATTTTGTTCTTTATTCTCAGTACCTGGAAGTACATTTTGTTTTTGCTAATAAAAAAAGACGCTTTTTCTCTGACTTCCAACAAACTAATAAAGGATTATGTTACTTTTTGCCATAAAATAATGAAAAGAAGGGATCACATGGAGCAATTACTTGAAACATCTTTATAAAGAAATGACAAGCAATTCAAGACACAGAGTGCTGATCTATCTAAGCACTTAAAGCCATTATTAGGAATAATGATCTAACTTGAACATATAAATGAGGCTCAAGTATTGCTTTCACTGAGGCCTATTTAAATTCCTCGGAGACTTACTGGTATCAAAGGGAGAGGTAGTTTAAAGTACCACTGTACTGGAAACAAAAAAAAGAATCAAAAGATGATGTTGAAAAACAGCATTTGAAATGTTAAGAAAATAAAATCAGAGGTTATGGTTGAAAGTTATTCTTTTCTGTTGGGAAGACAGTGATGTTTCTAAAACATAAATATACAGACATATAGATGGATCTAGACCAGCACTGTCCAACAGTGGGTCACAAATATAAATTTCACCTATAATTAAAAATTTTCTAGTAGCCACATTTAAAAAAGAAAATAAAAAGGAAACAAGTGAAACTAAATGTGATATTTTATTTAATTCAGTATATCTAAAATATTATGATTTCAACATGTAATCAACATATACAGTTATTAATGAGATACTTCACATTGTTCCTTTTGTACAAAGTCTTTGAAATCCAGTGTGTATTTTATGGCACATCTCAATTTGGACTAGCCACACTTCAAGTGCTAAACAGCCACATGTGGCAAGTGGCTACTGTACTGGACAGCATAAAATGAAACATCTGAAACACCTGCACACCACTGCAGGGCTATAAAAATCAACATCTAGACATGAACAATAAAAAAGATACCAATACTTTTATACATTAAGATTCAGTAAGTACAGTTCTTCCAATTCACCCATAATTCTTCTCTTTCAATTAAGTTAATTTTATCTCTATTAAATAAGGTTTTAAAAAGTTAAGGAATTTTGGAATACCATCTCACACAAACAACAACCAAAACAAAACCAAATTAAAACTAGGTAACAGGTTCAAATCATTGTTAAAAATACATATATAGATTCTGGATATTAGCCCTTTGTCAGATGAGTAGGTTGCAGAAATTTTCTCCCATTCTGTAGGTTGCCTGTTCACTCTGATGGTAGTTTCTTTTGCTGTGCAGAAGCTCTTTTGTTTAATTAGATCCCATTTGTCAATTTTGGCTTTCGTTGCCATTGCTTTTGGTGTTTTAGACATGAAGTCCTTGCCCATGCCTATGTCCTGAATGGTATTGCCTAGGTTTTCTTGTAGGATTTTAATGGTTTTAAGTCTTTAATCCATCTTGAATTGATTTTTGTATAAGGTGTAAAGAAGGGATCCAGTTTCAGCTTTCTACATATGGCTAGCCAGTTTTCCCAGCACCATTTATTAAATAGGGAATCCTTTCCCCATTTCTTGTTTTTGTCAGGTTTGTCAAAGATCTGAACTCAAACAAATTTACAAGAAAAAAACAAACAACCCCATCAAAAAGTGGGCAAAGGACATGAACAGACACTTCTCAAAAGAAGACATTTATGCAGCCAAAAAACACATGCAAAAATGCTCATCATCACTGGCCATCAGAGAAATGCAAATCAAAACCACAGTGAGATACCATCTCACACCAGTTAGAATGGCCATCATTAAAAAGTCAGGAAACAACAGGTGCTGGAGAGGATGTGGAGAAATAGGAACACTTTTACACTGTTGGTGGGACTGTAAACTAGTTCAACCATTGTGGAAGACAGTGTGGCGATTCCTCAAGGATCTAGAACTAGAAATCACAAGTTCAAATTCAGTTCATCCTGGGTTTACCATGCCTTTCCTAGGCCAACCAGGATGGGCCTGAAATAAGTCTTTCACAAGATTTCAGTTCATTAACAGCCCAAGTATCACTCGACTCTTTTCTGTTAATGTTGTTGAAACTCTATTTAAAGCTTTTTCTTCAGCATTTTACTTTATAGCAATATAAGAATGCTGAACATCCAACCCATGGCATGGACAGGCTGAATTTTGGGCAGGTATCTTAGTCTTGAGGACAAAGTGACTTACAGAAGCAGAACTGACAGTGGTAGATGCAAGTTTTCTAGAAGAAACAATATGCAAACAACAAATCAAAACTAAATAAAGCCCATGCTATGCTTCTGACTTTCCAAAATGCTTTTGTTAATTTAGCATGATCACAAAATCGACTTGCAATAATGCTTAAATAACAGCGATCAAAATAAGACATAAAAGCTGAAATCGATCTAAGTTATAGTTAACTTTGTCCACTTCTGACGTATGTATTATATGATAGTAGACTGCTTCTTAATGTAATTTTAGGTAAAACAAACATTCTGTCCAAGAATGAGTTTGACTTCGGATGGTGAACAACTCCCCTTGGCCATACTCTACACTCTCTAATGGAAGTCTGTAGATCAGCTGACCTACCTCCTCTCTGCCACTCTTACCACTATGGCAACATTTCAATATTTTAAGTTCAAACTCATTTTGTTATGATAGTATAAAAATATTTAAATGCTAATTCACACTAGGCCTAACTAAATACTAGATGCTACAAGAAGTACACATAACTATGAGGTGGTACATATTTTCCTTGTACTGAGTCTAGAGAAATCAAACTCATCCAACAAAGGTAATTACAAATAGTACTTTCTGGACTGATCCCCTAACTCCTATTCTTTACTCCAAAGTGATATCTCCATTTGAATCATCAAATAGAGACTACAGAAGGAGAAATCTCATCTTGCTTTGAACAGCACAGTATATTTCAAAGGACCGGCTATTTATAAATATTGGAAGAACTGAAAAGAGCAAAAGAGCATCAATTCTAGTGATATCTGTTCTAATTTATTAAAGTACCAGTAGGAGTTAATGCAGAGGTGAAGTTATACGTTGAAAACAAAAGCACTAGGGTAAATATAACGGCACTCATGTGCTCTAGCGTCAGGCACAGGGTGCCTGATAGGTGAGGCAAGGGATCAGGAGTCAGTGAGGGTTGTACTCAGATTCCTGCTCCATCCATTACCAGTGGAGCAACTGTAAGGAGTTAGTTACATTCCAAGCTCTAGTTCACTCATCTGCAAAACTGCAGTAAGGATTAATTGACATAATGAGAACTAAGTTCCCAGCACAGTACCAGGCACTTGATAAGAACTCAATGAAATGGAAGCTATGGTTACGTTTTGATACCACTGAGCACTGAACAGACATGAATCAGAGGGCAGATCTGACAGTTTGACGACCTAAAATTCATGATAACAAATAGGTGGAAAAAGTGATGTTTCATACTTCAAATAGTTATACATGAATTTAGGATAGATTTTGACAAGCATTATATTTTTTAAAGCAAAAACACATAGAAAAAATATGAATGCTGGATCTCATGTGAGGAGAAAGGCTGTCTTATTTCTCAGAATAGGAGCACATAGGTTTATTAATATGAAAAAGGTGTAAAATCGTACTATTAATGCAGCATTTGTTTGCTAGCATATGAGAATATAACAGTGATTTCCTGCAGTATGTCCAAATTATTATCATTTTTATAGTTTATTGGTCACAATTTTTACATTAAACTGACGAAGTTCTATAGCACTTGTTTAACAAGAAAAAATATTTACAGTATAATGTATGTTTGGCATGAAGAATAGAAAATATTTGACAAATGAAGAATTACTTAGTTTTCTTTCCCTAATATCTTGCTACCAACCCTTAATTTTTATAGCATGCTAGATTACAAAAGGGGAAAAATAAAGCTCGGAAGGAGAAACAGCACTGTAAAAATATGTCGAATGTTACTCTTTGATGAAAAATGAGACCCTTATTTTAGTGAATATGTTACTGCCTCAATGCTGGGGGGAAAGCAACCGTCATTAGAAAAACGAATTGCTCAGCTGTTTATAAGCAAAAAGCTCTGGGGGAATTTCTCAGGACCCTAAAGGCAAAGCATTACAGGGTTATGCAAACATATGTTGCAGGTGTTTTAGGGGAGACAGGTGGGCAAACCTCAGCCATGGAAGAGGAGTTAGTTTAATACGCTGTAACTGAAATGAGATAACCTAAATGCATCCAAGTGCAGAGATGCCATGGCACGTGTGAACTAGAGCTGCAGAGCAAAAACTCTCCCTAAAATAATTATCTTGTTAGTGCCAAGCAAACAGAATTTTTCTCTTCTTATAGTTTTATAGAAAACAAACACTGCCAATTACTTTTTTTTTTTTTTTAACTAAAGGTATTTTAAACCTGGAACAAAGAACAGCCTGAAATAGTGATATTTATCTAAAAAAGATAAGGATGAAGTATTGTTGCCTTTATTTAAACAAATATTCCTAAGGAGACAGTTTGTTGTAATATTCCCTCTCTGGTTCACTAGGCAACATTAGATTTATCATAATTCTCCTAAAGCCTAAGATATTTCTATATTAAAATGCTAATTTTATCTTTTCTTTTGCCTGTAATTAAAGCTGGAAAAATTTGTGGTCTGATATTCACTGATTGCTAGAGGGTTCACAAAGGTCTCACCATTTCTGTCTCTCTTATTGCCACTTACTGCCCTTTTCATTAAATATAGATACAGTAACACAAGGAATCAAAAAGGCAGACATTATAATCTCACATGCTCTCAAAATTATTGCCTTTAAAATACATATGCACACTGTATCAATAAGGGGTATTGTCTGAATATTATCTAAATATTATCAAACCTAGACTTTGTATCTTATTTCTTATTCTTCATTTATCCAAGAGGTGATTTTCTTCTTATATTACTTGTGACTGAGGACAATACTCAATACTCATTTTACTATACATATTTATGCATAATAGTATATTGAGCTGTACCTTCCTGATCTAGATCACTTTTCTTTAACAGCCTTACCATGAGTTAATTTCATATACTTAGTATAAAATAAATTCACAAAACCTCAGATTTGGAAAATAAAACCTAGTTTTTGTTTTAAACAATACACAAAATTCAAACTGTACGAATACAACGCATTCATCAAATTAATATAGATTTTCATTAAAAAAGAATATAAATATTTGTAACTTGGTTGTAACTAAAATATTATTTCAGCATCAGGATCAAAATGACTTCTGGTTTATTTACTAATAATTCCTATGTATTTTGATGGGAAAAATATATTGTGAAAACTAGGTATTAAGAATCTTAGGGCAATTGATAGAAAAATCTAGGTAATTCTCATTTATGCATCTATAGAGTAAACCAAAAAAAGAAAATTTAGAAGAGAAAAAGTTTTAAAAAAAAGGAAGCAAAAACACCGTTAATTGGGTAAAGACACAGACAAAACCTCTGAAGCCATGCCAGCCTCATTTTACATACTGAATAAACCCAATTCCCTAAAGTGACATCCCCATCTATACCCTGGCAAGCCGAGATCTCAGATGGCAGAGAAGCATTTTAAACCACCTGTGCATTATGCTCGACTTTAGCTTCACACAATAAATAGACACCAAAAGAGAAATAAATTTTTTTTTACTAATGTATTTACATTTTTGAATTTAGCATGCAGAAAACCAGAGTAACATACCTCCCACCCCCAGTTTATTATTTATATATATGGAAAGTAGGAGTTTAGGTCTACAAATTTTCTTCGTTGCTAATATTGGGCCTCAAAATATGTCTTTTAGATAACTAGTTGGCTCTTTTCAGGAGTACTGAACTCTTCACCTTTTTCCTTCTTCAATGTCAGTAATGGTGGGGGTGGGAGAGACTTACTTCAACGTTTTAAGAAATGTGGAAATCCATTTGTCTGTTCCTAAGAGCGGTTCCCAATCTTTATTAAAGAAAAAAAGGGAAAAAGTGATCTTAAAAAAATATTCCCAAAGATCCCAATTTGGCTGTGAGTTTGTCATAGATAGCTCTTATTATTTTGAGATACATCCCATCAATATCTAATTTATTGAGAGTTTTTAGCATGAAGGGTTGTTGAATTTTGTCAAAGGCCTTTTCTGCATCTATTGAGATAATCATGTGGTTTTTGTCTTTGGTTCTGTTTATATGCTGGATTACATTTATTGATTTGCGTATGTTGAACCAGCCTTGCATCCCCGGGATGAAGTCCACTTGATCATGGTGTATAAACTTTTTGATGTGCTGCTGGATTCGGTTTGCCAGTGTTTTATTGAGGATTTTTGCATCAATGTTCATCAAGGATATTGGTCTGAAATTCTCTTTTTTGGTTATGTCTCTGCCAGGCTTTGGTATCAGGACGATGCAGGCTTCATAAAATGTGTTAGGGAGGATTCCCTCTTTTTCTATTGATTGGAATAGTTCCAGAAGGAATGGTACCAGTTCCTCCTTGTACCTCTGGTAGAATTCGGCTGTGAATCCATCAGGTCCTGGACTCTTTTTGGTTGGTAAGCTATTGATTATTGCCACAATTTCAGAGCCTGTTATTGGTTTATTCAGAGATTCAACTTCTTCCTGGTTTAGTCTTGGGAGGGTGTATGTGTCGAGGAATTTACCCATTTCTTCTAGATTTTGTAGTTTATTTGCATAGACGTGTTTGTAGTATTCTCTGATGGTAGTTTGTATTTCTGTGGGATCGGTGGTGATATCCCCTTTATCATTTTTTATTGCATCTATTTGATTCTTCCCTCTTTTCTTCTTTATTAGTCTTGCTAGCAGTCTATCAATTTTGTTGATCTTTTCAAAAAACCAGCTCCTGGATTCATTAATTTTTTGAAGGATTTTTTGTGTCTCTATTTCCTTCAGTTCTGCTCTGATTTTAGTTATTTCTAGCCTTCTGCTAGCTTTTGAATGTGTTTGCTGTTGCTTTTCTAGTTCTTTTAATTGTGATGTTAGGGTGTATTTGTCGAGGAATTTTTCCATTTCTTCTAGATTTTCTAGTTTATTTGCATAGAGGTGTTTGTAGTATTCTCTGATGGTAGATTGTATTTCTGTGGGATCGGTGGTGATAAACCCTTTTTCATTTTTTATTGCATCTATTTGATTCTTCTCTCTTTTCTTCTTTATTAGTCTTGCTAGCAGTCTATCAATTTTGTTGATCTTTTCAAAAAACCAGCTCCTGGATTCATTAATTTTTTGAAGAGTTTTTTATGTCTCTATTTCCTTCAGTTCTGCTCTGATTTTAGTTATTTCTAGCCTTCTGCTAGCTTTTGAATGTGTTTGCTCTTGCTTTTCTAGTTCTTTTAATTGTGATGTTAGGGTGTCAATTTTGGATCTTTCCTGCTTTCTCTTGTGGGCATTTAGTGCTATAAATTTCCCTCTACACACTGCTTTGAATGTGTCCCAGAGATTCTGGTATGTTGTGTCTTTGTTCTCATTGGTTCCAAAGAACATCTTTATTTCTGCCTTCATTTCATTATGCACCCAGTAGCCATTCAGGAGCAGGTTGTTCAGTTTCCATGTAGCTGAGCGGTTTTGAGTGAGTTTCTTAATCTTGAGTTCTAGTTTGATTGCACTGTGGTCTGAGAGACAGTTTGTTATAATTTCTGTTGTTTTACATTTGCTGAGGAGAGCTTTACTTCCAACTATGTGGTCAATTTTGGAATAGGTGTGGTGTGGTGCTGAAAAAAATGTATGTTCTGTTGATTTGGGGTGGAGAGTTCTGTAGATGTCTATTAGGTCCACTTTGTGCAGAGCTGAGTTCAATTCCTGGATATCCTTGTTAACTTTCTGTCTTGTTGATCTGTCTAATGTTGCCAGTGGAGTGTTAAAATCTCCCATTATTACAGCCAATATCATATGGAATGGGCAAAAACTGGAAGCATTCCCTTTGAAAACTGGCACAAGACAGGGATGCCCTCTCTCACCACTCCTATTCAACATAATGCTGGAAGTTCTGGCCAGGGCAATCAGGCAGGAGAAGGAAATAAAGGGTATTCAATTAGGAAAAGAGGAAGTCAAATTGTCCCTGTTTGCAGATGACATGATTGTATATCTAGAAAACCCCATTGTCTCAGCCCAAAATCTCCTTAAGCTGATTAGCAACTTCAGCAAAGTCTCAGGATACAATATCAATGTACAAAAATTATAAGCATTCTTGTACACCAATCACAGACAAACAGAGAGCCAAATCATGAGTGAACTCCCATTCACAATTGCTTCACAGAGAATAAAATATCTAGAAATCCAACTTATGAGGGATGTGAAGGACCTCTTCAAGGAGAACTACAAACCACTGCTCAATGAAATCAAAGAGGATACAACCAAATGGAAGAACATTCCATGCTCATGGGTTGAAAGAATCAATGTCTTGAAAATGGCCATACTGCCCAAGGTAATTTATAGATTCAATGCCATCCCCATCAAGCTACCAATGACTTTCTTCACAGAATTGGAAAAAACTACTTTAAAGTTCATATGGAACCAAAAAAGAGCCCGTATCGCCAAGTCAATCCTACTCCAAAAGAACAAAGCTGGAGGCATCACGCTACCTGACTTCAAACTATACTACAAGGCTACAGTAACCAAAACAGCATGGTACTGGTACCACAACAGAGACATAGATCAATGGAACAGAACAGAGCCCTCAGAAACAATGCCGCATATCTACAACTATCTGATCTTTGACAAACCTGACAAAAACAAGAAATGTGGAAAGGATTCCCTATTTAATAAATGGTGCTGGGAAAACTGGCTAGCCATATGTAGAAAGCTGAAACTGAATCCCTTCTTTACACCTTATACAAAAATTAATTCAAGATGGATTAAAGACTTAAATGTTAGACCTAAAACCATAAAAGCCCTAGAAGAAAGCCTAGGCAATACCATTCAGGACATAGGCGTGGGCAAGGACTTCATGTCTAAAACACCAAAAGCAATGGCAACAAAAGCCAAAATTGACAAATGGGATCTAATTAAACTAAAGAGCTTCTGCACAGCAAAAGAAACTACCATCAGAGTGAACAGGCAACCTACAGAATGGGAGAAAATTTTTGCAACCTACTCATCTGACAAAGGGCTAATATCCAGAATCTACAATGAACTCAAACAAATTTACAAGAAAAAAACAAACAACCCCATCAAAAAGTGGGCAAAGGACATGAACAGACACTTCTCAAAAGAAGACATTTATGCAGCCAAAAAAACACATGAAAAAATGCTCATCATCACTGGCCATCAGAGAAATGCAAATCAAAACCACAATGAGATACCATCTCGCACCAGTTAGAATGGCCATCATTAAAAAGTCAGGAAACAACAGGTGCTGGAGAGGTTGTGGAGAAACAGGAACACTTTTACACTGTTGGTGGGACTGTAAACTAGTTCAACCATTGTGGAAGTCAGTGTGGTGATTCCTCAGGGATCTAGAACTAGAAATACCATTTGACCCAGCCATCCCATTACTGGGTATATACCCAAAGGACTATAAATCATGCTGCTATAAAGACACATGCACACGCATGTTTATTGCGGCAGTATTCACAATAGCAAAGAGTTGGAACCAACCCAAATGTCCAACAACGATAGACTGGAT
The DNA here is from genome assembly GCF_006542625.1 of Nomascus leucogenys. Taxonomy (NCBI): domain Eukaryota; kingdom Metazoa; phylum Chordata; class Mammalia; order Primates; family Hylobatidae; genus Nomascus; species Nomascus leucogenys. Next base: position 22,594,098 of record NC_044388.1, read on the forward strand.
TAAGAAAATGTGGCACATATACACCATGGAATATACTATGCAGCCATAAAAAATGATGAGTTCATGTCCTTTGTAGGGACATGGATGAAACTGGAAAACATCATTCTCAGTAAACTATCGCAAGGACAAAAAACCAAACACCGCATGTTCTCACTCATAGGTGGGAATTGAACAATGAGAACTCATGGACACAGGAAGGGGAACATCACACTCTGGGGACTGTTGTGGGTTGGGGGGAGTGGGGAGGGACAGCAGTAGGAGATATACCTAATGCTAAATGATGAGTTAATGGGTGCAGCAAACCAACACGGCACATGGATACATATGTAACAAACCTGCACATTGTGCACATGTACCCTAAAATCTAAAGTATAATAATAAAAAAAAGAAAAAAAAAGTATAAACCATATGTATACCACACACAAAAAAAAATCCTCTGATGAAATCCTTTAGGGCATCAAACCATGTTACCTCTAAGATACTGAAATCTCTCCTCCTTGTTTAATCAGAAGTCAATTCCTTTTCAATGAATATGTCCTAAATATATGCCGAAATTTTTTAGTTTTCATTCATTGCTATTCCAAATACCTTTTCCTATGTAGTTGGTTAGTCTCTGGAACTCAAATACAAGAAGTTAAAATAAGAGAGCTCAAAGGATGTTATTAATTAAGCAAATTAAGTAGTTGATCTCAAATTAATAGCTGACATTCTCATCAGTGGATTCTCTTGTAAGTGTAATATATAATAGAAACGTTCGATTAGAACCTTTATGAGAAAATCTGGATGGATTTCTCCAGATAATGGCTGGAAAGATGAGGGTTTACCTCTTTCTTGGGTTTACAAAAATCACTGCAATTATTCCTGTCACTTTTCTGCCTTCTGCAAATTTTCCCACCTGGTGCTGTTCCTCAAAGGCAGCTCAAACCATCCAGGCACCATACAATACCCACTTTAAGTAGAATAAATCTGAAATACTCTCTATTTTTATTGCTGTTGTAGAAAAAAAGAGAGAATTGATGAATAAGACACTTATATTGCAATAAGAACCTCAAGAAAAGTCCAGAAAAAATCAAGTCACTAACAACTCCAACTTTTCACAGGATGATGGACAGACTTTGGGCTGACGATTTAGTGAAATAGAGCTTTCAGCTTTATCAATTCATATATCTTCAACACATTTTCAGTAAACACTACTGAAGATAAACTTGAAGGGGCTGTCCAAAAAAGTGAAAAATAGTAGTATGCAGAGAAAACCTGACAACTAAACTCTTAATTTACTGAAGAACCATGGAGTAAAAAGATGTTAAAGTGTCAGTATCCCTAAGAAGGTGAGTGAGGGGAAGAAACAATTATTTCCAATTTGCCTCTTCAGAAACCAATTTTAATAATAATGAGAAGTAAATCTGAGGTGTACCTAAGAATTGTGAAACAGTCAAATTCCAAAATTAACACTATTTGCCTCTGAGAAAAGGTATACAAAGCCTTCCGCAAAAATCTGGGTGGGCTGGGCATGGTGGTTTACGCCTGTAATCTCAACACTTTGGGAGGTTGAGGCAGAAAGATCTCTTGAGGTCAGTTTAAGACCTGCCTAAGAAACAAAGCAAGAACCCGTCTCTACAAGAGAGTAAAAAAAAAATTAGCCCAGTGTGGTGGTGCACACCTGTAGTCCCAGCTACTCAGGAGGTTATGGGGAGGACCACTTGAGCCCAGGAATTCAAGGTTGCCCTGAACTATGATTGTGCCACTGCCCTCCAGCCTGGGCCAGAGTAAGACTCTGTCTCTTTAAACAAACAAACAAACAAACAAACAAACAAACAAACCCCCCATAACTAGGTGGTTTCCAGGTTAGCAAGACTTGATTATATCCCTTATACAATTAATACATATCTAACAAAAGAAGATGTCATATCCCTTATATGTTTAATATATATCTAACGAAATAAGATGTCAATCAAAAGGGGTTTGCCAAGGAGGCAGAAAAGAGTCAGAGAGGCATATATGGGCAGAGCCAGTGGGAAAGACGGCCTGAGTTAGTAGGTAATGGACTGTGTAATTTCCAGGACCCCAGTAAGACTACCCTTACTGTGAAGTAGGTATCTTAAGAGTCTCAGAGTCCGGTTTCACTAAATACGCCTTCCCATCTGCTTCTGCCTGATACCAGGTACTCCATGGAGAGCTATGATTCTGACTGGGTTTTCCACATAAGTGTATAGTATGTTGGTATATGGAGTTAAGTAACTTGTTTTTTTCCTCATTGTAAGTGATCTGATAATGATGTGGCCTCCCATGTCTGTGTCTTAGTATGTTTGGATGTTATAATAAAATACCATAAACTAAGTGGCTTATAAACAGAACAAATTTATTTCTCACAATTCCAGGATAAAGGTGGCAGCAGAGCTGGTATCTGCTAAGGGCTCGTTACTTGGTTCATAGATAGTGCCTTCTCACTGTTTCCTTACGTGGTGGAAGGGGTGAGCTAGCTTTCTGGGGTCTCTTTACAAAGGTACTAATCCCAACTATGAGGGCAGAGCCCTCATGACCTAATCACCTCATAAAGGCCCCACCTCCTAATATCATCATCTTGGGTGGTTAAGATTTCAACATATGAATTTTGGGAAACACAAACACCTAGACCCTAACAGCCTGCCACCAAAAGTGAATGGGATCAACCTGGGGGCGTGAGGATGGCTGTCAGTCTTGTAGCTGCTCTAGGCCCCACTGCAGACTGAGAAAGAGACATGCTGGCTTTACATATCAGCCTTGCAAGCTCAGTTTGGATCTGTATCGGAGAGATGACTTGGCTTTTCTGACAGCACTAGCAAAATCAGTAAACTACCTACTATAGAGATGGGGGCAGGGAGGTCTGCAGGGTGATTAGCATAAACCTCACTGAGAAGCCTGGATCTGAAGACTTGAAGGAGGATGAGCAATCAGCCAAGTGGATATTCCTTTTGATAGGGACTGGTGGCTGGGAAATTCTGGACAGAAGAGGGCAGGTCCCTGGTGAGGGACCCACCCTTGAACCTGGAGCTGTGGCCCAAACACTCCTGTTTTCCCGCTGAAAAGTTGCCTTTTCCAAAACCACCCATGGCCTGCCCCACTCCCCATCCCATGCCAATAAAAAACCCTGTACCCATAAAATCCCCAGGCTCTGCCAGCAGAGAGGGGAGAGGAAGAAAAGAGGAGAAGCAGCTAGACATTGGAGACTATGGTTTGATGTCAAAGAGAAGCAGCTTGACTTCAGAGGGATGGGTTGACGGTGTCGCTTTGGATAGCCGGACTCCAGGGGAAGATCATCTTCCTGCTCCATCCCCTTCTCAGCTCCCCTTCCCACTGAGAGCCACTTTCATCAGCAATAAAATCCTCTGCATTCATCACCCTTCAATTCAGCTGTGCGACCTGATTTTTCCAGATGCCAAACAAGAGCTTGGATACCAAGTGTGTGGATGCAAAAGGCTGTCACACTGACCCTCCACTGAGCTATTAACACTTAAGCTGTCCGCAGTCTGCAAAGCTAAAAGAGCGTTGACTGTAACACTCCTTCTGGGGCTTCAGGGTTGGGGGGGGTACTCCCTGCTAGATGCTGCGGTGGGGCCTGCATGGAGTTTTGCTCCTTCAGGTGCCCAAAAGCACTCACCCCGGCTCCTGCAAGTGCACCCTCCCACAAGGGGTTGAGTGCAACAGGTTCAAGTGAGTGGAGTTTGCCTCTGCCAGGGCCAAAGCAGCCAGCTAGCTCCAGAGAGGGCATACCAGCTCCCACCCGTGAAGGGGTCAGGGAAAATTTCCTGCTTCATTCTCACTTGCCACAAATCCTATTCATACATCTTTACGTGTTTCAACCAAGACTTCTGAAAGATGGTTCCAGGATGCTACTGGTACATAGTAGGAGCTTAGTATATTTTGGCTAAATGAATAAAAATAGTGTTTTAGAGAAAGACACAGTGTAGGGGAATGAAACTACAAAGTTCCTCTTCAAAACCAGAAAAAACAGCTAGGTAAATAAAGATCTTTTCCAAATCATATTAAGACACTTGGGAAAATGTGTAACTATCAGCATATGAGGACCATACTCATGCATCAAATGTCAGAGAAAAACCTCCTTTATAGTGCCATACTGGCCTCTGTCGGGAGGAGCTTGGAGGCCCACCCACGCGTACACAGTGGTCACTCCAGGTTCATGTGAATGGTCCAGTCAGTACTGAGGTATAGAGAAAATCTTGCAGTATGATAAACTAACTTACATTTCCCAATATAGTAATCATATGTGTGCTTGAACTGGATGAAATATACTTTAAAATTCTCCATGATAAAATGTTTCGCTTTTTTGGAGAGAGAGGACAGATAAAATGTCAAAGCATGTATTTAAATAAAGTAGCTGATTATTATAGTGATACAGTTTACTACTTGAATATATTGGCATTTCTTCCTATAAAATCAATATACTTAACATTTTAAATTAGCAATAATATATTCACTGAGTTAATATACTTAAGAGGCAAATAAAATATTTATGTGGCCATAACTACTATATTAAAAAAAGTGATGGTTTTTTTCTGTTCTGTCAGTTTTAAGTTTATAATTTTTTCATAACTTATGATTTGTAATTTTCAATTTCTTTAAATCATAACTTTAAGATGACACAGAAATACTAAGAAGTCCCTTTCTGAACAAACTATTTCATATATAATAAGAAAAATAAGTGATTAGCTAGGAAGTCACAGCACTTAGAGCTGGAAATGACTTTTAGAGATTATAGGCTAATTAAGGCCTTATCAGCCACCCATCACCCTTCAAAAAACAATTAATGAACCTGAATTTAGGGCAGCAAAAGGTTAAATGATTTCCCTGGGGGTAAAATAGCAAGTCAGCGGTAAAGGAGGGCAGCCACTTGATTCCTTGAACTCAGGGATATATCACATTCATTTCGCTGTAATGCATTTTAATACTTTTCCATTTGGGGCTTCATAGAGACTTTCTGAACACACATGCATAGGACCGATAGCTTTAAAGTGTTAAGTAGTCTATTTAAAATAAATATCTCTCCCCAGTAACCTAGATTTTCCTTACTTGTAAGACATCAAATAAAAAGGAGGTGATTGGTTTGTAGATTATTCTTTGCTTACTGGGAAAAGTTTGCTTAATGAGAACAAGTTAACCCATGGATTTTAGTCTCCTCTCTAGTTACTTAAGGAAAAATAAATAACGATTCTAATGACTTAAGTTGTGTCTCACTAAAGGAACCTTGTCTTCTAAAACATGCCGAGCAATCATTTCCACAAAGTTTCATTGCTCTCTCAAGCTGCCCCAAATAAAAATTACTAAACATCTCCACACTGACTTTAAAGATCTAAATAAAGACATGGTTATTTTCAGCAAATATTGTTGCCATGAACAACTATTATGCACAATAAAGCTAAATAAAGATCACTGGATGAGATCTTTTTCACACTGACTTTTCACTAACAAAGAAAATATTTATGTTGAATAATAACATGAAACATTATACAAATTAATGCCAAATAAAAATTTATTAAATAAAGACTCCTTACACATTTCATGGACTTCTAATAATTAGTGTTTACAAATATACAAGGTATTAAGGGTGATATAGTCATTCTTTTGGTCTCTGAGGGGGTCACCAAGTGACTCTGGATAAAGAACCGCCCGGCCCTGCCTGGTTGCTTACTTCAGAAACTTCTAGGAATTCTACCTCCTCTGTTCTCTCAAGCTGGGATAATATCTCCCTGCAAATTCTTCAAAGCCCAGTTGGAATGCCTCTTTCCTCTAAGAAACTTTCTGACCATTTAAGTCTGAATTGATTATTCTTTCTGCAGTGGTGTCTGTTGAACCAAATTGAATCTTGCTAAAATAGACCCCAAAGGGTCCATTTAGATTATGTGGTCCAGTTTCCTCATTCTACAGTTCAAGAAATGAAGTGACTTGTCGAATAAACGCAGCAGGGTGAACTTCTCATACAGGAGACACTGGGTTAGTACTGTTGGAGATCTAGTACCTGATGCAGTGAAGCTCTCAGTTTGGTAGATGAGAAAATTGAATGGTCTGGTTCCCTTGGGTTCAACTACACAGAGGAGCATGATGTTGACATAAATGAAAGCAAAACTGACCGAGACTGGTGGTATACAGAAGGCAGCTAAGATTATTTCTTAAAAGATCAAAGTAAAAGAATTCAGAGTCGTGGCCACAGTATTCTTAAACAATAACTTATTGGCCTGACCATGTGACGGCCAAGAGGTGTGAATCAGTGAGTGTGCTTACCAACGAAGAAATTCATTTAAGACTACTTGGAACTTCTGGCTAAGAGCAAAAGTAGTTTATAATAGTCTTAATCATTGCCAAGAATCACCAAGAATCCTGTAATCTTTCTGAAATTTCAAACTGTGATCTTAAAAATGAGTTTACTTTTTATCCATCATGTAAGACTGCATAGGAAGAACAAACTAATAGTAAGCCCTCCCTAGCTCATCAACCACTCTCAGTCACGTTCCCCTGGTCCTGGCTCCAATGATACTGGTCTTTCAGTTTCACCAATAGCCTAAGCTCTTTTCCGCTTTGGAGCTTTTGCATTTGCTATTCCCTTTCCTGGAGGTTCTCCTCTCTATTCGTTGCCTGGCTGGTTCCTTTTCCTTCATTAGCTGCCACCTGAAACGGCACCTCCTCAGAAGGGATTTTTGACCAACCTACCTAAATTAGGTCTTCTCTCAGCCCAGATTCTAACCCCACTTATTATTTTATTTTACACACACATACACACACACACACACACACACACACATATATATTTCTAATTTAGACAGAGTCTTGGTCTGTCACCCAGGCTGGAGTGCAGTGGCGCAATCTTGGCTCACTGCAACCTCCACCTCCTGAGTTCAAGCGATTCTCATGCCTCAGCCTCCCAAGTAGCTGAGATTACAGGCCCCTGCCACCACGTCTGGCTAATTTTTGTATTTTTAATAGAGATGGGGTTTTGCCATGTTGGCCAGGCTGGTCTCGAACTCCTGACCTCAAGTGATCCGCCTGCCCCTGCCTCTCAAAATGCTGGATTACAGGCGTGAGCCATCACGCCTGGCCATATTATTACCCTATTTGCGCCCTTTATAACACATCATAATCTGTAAGTATTTTCTTGCTTATTTGTTTATTACGGTAAGAGCCATATATATATTTTTTATTTACCATTATATCACCATAATTTAACCAGTACCTGGTGCACAGAAGATACACAATAAGGATTGGTTAAATTAATGAATTCAAAATACTACAAAACTAACTCAAAATTATTTAAGGCCCCTAGGAAAACCTTAATGTATTTTGAGAAACACATGATTCTTATTACGAAATGTCTGAAAGCAATAAATAATAAATTTCAAATACTGGTTTAATAAAGATTTTCATATTATTCCTTACAAATCTTTTTTTTAGAGCCAGCATTTACTCAGAAGTAAAACTTAACTTTTTAAAAAATGCTAATCTATGTCAAAAAGCTTTTATTTCTAATTGGATGTGAAAACACACCTAATTAGTCACTAAATACCTAAATATCAACTATACTAAACATCCAATTGGTGGTGATCTAGTGATAGAAAAGAAAAAGGAAATATTAGTCACACAGCTCAGAAACAAAGAAAAAACAGCTTTTGTTATGTCACAAACAGAATAAACACAAAAACAAATAATTTGAAGAATGGCAGTTTTCTAAGAAATGCTCCAGTTTTGGGAGTAAAAAAAAAAAAAGATGAAAATAGGAGTAATGCAAACAATCTTTCTGTAACATAAAATCATCACAAAAAATTGGATTAGTAACATACTAGAAAATCTGAATAGACCCTCTGCTGGAAGCATTATGAAAAGTAAATTAATGGATATAGTGCATCATCCTCAAAGAGTCACTATACGTGATTTTTAGATTCTTTATTGCTCAGAAAGGAAAAGATTACAATGGCATTAAGGAAAGGAACATTTTCTAAAATTGTCACCTGACTGGCAGCAGGCTTAGATCCATCCACTACTTTTCAAGTTTGATATGACATTTTACCAAAGTTATTTATTTGATATTGACAAAAATGTTGTATGTATAGTGAGATTTCTTGGAATTAAATGAGTAAAAATTTAAGTACCTATACACAATTTGAAATTTGAAATTCAGACTTTTTATAATTTAAAAAGACAAAATTTAATATAACCTCAAGCAAGAACCAAATCAGAACTGGCCAAGCATTGTACATTGTACATTATATTTTTATAGTGTGTTTCTTTGTACAAGAATGACTACGAAATTAAATTCTTATTTCTAGAAATTTTCTTCCATAAACAATAACAGTCAATGCTAAAAGGACTGCTTGCAAAGTTACTAGAAATATTTTTTCCCAAATATTCTAGTCTTCAAAACAAACGGTAGCCATCAAATTCTTACTGCATAATCTAAAATGGTAATACATGTACTGTATTTCATTTGTAATAAGTCTTTATGATAAGGTTAACACTTCAACACACAACACAAATAAGAGAACACCAAAAAATGAAAATTACTTTGCTTATGTTTCTGTATTAGAATTTTATTTGCTAAAGGGTAAAAACAGATTTGCAAAATTCACAGTTAACTTAAAACAATAGTTTTAAACCTTTTTTCCTTGCCCTTACTGCCTTCAGGAAGGAAAGAACATCTGGTTATTTAAGGAACACAATATGTTCACATTTTCTATGACTTTTGTTTCTAATTGGGTTTTAAAATTTTTTTTGAATGTGAACAACTAGCTAGAACAATGTTTTTTTAATCACTTCATATTTTTCAGATTGTCCTCCTTCTATCCCTCTAACTTCATTTCATGGATTGTTTTTGGAAATCTGCTTAGTAGTTCTAATATGATAAAGACAAGAAAATAAGAATTAGGGCTGTGGTCTGAAGAGCTAAGTACAGAAGTTGTATTTACCACGTGCAGAGTATAGGATGCTAAAAACAGATATTTCATATCCAGTCTTCATAAGGCATACATTTTCAAAAATTTCAACTAGTTCCTGGGCCACTTACATATATGGCAGTTTCATTTATTACAGATGAAGAATTTGTATGAGAAATATGTAAGCAGACGTCCACTATTTTTAAAACTAATAAAGCCACAGCTCCTGCATGGAAAGGTGGTCTGAAGATGGGGGTTCAATTGCTGGTCTGCCACTAAAAAGCTGTGTGACCTTGAATAAGTCTCTAAGCTTCATCTTTATTCTCACTTTTTCATCTATGAAAGAAGTTGGATAAGACTGTCTAGGTTCTTTGCAGTTCTAAAACTCCGACAGCCTAAGGGAAGTAAATTAACTAGATTCTTTGCTATGTCTTCTGTATTCCATAATATATGACGGTAGTAACAGGATTTTAAATAATTCTGATATATAGCAAATTGAGGAACTAGATGCTCTTTAAGTTCAAATTGTATAATTAATTCACTATCTTGATAAAAATGGCAGCTGAAAAATATACCATTGGCTATGGCTTTTGTGGAATGTGAACATGGGTTCCAGAAATATGCTAGATTAGTGATGTCCAACTAGATTAGAGTCAGTGTGGTGAACTGGAATGAGGCATGGCACTTGAATCAGAAATCAATTCCATCATTATTTCCTTTATACCAAGATATGCAGGACACAAAGCTGAGTGCTAAAAAATGAGCAGGATCCAGTCCTAAGGCATAAACAACTGACAAAACACACATGCATATATACAAGGTGCCGTGGGGACTCAAAAGAGGACATGTCCTATCTGAACCTGGAAATTGTTTCATGGGGAATGCAGAACAGACACCAGGAATCCGAGGAGGGAATGAACAGAACAGTCATGATGCCACTCTAGCTAGCTTGGGAGCTTATAAGCTTTTTGACCTTGGGAAAGCCACATAAACTTAACCTCTCTCTACCGAAAAAAGTGAGGAAAGATAACCTGCTCTGCCTACCTCATAGGGTTGTTGATTAATGTCAGAGTGCTTGGAAAACTATGAAGGAGTATGATCCTATTATTATAGTTTTTAGGCCTACTTTTTTCTATCTATTCAAGTAAGAAATCTTTCCACAGTAAAGGCTATCTCTGATATAAAACAATTAGAACCTTACGTCTCAAGCTATACTTGCAGAATGTATTCTCCACTGAGCAATTTAGGGATGATGGTAGGATAAAGTGCTTTTCTGAAGGTTTACAATGAACCTACTAAGGCTCAGAGTTCCTTGTTTTTATTTTATTGAACCTGTTAGCAGCATTCAACACTACTGTCACATGAAACTAGGAAATGGGAAAGTATGGTTTCATGTCTCAAATCTCATCTTTCTACTAGTTATTTTCATTGACAATTGTGTGTTTATATACTTACTCTTATCTATGTGATTCAGGAATGATTACAGTATTTTGAGTGTTTCACTGTTGCTATTAATAGACAACATTTAAAGCACTATGATGTCTGAATTTTTAGAGGCTATAGGCAGGGGTATTAGTACCATCTTTCCCTCTTTTTTTTCCCCTTTGCATAAATAGCCTCTTTTATGACTTTATAACTGACATTAACAACACTGAAAACCCTGTCCACTTGTGGATTTCTATAAAATAAACTTGCTGTTTTTCTCACTTTACTTTTGCAGCACTGTGTTGGACCTCGTTAGTTCATTGTAATGGTGGCAGGAAGCAGATGAATCCTAAGCAGACAGGGATGGGTCCCCGATGAAACCTGACCTTCCAGCCAAAGACAGTTTAAAGCCTAGCTACAAGTCTTGGGGTAAATCCACGGACTGGTTTGAAAACCTGTCTTCCTGTTTGGCATGCTTTTCTGATTGATCCCCACCCTTCACCTATTTTACATACACCTAACCTTTCCTAATTGGTTTTTTACACTGTTGTGCCCACCTCTAAGTGGTGCCTTTGTTTTAGCCTTTTTTTGCATACTCACAAACCAATCAGCGCACACTCCCCATTCTGAGCCCATAAAAGCCCTGGACCTAGCCACGTGGAGAGAAACCACCCAACTTCGGGTGGAGGACCACCCTTGCCTCCCCTCTCCAGTGAGAGCTATTTCATCACTCAATAAGATATTCCCCCACCCTCCTCACCCTTCAGTTGTCAGCATGATCTTGTTCTTGGATGCAGGACCAGAACTCGGGATACACTGAACATGGGTACACCAAAGGCTGTAACAACTGTGGTCCTCTGCCCTCCACTGGCAGAGGGTTGCGACCCTTTTTGATGGGAAGCAGCAGCAAGGCCGAACCAGCCCCAGTGCCATGAGCCTGAGTGAGGCAAGGGACTGACAGAGCTGTTAACATGCTGCAGTCCACTGGGCTGCGGACAGAAGGATTAAATGAGCTAATCAGCATGCTGTAACATCCCCTCTGGGGCTTCGGGGTTGTGGGCACCCCTGCCTGGGCACCACTGTGCTCCCCTCATCTGGATGCCAGAGTCTACCACGGGAGTGGCTTGCAACACCCCTGGTCCAACTGCAAGCCCTGCATGGAGCCCACGTCTGTGCTGGCACTCAGAACAGCTGGCCAGACCCTGCACTCGCTTGCTCACGCACCGCCCCTCCCCATTGGCAGCTGAGCACACAGTCACAGCAGCCGCAGGATCCGGGCTGGTGTGCAAACCAGGCATGGTCTGGCGGGCCGAGTGGATGGGGTGCCTCCTGAGGCAGGCCCAGGGCTGAGTGAGGCCCTAGGCGGGAATGTTGCCTTCTGTGGAGGTCCCCAGCTGGCAGAGTGACTGAGAGACATCCAGCGTCAATTCAAAGTCAGTTCTTGACCATCCTGGCCAACATAGTGAAACACCATCTCTACTAAAAATACAAAAATTAGCCGGCTGTGATGGTGGACACCTGTAGTCCCAGCTACTCAGGAGGGTGAGGCAGGAGAATCACTTGAACCTGGGAGGCGGAGGTGGCAGTGAGCCGAGATCACACCTCTGCACTCCAGCCTGGTGACAGAGCGAGACTCCATCTCAAAAAAAAAAAAAAGTCAGTTCTTCAAAGACAAAGGATGTTCTGCTTACACAGGTCATCAGAGACAATTTAATTCAACCTCCAAATATTACAAAAGAGAAGCCCAAGGCACAGCAAGCATGATTCTTCCAAAATAATGAAGATGTTCGTGGCAGAGCCAAGGTCTGACCCAAGGTCCCAATTCCTAACTCAGGTTCCTTACAGAACACTACTGCCACAGGCCCATATTAACGCATGTGTCAAGTGACTTTAGTTACTACTTAAATTCTGTAAAATGAAGTTAATGAGTCAGCCATATATATACTTAACTATATCTACCACTTTGCAGGGTTAGCCATTTGAAAGCCCCTTTTCAAGGATTACACAGCTTTCTTTACTTTTCCTATAGATATCATCATTCCATGAACTTATTTTACTGAGCCTTTTAAACATGACTCCCGCATCATGCCCAATTTTTTATGTCTCAGGAATATCAGTTTAAGGTCATTGTACTGATCATGTTTTTACTTGGTAAGACTCTGAATGTGAAGGTGGGGAATTCCCTTTTTTAGATACGCTATTATTTTTTTCTCTTAAACCTTAAAGAATCTATATTTTAAGGCTTATAGAATTTGCTTCATTATATGTACATGACTTTATCGAGATAAAAAGTACTCCATTAAAATCATACTAACATGAAAGGGCATTTAGGTCCCACTAATAAACACTGATGAATTTAGAATAAAGAATTCTGAAGCTGGATGAGTGAGTGATTCACAGAAACATCAACCATATTTAGCTAGGGAAAAATTACCAAGATCGATAGGTTTTGATAACATATTCATTTCTTCCTTCAATTAAAACAAACAAATCAGGCAAGTAGAAATTTCAAATTGCTATTTTAGCAATGTTTTCCACTCTGTATGATTCTAAAAATTCCTAATGCTAAGCCGATAGAATTTGCCGTAAGTTTGTAGATCAAAACTCATACCTCATTGACCAGTAACCTCATTCGTTAGTCTTATTTTACAGATATTTTGTCATCTTGTGGGGTTTTTTTTGGGGGGTAGGGAGTACACAGTCACACAATTTACAAATACATATGTATATAAAATATAAATATGGAACTTCCAATTTTCATAGTCAGATTCATAGGCCTTAACCAGAAAAAAGTATGCTTCCTTATACATCGGAGAAATAATGGATTATATTTCTGATGCTTAATGAAACTGCTTTGTGTAAGAGAAATGATACGAAAGTTCATAAATTTACAGAACAGATATAGGCATAAGGAAGTAAATTCTTTTAAACCAATCAAAGAATAAAGGATATACTAAAAGGTTGAAGTCAACAACCAAGGAAAGGACAGAAATCCTTTAGAATCTAAATTTACATTAAACTTGGAGGCCCAAGTCGATCAGACACAGCTTTGGCAATGGAACCCACAGACAGACTGACTGACTCAGAGACAGTTCGACAACTGCCAACATGACTGTTGGGAGGGTTGCCAAAGAGCCAAAGGCTGGGATTACCATCCAATGCCTGGCATTCTGATATTCGTGTTTGAAGCTTTCTCTCTTATACTTCTTCCAATATTTTTGTTTGGCTCAAAAGTAGCAAGGATTCACAGATTTTTTTAGATCATTAAATGTTCTTATTTTCAAGAAATATAACATTAGTTGTAAAAGAGCACACTTTTTCTCTCAAGTGTAAAGAAAATTTTGGGGAATTGCTTTACGCTCAAATAGAGAAATCAGTGTTAAAGTCTGTTTAAATCTTTATTTTATTACTCAACCCCCGAAATAAGAAATATTAATACATATGATAATATGAAATAATTTAGTGTTTTATTGTATCCACTCTTATAGAACTGGTCCTTTGTATAAAGCTACTTCCTTAATCTTCATATGGCCCCCAAGGTTCTACTTGGATAAATCAACTTTTGTGTGGGGTACCAATGACAATACAGTTTGGCTATAAGGAGAGGTAGTTCCTCAACTATTTCCTTGACTTGTGAGGAAGGGAAAAGCATAGAACAACCTTCTGTGGGAAAAGAGACATGTGTTCCAGTTTCTCATGGCAAGGTCCACTTAATTTGCCTGCTGAGTTGCTGGCCAATGAGGTATGTGGGTTTTGGCCTACAACTTTAGGCAAATGCTGCCATTAGGCAATTCATCTACCATTAGGCAAATTCCACATTCGGAATTCTTAGACTCTACACAGAGAAGCCTATTTTTCACCCAACTTAAAATTATGTATACCCTACTGGGGAAGCTTACCTTTGGGTCTCTAAGGAACAGGGCCTTAAGAATCAGTGAGTGTACATCCCCGATGAATGGGTAATGCATCAGAAGGCCGAGACAGGTCTGGTAGTTACTAGAGATCACTAAATAAGAAGAAAAAATAATTCAGATGCAATACTATTTAAGATATTCTGCATTGCTGAGAACATAAAAACTAACAACTTAGAGTCAATGAAGGCAAACCAATAACTCAACTGATTTGATAAAAGGAAGTAGGAAGAAGGGATCTTTACCAAATTGCCTTTGAAGGAACACATTGTATTGTTAACTGCGATCTCAAGTATTAGCACTTATCCTCAGGGGGTATTGGAAAGAAGAACTTCATATACAGATATGTGTACATCTGCAACATAAATTCTCAGAACCATGCATATTTATTGCCATTTATATGGCTATGTTTAAACGTCTCCTGTTTTTCTACTTAGAAATTAGTAATAAAAGCTATATGAATGGAAAAGAACCAGTTTAAGATTTTCATGAAATAATATTTACCTTGATTATTATGCATTATAACTTGTTACATTTTCTTTTGTATAGGTAAATATTACATAATTCAAAATTTAAAAAAGTAGAATTTCTTCCAATTATTTGTTTTTCTAAAGTAACAAGAGATTTAGGGAGAGAATACCTAAGCAGCATTTCTTGGAGGAAAAGTGTCAAAATTGTCATAGGTTAAGTCTAAATGTGTTCTGTAGCCTGTCATTTAATTTTTTTTTCAAATCAACCTAATTATGGGTGTAATTATTAAACACATCTTTTCAGGCAGGTCTATGTAAACTACTTTACATCTTGACAATCTTATCTGCCACTGCTGTCAGTCGGGCCCATTAACAATGCTTGCTCTGTGAACCACACTGACTGCCTCCACAGCACTGACTGTGAAGAAACTTTACAGTTTTAACTTCTGTGGTTGCAACTGAAGCTTTTTCACTAATCAGTTACTTGAAAAATGTTCCATAAGAAAACAACTGTGATTCAATAGAAGCAACACAAATCAAAAACTAAACATTTATAATTAGAAATATCTTTGATTTTTAGATTATTTTTTCTTCTGCTGTTGGAATACCATTTCTTGCTATAACTTCCTACTTCTCCCCCTCCTATGAGCACTATGGGGAAAGGAGACAGGACTGGGCAAAATGAATAATTATAATCTATGTAAGGAACCACTTTATCATCTTCATTTCCATTGCTGCTATGACAGCTTGTAATTTCATACATCTGCTTTCATTTGTAAAGCACTCACTTATCCTACCCTTTCTGTATCTGTTCAGACTCTTATTTGTTCATTTTTTCATATTTACCTTCAGTTACCTGCTGTCCTTTTTTTCTCTAAAAATTCAAAAAGCTAAGATACTGAGAACAGTATAATGGTTTTATGTACAGATTTCTTTGAGATCTAGCAAGTAATTAAGACTTAATCAATTCACCTTATAACTCAAAAAGTAGTTATATATTAGTAATTCACCAAGAAAGAATTCTTATATATTTTGTAAAGAGGCAGGAAAATTTTGTGGAAAAGTTTTTGATCTCATGACTCACAGATGTAGGTTTGAATCCTGGGGCTTTATTTGAACCTTTCACCAAGTTGCCTAAAGATTAAATGATATCATCTATGAGACTGATTTATAGCAGCTGTTTAAAACCAGTTCAGGTAACCTCTGTGAGCTTAAGTTTGGTCATTTGGAAAACAACTTTTTGATTGAAAAAATTTATTTGACTGCTTCATTCAATCCAGTAATTATTCGCTGAGTACCTCATTCACGACAGGCCCTATGCTAGGGGAGCACGTAGAGATAAACAAAACTGAGTCCTTACTCTGGAGAAAATTACAGCCCAGAAGGGCAGATGTGTAATATCAAGCAGCTATTACTACTAATACGATTAAGATAACAGTGAATTATTAAAGCTTTCTGTAGCCAGGCCACATGCTAAGAACTTTACCTACATTATCTCAATTAATTTCTATGACATTCTTATAAAGGTTCAATTATTATCTTTGTTTTACAGATGCAATAATTGACACTTGGAGAAGTTAAGTCACTTGCACAAGTTACCAGTGATTCCCTAGAGGGGCAAGATTGGAAACCCAAAAGTCTAGCTGCAGAGTCTGTACTCTATTACAAGACACTTGTTTTGAAAGGCCATTGTTTTGAAAATCAAGAGACATAATGGATGCAGATTGTAAAGTATTCCTACTACTCTAGTGAAGCAGTTTTAAGTATACTAGAAGATCAGCATAACCTAGTCTCCAGAAAAGCTTCATTGATTGACTAATCATTTATTTATTTATTTACTATGTGTTTTTAAGAGACAGGGTCTTGCTCTGTCACCCAGGCTAGAGTGCAGTGGCATGATCACAGCTCACTGCAGTCTGAAACTCCTGGGCTCATGCAATCCTCCTGCCCCAGCCTCTGGAGTAGCTATTACGGACTAGAGAAGCATACTGCCATGCCTGGCTAATTTTTAAGTTTTTTGAAGAGACAAGCTCTTGCTATGTTGCCAGGCTGGTCTTGAACTCCTGTAGAACAGACTGATTTAGATATAAACATATAGATAGATAGAGACCAGAGCAATAATCCTGTTGTTATAACTTGTTAAAACTTTTGAAGCTATCAGAAGCTATACAATATATAAGGGAAGCCAAATAATGTATTAATATTCTACTTGCAAAACAAATAAGGAGGCTAACATTCTTTCATCTTTCTATCTATCCATCCAATCACTGCATGCAATGAATATTTCCTGAGCATCTACTAAATGCCAGATGTCCAGAGACTATGCTAGGCACCTGCACTAGGAATATAACAGCAAATAAGTTAAGTTCACTGCTTTCAGATAACAGTATCTCTAATTTGCTAATGAAAATCCACACTTTTAGAAATACCCTTAATTTGCAATTAGATATGCTAAGTATTAAATCTCCTTTTGAATAACTACAGCCAGTTTAAAGTAGGTAGAAAAGAATTACACAAGCTGATTTAAAAGCAAAGTAGTAAGGATCTGACACAATAAGAATTTAGTTTTGAACTTCACAGTAAACTTTTATTGAACATGAAAAACTAATCTGTAATACTGTTATTTCCCCAATGTTTATTCTATCAGAGCAGGGCAGAGACATGAGGTAAGAAGTGAAAGATTAAGAAAAATTATTGAGTTTTGGTATCTACCTACATTTGAAATGAAGTATGTTTATGCTTTAAAAATAAAATAGTGAAGCCACATTCTAAAGAGTTGATTTAGGGAAGGTAAAAGCAAAGGTAAGTAGTACCTAAGAAAAGATAATGGATTTGGAATGAGAACTAGATTAGATCACTGGCCTAGTCACTTATAATATGGTGAATTTAGGCAAGCTGCCCAACTTCACTGAAACTTTATTTCTTCCATTTATAAAATAGAGACAATCCTGCTTACTCTATCTACAGGGTTTCTGTAAGAGTGGGCCAGCTGCTATGTGGTACGTTTCCCCATCTTGCTCAATTCATCCTTGATGAACAGCATTACCTCCACATGAGGCAGAGCTGACTTCTCTGTCTGAACCTTTATGTGTCCCACAACTATTCTGAAGTGGTCTGAAGAGATGGTTTAGTTTCTCCAGCAGGTACAAACAAACCAAAAGTGAAATCAGTAATGATATGCAGAAAAAGTAACTGTTTTGAGAAAGTTTAAAGCAATGTGGATCAATAACTCACACATAATTCAAAACTAACCACACTTACAATTGTAATGTTTGTAAATATATGCAATGCTTTTTCAAATTATTTAAGTTCATATTGAGATACACTTTCTTTCTCAACATAATAAAACAGACTGAAAACTACCACAAAACAAGAAACTTTATACAGACTTTCTTTAATTTCTTGCCCGACCCCCCAAAAATATCTATCACTTATCAAGTACCTATAATATGCCTGAAAACTAGTCATACATTTTATAAAGGTCTCATGAGTCCTCCTAATTCCCCCTAAGGAAAGCATTATCATTGACTCTCTATTATAGATGAGGTAGTGCAGAGTAGGTAACAACACAGCCAAGACCGCAGAGATCCTGAAGGGCAAAGACAGGGCTGAACCTGGGTCTGTGTAGACTGAAAGCCTCACACACCACTGTGTCTTATACTTTCCTACATTCTTAGCAAGTGCATGACAGGGGTATCGGTATAAACTGAAAAAAGTCCTCAGTGTCATAGGCCAAGAATAGCAAATATTTAGAAATAGGCATAAATTCTTGTTTATAAAAAGCTATAAAATGGCATATAAAAACAAATAATCATGGATTAAGCATAAAATAAAATGAGCTAACAAAAAAGAAAACCTTCTTTCTTTTAAAAAAGAAAAAAGTTTTTCTTATAGTTAATTGTACTTGACTGAAAACAAAGCCAATGTGTAATGAAAGTGCCTTGCCAGACACCTGGCATAGAGAAAGCATTCAATAAATGTAATGCTCTCTGAAAAAAATATTTGTTGAGAGCCTACTACATGCAGGAAAAAAACACATAATTACTGCCTGCAGCATCTTCACCTTTATTTAAAGGCCCTTACTATTTTGACTTTCCTAAGTACAAATGGCAAGAAACAAAATATGATTGCCAATGGACCAGAAAACAAGTGGTCAGCAGGAGGCTGGGGTATAAAACGTAAATAGAAACAACAAAATTTTACTCTCTTCAGTTTTGGAGAAAGCCAAAAATAAAACACAGTCATATCCTCCACAAAAAGTGGTTTAAGTCTAGTGTTTAAAACCCTTGTAAGATTTTGTCCTTCTGGGTTTTCTTCCTCAGTTGGCTTTGTGACAACTGCCTCTTTGAGCACCACTCAATCACTACAACAACCATCCTTGAAACCTAAGACCAACACATACTCTTATGTAAACACTTGGATACTCTTTGGTAAGTCCTTATTACTCTAGCAGATTTTGTGCAGAATAATATGAGACTTTTAATTCCATTTTTAGGAAAGAGGACAATCTCAAATTCAGAATAGTTCACTGTTTGGGCTTGGAAAAAGACTTAAACAATTGTTACTTTTCCCACTTAATACACTTTAAACAGAATCTCATTTAATAAGAGATCAAGCAATAACATAACAGATCTTTACTCAGTAATTTCTATGTTTAAATATATAGTGCTGCCAACTGGAAGGCAGTAAGTAAGCAAGTATATAAATGCAGAATTGCCAGTGGCTAGTGTGTTAGCAGAGAAATATCACTGTATTAGAAAAGTCAGAATGACGGCATGTTAGCTTCAGGAATGTCGTTTGTACTATGAACTTTGAAGGATATCAATTAAGTGCACAGGCTTCTGTTTTCTCCACCTTCTCTATCTCCTTATCGACTGAGGAAATAAAATGAGATGATATAGTGTAAAAACAATTTTCTTGGCCAGGCGCGGTGGCTCACGCCTGTAATCCCAGCACTTTGGAAGGCTGGGGTGGGCAGATTATGAGGTCAGGAGATCGAGACCATCCTGGCTAACACGGTGAAATCCTGTCTCTACTAAAAATACAAAAAACGAGCTGGGCATGGTGGTGGGCGCCTGTAATCCCAGCTACTCGGGAGGCTGAGGCGGGAGAATCGCTTGAACCCAGGAAGTGGAGGTTGCAGTGAGCCCAGACTGCACCACTGCACTCCAGCCTGGGTGACAGAGCGAGACTTAAAAAAAAAAAAAAAATTCTTTTTTTGGAGACACATCTTATTCTTGTCAACCCAGGCTATAGTCCAGTAGCATGATCACAACTCAATGAAGCCTTGACCTCCTGGGCTTAAGTGATCCTCCCACCTCAGCCTCCCTAGTGGCTGGGACTATAGGCATGTGTCATCATGCCTGGCTAATTTTTTTTTTTTAATTGAGATGGGGGACCCACTATGTTGCCCAGGCTGGTCTTGAACTCCTGGGCTCCAGTGATCCTGCTGCCTTGGCCTCCCAAAGTGCTGGGATTACAGGCATGATGGGCCACTACACCTGGCCAAAACAAAGTCTTTTAATGCAAACTGTGAATACTATTGTAGTAATTAAAGGTAAGTACTCAGAATCAAAGCCCAAGTTCTACCTCCGCATCTGTAAAATGTCATAGAAATGAAGCCTGAAAAAATTGGTGGGGATTAAGATTTAGAAAATAATCAGTAAGCCTGATTCATACATTTGACTCTCTTAATTTTAAATTGAAATGAAGGAAAACCATAGGTTGGGAATTAGTTATATCTGAAAATAGACATACATATACTTTATTTCATTGTGTTTTGTGATTTTTAGTGCCTTAATCAGAAATATACATTGTCAGTAAAAATGGCTGAAGTACACAAGGTATTTAAGAAGTGCTGACAATATCTTTTTTGTGTGTTGGACTGTATTCACTCATTTAGTATTTATATTAAACAGCTATTTTATTTAAAATGCTGAGTTAAGTTCTAAAGACATGAAAAGAATTTTTAAAATCTCAACTTTCTCTCACATTCTAGTGGAAGAGAAACATAAAATTAATTGCAACCTAGGGTAGGGCTGATAATAATGACACATACTAAGGGCTGTGATAATTGCTAAAATGGAAGACTTTAGGTGTGGAAGCAAACAAAGGCAGATACTGAGTGGCTCCTATGGCAGGGGCACCAAGGAGAAATGGGATGTATGGAAGGAGAAAAGTGGATGGAGGTCTTACTTATACATGAGGGAGTCACCAAGATGTCCTTCAGTAGGTGAATTAATAAACAATCTGTATTGTATCCAGAATATGGAATATTAGCATTAAAAATAAATGTGCCATGAAGCCATGAAAAGACTCAAGAGGAAACTTAACTGCATATTGCTAAGGAAAAAAAGCCAATCTGAAAAGGATACAGACTTCATTCATCTGACTATATGACACTGTGACAGTAAAAAGATCAGTAGTTTCCAGGAATTAGAGGGAGACGGGATGAATAGGCAGAACACAGAGGATTTTTAGGATGTGTTCCGAGACCCCCAGTGGATACCTGAAACCTCAAATAGTATCCAGCCCTATATGTACTATGCTTTTTCCTATACATACATACCTATGATAAAAGTTTAATTTATAAGTTAGGCAATTTATAAATTATGGTAAAAGATTAGTAACAATATCTAATAATAAAATAGAACAATTATAACAATATGCCAGCATTGCTACTCTTAAGCTTCAAGGCTTTAAGTAAAACAAGGGTTACTTGAACACAAGCACTGTGATACCAACAACAGTTGCTTTAATAATCAAGATTGCTACTAAGTGACTAATGGGCAGGCAGCTTATGCAATGTGGATATGCTGGACAAAGGGAAGATTCATGTCCAGGGCAGAACAGAGTGTGGTGGCTACAGATTTCATCATGCTACTCAGAATGGGATACAATTTAAAACTTAGGAGTTTTTTTTATTTTTGGAATTTTCCATTTAATATTTTTGAATCTTGGTTGGTATCAGATAACTGAAATTGTGGAAACTTAAACTGCAGATAAGGAGGGACTGCTGTATGTATGATACAATAATGATGGATACATTGGTCCAAACACACAAGAGTGAACCCTAATGTAAAACTATGAACTTTGAGTAATAATGCTGTATCAATGCAAGTTTATCAACTGTAAAAAATGTGCCATTCTGGCCGGGCATGGTGGCTCACGCCTGTAATCCCGGCACTTTGGGAGGCCGAGGAGGGCGGATCACAAGGTCAGGTGATGGAGACCATCCTGGCTAACACAGTGAAACCCCGTCTCTACTACAAATACAAAAAATTAGCTGGACGTAGTGGCGGGCGCCTGTAGTCCCAGCTATTCAGGAGGCTGAGGCAGGAGAATGGCGTGAACCCGGGAGGCGGAGATTGCAGTGAGCCAAGATTGTGCCACTGCACTCCAGCGATTGTGCCACTGCACTCCAGCCTGGGCGACAGAGCGAGACTCCGTCTCAAAAAAAAAAAAAAAAAAAAAAGTATCATTCTGATGTGGGATGGTGATAGTGGGGGAGAATATGGGTATCTGGGGGAGTGGGTATATGCAAACTGTATTTTCCACTTAGTTTTGTGCTGAACCTAGAACCTTTCTTAAAATCCAATTCAATAATTCAATTTTTTTAAAAAAGGAAACATTAAAAAACCTAAAATAACAGACATTGTGGTACAATGGTATATCAGCCTTTGTTAGTGAAACTTGAGGAGACTGTTAAACTAAGATATAAAGCAGTATAAACGGTGTTTATAAGAGGGTACATTAATATAAATATCTGATATAATCATAAAAACAACTGACACCATTTTATGTCTCAGAAGGAAGAGAGCTAGTAGTCAGGAAATGGTTAAACACTCCTTCAAAAATAAGACTATCAATTTGTGCTTTGATAAAAACTTTGTGACATTACCATGAGATTTAAAATTTGTAATCACTGTTAAGCAACGCTTTTCCAGAAAAGACAAATAAATACAATTTGTAGTTGAAATAAATGCATTTTGACATCAATATGACATTGAACATGCTGTTAACTAGAAAATAGAGAAATAGAAATTCTGGGTTAGGACAAAGGGAAACACTGGCAGACAGACAGTGGCTGAAGAATAAGTAGATATCTAAAATGAAATCAAAAGGAATAATATTTGAAATCACAAAGAGGCCACAACTGCCATGCCATGCCAGGCCAGGAAATGGCTAAAGAAATCCCTAAAAAAAACAGAGGAAAATTATAGTAGGGTATTGTAACATGCTTATGCTGGCTGAAAAAACAAGGCAGGAAGTGAGTAGAAGTGCCAAGAAGGAAACTTTTCCATTTATGGTGTTCAAAGAGAAAGTACATTTAAAAAGGCAATAAATATTTGAGAAATTCTTTTTAAGAAAATCTAGGCCTGGTGTGGTGGCTCACGCCTGTAATCCCAGCACTTTGGGAGGCTGAGGTGGGCAGATCACCTGAGATCAGGAGTTCGAGACAAGCCTAGCCAACATGGTGAAACCTCGTCTCTACTAAACACACAAAAATTAGATGGGCATGGTGGCATGCTCCTGTAATCCAGCTACTTGGGAGGCTGAGGCAGGAGAATCACTTGAACCCGGGAGGTGGAAATTGCAGTGAGCCAAGATGGCACCACTGCACTCAGTCTGTATAACAAGAGTAAAACTCCGTCTCTGAAAAAAAAAAAAAAGGAAAATCTATAAATAGATTTACAGTGTTTTAGCTATTAATGCCATTTACAAGACAAATAAAAGGTATGTTATGTTTAAAATAGAGACAATTTTTTATAGTGTTTTGGCAATTAATGCAATTTACAAGACAAAAGGTATGTTATGTTTAAAATAGAGACCATGTTTTTTGATACTAGTCAAAAACAAAATGAATAAAAAATAGATGTAAAAACTTCAGCTACTTAGTTTTAAAAGTAGGCAATGCTTTCTTTGAAGAAGCTATGCTGAAAGTATATTTTCAAATAATCATTATTTATTTGAGTTGTTCTAAGAATGAGGCTAGCACTTGCCTTCTTAGTAATCATAGCACACAAATCCACCCCTCCAAGGTCTCCATGGTACCTTTTAGCCTGGCATTACCCCAAGTACTATATTAACTGAGCACATGAAGAGCTTCAGATGCTTTTAGAGATAGGAAAGAATTGTAATGTGGTTCTGGTACCAAGGAAGCTCACAATCTAGTTGAGGGGATAGGACCAACACCCACAATAACTACGGAAAAATGTAAAATAGAGTATGACTAATGTGGCACTTAGTTAGTGGTACTGATTATGATCTTATAGGATTGCAAAGTGTGAAATCAATGAGAGCTAGAATAATAGGAAAAGATTTGGGAAAAAGGCTACCTCGCCCTAGGCCTGAAAATAGGAGTAAGATTTAGGTAAGTGGAGCCAGGGGAAGCAAGGAATCACAAGAGTGATTGAAATATGAAATAAGTCAGTTAAAAAATAGTGTGGTGGAGGTATGGCCATTCATAAACTATTACAGGAGTAATGGTTTATGATTACTCTCACATTATTTCCTTATTGCTCAATGTTTCTTTCTGTATATAATTTTAATCCATATAATTCAGCAAAGTAACAAACACTGGGTGGCTTAAAATAACAGAAATTTACTGCTTCACAATTCTGAAGGCTAGAAGTCCAAAATCAAAGTTTTGGTAGGACCATGTTCCCTCTGAAACTTGTAGGGGAGAATCTTCCTTGCCTCTCCTGCTTCTGGTGTTAGCAGCATGTTTCTTCTGAAGAGGAAAAATTTGTTTCCTATTTCTCTCCTAGCTTCTGGTAATGGCTGAAAGTCCTTGTCATTCCTTGCCTTGTAGATAATATCACTCCAACCTCTGCTTCTGGCTGTCTTCACATGGCTTTCTTCTCCCTGTGTACCTTCACATTGTCTTCCCTCTGTGCATGTCTGTTGCCAAATTTCTTCTTAGGAGGACACCAGTCATATTGGATTAGTATGACCTCATCTTAACTAATTACATTTGCAACAATCTATTCCCAAATTAGGTCACGTTCTCAGGTACTAGAAGTTAGGACTTCAATATATCTTTTGTTGGGGGGGGGGGGGGAAACAATTCAGCCCGTAACAGGCCTTATTATCTGTGCCTACAAAATCAGAATTTTGGACTAGATGCAGTGAATCTTATCTATTTTTTTTTGAGCATGTATTCCTTTGAGAAACTGATGAAAACTATAGACATTTGACCCAGAGAAAGGCATACCTACACAATATTTTGCACACTATCAGGATGATCATAGACCCTTTGATCCCCATCCACTGAATCCCTAGGAGACATACACCCCAAGAAAGGAATGTCATCACGGAAGGAAGTCTCTTTTAGTTTCCCTCAGATGAAACATCCTCTGAGCATCCTACAAATGTAGCTCCAAAAGAACATATGTAATGCTCAGAGCCTGGTACAGTGGTGTTCACTTAAGATTTGTTGAATGAATGAGATTTAAACTACTAAGTGTAACTGAACATCCCCACTTTGGAAGCCCCAGCAAGACATTATGAGTCAGAATCCACTGGCATGAAATAAAAACTTGACACCAGTGATTTATTTGGAAAGCTGGGGCTGGCCAATTGTCCACCTTCCTCTCAGTTCTTGATCATGGCCAAAAATATAAGCTCCTCTAATTAGTACTGACCTCCCATGCAACTCTGTCCAATCTGGTTCTCTATCCCTTTTCTTTCTGCTGCTCCCCTCTATCTCAATCCTTTTCTATAGGGAACAATGTCTTTCCCTCTAAGCCTCACCCTCCCAGAGTCACTGCTGCCTCTGCAACCTCCAGATGTGAGGTGGAGGACCACCTTGCTCCTTGATTCTGCTTCCAAACTATTGCTTTCTATCATTTCATAAAACTTCTTCCTTTGAAGTTCATGCCATTCCTCTATGCCTCTATCATGTCCCTGCATCACTGTCATCTATGTACCATATACTGGTAAACACTGGTTGAATGGTTGACTCTGAATAATTGACTGGTTCAATAAAAGCTGTTTTCTTGGTCACTCTTTTTCATTTATTTGATGCTATGGTGCCAGACTCATTAAATTTCTTCCTACGCCTTTTCCTATTAGGATCCTTGGTGATGTGTCCATGGAGAACTAAAGAAAAACCCCAGTTTCCTCACAATGCCTTGGTCTTCAAGCGACTTAAATTCCCCTTCACGTACTTCAACCATACCAAGCAGATCTAGAACTGCTTTATGTCTGACCACAACTTTGTATGCATTTAGCTCTCTCATGTTCTACCTCACCCAATTCTTTGATACATTCAATTTTCCCTAATCTTTTCCTGGCTGTGCTTCCCTCTTTATACATCTTAAACCACTATTTTAAAATACACTCAACACCCTCTACCCTCCTGTCTCCCTTTAGTCCTGCCTAATTCATTTGGAAGCCTGGATCACTATCTACCTCTTTTTTTTTTTTTTTTTTTTTTTTGAGGCCTGGTACCACTTCGCAGTGTTTGTCTCTGTAGGATCTTCAACAGCTACACATGGCTTTTCTTGGCTCTTCATCAGCTGTCTTTATCACATCTCCAAGTCATTTCCCACAAACCACTAACCCTACTCTCCCTCACTCATAGTGGATAACCTTGTTTCCTCCTTTATCAGATATGGAATTCCTCCATTTTCTGTCTTCTCCACCTGTGAACTGGATTACTTGTGAAAGCAGCCTAATGCTTTCTTCCTGCATCAGCACCAGCTTTTCATTCCTGTTCCACAGCCAGTCTTCCACAGGACTCCAGACCCAGTTCTTTTCTACTGCCTCTGGGCCCTTATTTCCTCAATTATTTTACTCAAAAAATATTTTTCTGGAGGTTTACTATGCCCTGGGCCCAATTCTAGATGCTGGTATATGGGAGGG
The DNA here is from genome assembly GCF_006542625.1 of Nomascus leucogenys. Taxonomy (NCBI): domain Eukaryota; kingdom Metazoa; phylum Chordata; class Mammalia; order Primates; family Hylobatidae; genus Nomascus; species Nomascus leucogenys. Next base: position 22,620,687 of record NC_044388.1, read on the forward strand.
AAACCAAGACAGACAAAAATCCTGTCTCTCACTGGGGAATAGGGATTAGGGGTGGGGTGTGAAGAACAGACAATAAACAAGTGAAAGCTTCAAAACAAAGAAGATATTTTCTCTTTTCATAGATCTTTTTTTTGTTTAGACGGGGTCTTGCTCTGTCACCCACACTCTGGAGTACAGTGGCGCAATCACAGCTCACTGCAGCCTTGACCTCCTGGACTAAAATGATTCTCCCACCTCAGCCTCGTGAGTAGCTGGGACTACAGGCACAAGCCACTACACCCGGCCAAATTTTATTTTTTGTAGAGATGGGGTTTCACCACGTGTCCCAGACTGGTCTCAAACTCCTAGGCTCAAGCAATTCTCCTGCCCTGCCCTCCCAAAATGCTGGGATTACAGTTTCGAGCCACCATGCCTGGCTTTTTCATAGATCTAATTCATGGAACAGGGTGGGGAAAACTAGTGCTGATTCTTGAAGTAGGAACCCAGACTGGTTTGAGAAGTAAACCTCTCCATCAGTTCTGCCCTGCCTCCAATGTTTAACGACAGCCATCCAATCTTCCTTGCCCCTGCACTGTCCTCTAGCTACATCGTTCTTCTTCCTTACTCAAAGACCACTCTATATGTGCTATCTCCATATTCTTTGTTTTTATTTAGTTATCTTTTCAGTTGAAAAAGTAATGCATATATTAAAAAAAAACAACCAACAACAAAAAGCTGAAGAAAAGACTACTGTACTTCTTAACTGTCTATTCACTCTTCAACCCACCATAATCCAGCTTCTGCTCAACCAGTCCATTGAACCCACCCTGGCGAAGGTATCCAATGACTGTCCCTCCACAGTTCCCAAAATGAGTGGACTTTTCTAGCCTTGTGTTACTGTTCCTGGGCACTCCTGACCTTCTTCTCTCTGCTTGGCTCAGACAGTTCTCTGGGGTTACAACACAAGCTAAGCTCTTCCTTGGCTTTTTCTCCTCTGGTGCCTCTGAAATGCTGATGTTAAACCCAGTTTCACCTTTGCCCATGTTCTCTTTCCATATGTACCCACCTTAGGTAATAGGACCATATAATTTTTATGACCATAATGTGATGTCTTCAAGAGTGAAAAAGGACAAATAATTACTATTCTGGGATAGCAGGTGTAAACCAAGACTATCCCAAACAACCTTTGATATATAGTGACCCTATTCTTTGGAGGTGGCATCTGTGGTGACGGTTTTAACAAACACCTGTCAATCATTTGCAAAATTAAATCTGTAGCCTTGATATTGATATTTAACTTTATTTTTCAAATCTTTAGGTTATAATTTCTTATAAATATCTCAAAACAGCAAAGTCAAAGCCCAGTTAATTATTAACATTCCCAAAACTTCTTAATCCTTGTATTTTCTATCCAAGTTATAAATATTACCCAGTCACTCATACCTCCAAGCTGGAGATTCTTCTAGATTTCCCGTTCTCCCTCTCCTATCATATTTAATCACTAAATCTTGCTACCTTTAGCTCTGAATAGTTCTCTGATCCACTGTTTTTCTCCTGAACTACCATCACAACTGTTATCTGATGCCCTTGCTCTTGTCTCCTTTGACTTCATCTTCCCCATTTCTGCTAAAGTGATCTACAAGTGATCACATTTCTGCTTTGGACATTTCAATAGCTCCCTATTACTTACCATAGGAAGACTGTCACCATGACCCTCCTGTTTCTTTCTTTAGTCTCATAACCTGCGGCTAGTCTCTCTCTCCCTTTGTACTCTAATAATACCAAACAGCTTATAGAAACACATTAATATACACATCCCTAATAAGCTGCTTTTCACTTCCAGGCCTTTGTTCATGCTGTTCCTTCTGCCTTGTATGCAGATCCTCTTATTTGGCTTGCCAACACCTGCACAATTTTCTCTACTGACTCACAGCAGCCCAGAGGGGAGCTAGGTGCCTCTCCTTAAGTTTCCACACTACCTGTCCACATCCCAACTATAGTACCAAATATGTTCATTTGAAATCATTTACGTCAGTCTTCCCTACTAGTTGGTAAGCTTCTTGAGGACAGGAGCAGTGATCTGTAAATACCTGACAAATATTCATTCCATTTTTAGGAGATCTCATCCACTGTTACAGACTTCAATAACAAAACTAAAATAAGTTGGGTTAAATATTGAAATAAATAAAACACTTCATTACTTCTGTATTTTTCTATGTTTTATAAAGTCATCAGTGAAAAGACGAAAAATGTGTAAGGACTTCAGCTGCCAAAAAATTTGCCATGTTTTATGAAATGATAAAAGTAGGTCTTAGAATAGGAGACAGAATGATTAAATTAAAAATATATGGTGGTAATGTGCCAAAGTCAAAAAAGAGCAAATCGTAAACTGTTTACAATTACAGAAAATCATAATACTTTTCAGCAGTTGTTTGATTTGGAAAGTTTTGCATAAATATTATCCAAAGCATTTTTTTTTCTAGAAGAGGTTTCTCATTCCTCTTATTATTATTTATATTAAAAAATACAACTTAGAGGTTAGTATTGAATATCATAAAATCCAGTATCCATCAAATCTACTCAAATATCTTTCTCTACTTTCCTGGTGTTTCCTCTTACGACTTCCATGGTCTTAAATGATTAGATCTGGCTCAGAAGGAGGAAACGTTCACTTTGAGAAAACCTAAACTATTTGACCTTCGAGGCACAGAACAAAATCTACATTTTTTGGATAAAATGTGGTGCTCCTGTCACTTATTTAAGTAATTTTGGGAAATTAAAAAAGTATAATCTAAAATTTTAAAGAAAATTAGTGTTACTAGAGGCATAACAAGAGCATCTGGCACAACTGGTATTCAATGAACAAAAAAAGAGAACCACATAACAATTTAACAGTCGCAATTATAAATGATTCTAAAAAGTGTATGTTCTTCTGACAAAGTCTCACTTTATGTTAGCTACCTATTTCCTAATTCAATCACATAATTTTGTGCACTTTTTCCTAATTATATTTTGGCTAAGAAGTTTTATTGTGTGAACTTTTGATTACTTCTCTGAGACGGAGAACAATTTAAAGTATTTTGAAATTTAAAATACACACCGATATTTTCTTCAAGCTAAGGACTATCAGACTATTCGAAAGGGCTAGACACTGGCTTTCTGGCTATTACAGACACCATAACATACATCTGAGGAGATGGGAACACATCTACCATTCAGCACTGTATTGAGAAATATATTTTTCTAAAATATAACTGGAAGAAAGTTAAAATACCTTTAAATGTATTTTTTTTATTGGCAAGGTGTTGATATTATAAAAATAATTCCAATCTCCTGATAAATATCCTTGAATATTCCCTACCTGTCAGAAGGTGGAGCTCTAAACATATCTCAAATACTTGCTTTTATATATGCATTTCACAACTGTGTGTAATGAGGAGATTAAAGCAGGAGTAAAGTCTTTAGAAAAATGGTTCTGAAGAATATTCTAATTCTCTCAGGATAAAATAACTCACATCTCCCAATGTGTACACGGTTAACCCACAAAAGGGATGTTTAGTATATTCCTTTGAAATTTCAATATATTACCCTACTATAAAAATTGAGGTACATGTAAATCAAATAATAAAACACCAAGTCTATTTAAAAGGCAAAACATTTTTGAAAATCAGGAGTACCTAGTCAAATGTAAGAAAGGTCATTAATACTTACAAGCATCTCGGATGTAGAGTAACATGGCTACGAAGATATAATCTACTAAACCCAGGCTGAGGCCATCTGCAAACAAGGCATCCCAGACCACCAGAAGGTCCTGCAGGGGGAACTCTCGTCCAAATAGCAGCCGCACCCACCTTCTGGAAAGAAACAAAACAAAAATTCAGAAGACAGTACTTTTGAGAATAAAGAGTGATCATTTTCTCAAGTAACTGTGAAAAACTATTAACTGAACACAGTGAGCAAATATTATATATCAAAAATATAATAAAATCTAAATTTTAAGCTTTCAAATGAATTTTATAATTGTATAACTAGGCCATAATCATTAAATACTATTATATATACAAGTATTATACATATATATGAAAAAAGTCAAAATCTTTCATATTTAACAGAAATCACAAATTCCCAAAAGGTGAAGAAAAAATGAATGTTTAGTAAGTAGTCTGGTAGTCATAGGTAAGGTTCTAAGTTAAAAATAAAATTTTCCAAAATTTCATGATCTCTACTGATTTTCTGTTGTTGTTAATTTCCCTTCTGCAAATATTTATATGACAAATCCGATAGAAACTTAGAAAACTGCGTTCTCACATCTCACTTCTATTTAAAATAATTCATTTTAAAATTAAGTGTGGGAAAAGGTCAGTAGATATCCATTTTTTTGGTCAAGCATAGACAGTTATTTCAAATGAAGGATATAGTAATACTTATTTTTTTTTAGCTTTGCAACAGATATACCTGATCAGTAAGACTACCTTTCAAGGAGTGCTTTTCAAACTTACTTCTATTATCTAGAAAATGAGTATCTATGCCACAGAGTAAACATAAGCAGCTAATGTGAATACTAAGCAACATCTATATATAATTGTACATAATAAATAGTGACACTTTAGACTTTCAATAAATGCTAAACTATATCTAATTCTTATAAGAAAAAAATTTGGTTTGATGTTTTTATTCATTTACCTCTAATTTTACATGACATGGCTACAATTGCCTTACATAAGTCTTTTTTTTTCTAAGGACTTCAGCTAGAATTCTATGTGATTCTAGCAAATAGCAAGGAATTAAAAATTCCAAATTCCTAGCACCATCAAATAGTATAGAATAAATCCTTTAAAAATTAGTTAAGAGATGTTAATTCTATGTAAATTTGAAACCAAATATAACCATTTGTGGGTTTAAAGCAAGGCAAAAAAAATTCAAACACTTTCCTCAGAAAGCAATATATTTAAGGAGAAATCAAAGATGTGACAAAATACTGTATACTCACAAATATGTATCATAGTTTATTAGGAACCATGTGATTGAACACTAAAGTTTTTTTATTCACATTCTCATATTAATCAATAGAATAATTAGATTATATTTTCAACTACATCAATTACTCAATTTTTCAGTATAAAAAATTTAAATGCCCAAGTAATATTTATCTTTTTAAAAATGTCACAGTATCTTTTATAATTTTCCATTTTAAAATATTTGAAATGTTTTAAATGTTCAATTTTAAAAAATGTTACAATGTCTTTTATAATTTTTATCTTTTATAATTTTCAATTTTTACTCCACTACTATTAATAAAATGAGGGGTGATTAACACAACTTTTTTTTTGTCTAACATGGCTGTGTTTACATGGCTTAGGAAAAAAATACTTCTCCACACGTTTCTAATTCTTTCAAATTACAAATGCTAATATTTACCATTCCAAGAAGTACAAAAACATCTCTAAATTAAATAGGCTGCTATTCTTAATTACAAAGAATTAACTGATCTTGCAAAGAGTACCAGGGGAACCAGAGATGGGCACAGCAAAAAAGTACATGAACTAAACCATTTTGGGCCCTTGTTCAAAGGATTTTTAACCGATACAAATGTTTGCATTCATAAACGACTAAAACATGTAGAATGTGGTTACAGTTATTCGGCTGACACAACTGGAAGAAAAATCCATCAATGAGGAAAGAAGATGAAGGTTAATACACAACTACAGTTAGGAATACAATCTTCCCCCTCTTTCCTTACAGCTCAAATTCTTGCCATTTTCTTATCAGCAATCACATCTTAGATTTCATCACAGATAGTGCTTTAAGAACAACAACAAAAAAACCAAAGTAGCCCATTTCCTAGAAATAATTTCTATACCCATTATTTCTACAACAAACTGCCCAGTTATTCCTCAAACTTCTCTTGCATCCTTCTTGACTCTGAAGATACACATATGCAGTGATCTTCACTGCAGCAGTCAGGAAGGTTAACTGCAAACATCTAGTAATCTACACTGAATAAAATACATCTTTATTTTCCATGTCAAATTGTTCACATAGTTAATATCTCCAAAACTACACACAATACACGTCTTTAGCACTTTTTAATGTATTATCTACAATGTGCTGCTTTATAAATCTTTCATATTGCTTCACTCTTTAAGCACCTTGCCAAGTACACTGCTATATAATTCCAGGGCAAGGACCAAATCCTGTGTGTGTGAGTGCATGTGAAAGACAGAAACAGAGAAAGAGAGAGAGAGAGATCCAGAAAGTTCTTTGTAAAGACCTCTATACACTTTGCTAAGTGCTTTATGTATTGACAGAAGTCTTGTTAACCCCACTGTAAAGCCACCTTTGCTGAGAAGCAATGGGATAGCTAATTTGGAAGTACAGGCATTGATCTTGTTAGTGGTGGCACAAAAATAGTCCAGGAGGTAGAAAAAATACCAAAAACACACAAGAAAAAAATTTATCATTAGATGCCTAGCATGTTTCTTTTATAAAAAGACTGTTAATAAGTCGTACATGAGAGGACATTAAAGTAAAATGCCGTCTCTTCTATTTTATATATAATTATAAGAAAATCCAGGCCAAATTCTCAAAATATTTAAGAAGAAGCATATAACTAATGGAATGCTTTGGGACCAACAACGACCTTATCAATAACTTCATCATTTTATCCCAATTGGATTTAGTTCTTATATATATATTCACAACACACAAATTTTCTGTGCTATTTTCAGCTTTCTTCATTGAGCTTAAAAGCCAAGGAAAAAGCTCTTTACAGAATGAGTTAGTAATAGAAATTATTTCAGTAAGCTTTTATATTTTTGGAAAGAAAAACTTACTCTAAGAAATGAGGTCTTGTAAAGAAGTCACTCCTACAATTAACATGCTTTTATTGCAGTTAAAAATATTTAGTGAGAGTTTGTTACACTTAAGGGTAGCATTAAACCTTTTCCCCTTAAAGATAACTTCAGTTTAATTGCTTTATACTATCAATCTTGCTTTATGTATGTTACACCTGCAGACTGCCATGCTCACAACCATATATATTTTATCACTTGTGATAATATGATAATTCATATTTTACCATATCTACTTAGTAATTAAGATCTGCAGAAACAGAAAAGAGTATCTGAGGTATTAAATTTAATAATAAACACCGAAAGACAGGACAAGTCTCTATGTTTGCATTTATACCACTATACTCGATTTTAAATTTCTGTGTAATTAAGCTGCTATTCCCAGGGGAACAGTAACTACTGTTGGTGTTACTGCTTGGTGAATGACCCATGGAAACACCAAGAGAAATTCATTTTTGCCAATGAGTTTATGAAAAGGACCAATTTGACTGAGCTTTAAATAAACATAGCCTTAATCCAACTTGGCTGTAGTGGGTTATATACAGAGAAACAAAATTAAATCCTAGGTCTTCATTTCCCTGTTCTTTTCCATTAATGGCTCTTTAGTGAGATATGGGCATAGTAACTTTACAAGAACAAGTAATGTATAAATGCTATATTCAATTTAACACATATTGTAAGGGCATCTTGAGTAACCTGTGATGATGAAATGATACCACTAGGTGAGCATTCTTACACAAACAAGCAATGTTAGATTTTTGCTCAATGATACCAATTTTGTGTTTTGCTTTCTGTTCACTTGTATTTTTAAAAGCTAACAATTTTTAAATAATCTATGCCTGTTACGGGATAAACACAGAATCCAAGTTCTGTATTAGTATTCAAGAAAAAAGCAAGGCAAAAATGTTTATCTCTGTGCTTGGGTACTTCTTTGACTGATTTTAGGCTCTTATATTGGGTTTCTTTGTATTCAGTTCTTTTGAAATTAATACACCCTGAGTTCTCCTTTATATCAACTCTGTGAAAACAGTCTTAAAATTGCAAGTAAACACTGAATTCATTATATTTAGGGTCGCAAGCCATTCTCATATTTAATTTGAGCTTCTTTAGAAAACAGTCACAAAAAATGGAAGCCCAAAATAAATAATTTTATTCCAATTTTACACTTACTAGTCTTCTAAGGGCTCTGCAGAATACATTATTGAAGGATGCTTACCTGTTTGGTAAATTTTTTATCTAATCAACTATTTCAATTAGGTCTTTAAAAAATATTTGGTATCTGAATGCCTTGAGGATATATTTGAATCCTTGTCTAAAGAATTCCAATATGCTTTCTAAGTGTTCTTCGTAATCTGTGGATTGAACCCAGCTTGAATTTGCCTTTTTGGGAACACATGTTAACCTAATTTAACCCCCAAAGGATATGTACATGAACTGTTAAAAGTGTATTTTTGACTTTGGGAAAATTCTCTCTTCCTTTCAGTGGACAGTACATAGCCCTTTATTAAGGAAGGTTTCTTATTCCAAAAATAAGTTCCTAATAATTACCACCCATTCCTACTGTAATTTATTCTCCTTGGCAAGTGTTTGAAGCTGTTTTGTCAGAACAACTGTAATATGCCTTTGCAAAAATAGTCTGAATGGAAAGTAGAGCCTTGTATATCTATGTTTTTCCAGGGATATAAGATGATCATGAAAATGTTGGGTACAGAAGATGACCATAATATGATACGCTTTTGATGCTTGAACATTTTCTCTCTCTCATACACACATACCTTTTTCAGATGTATGCCTGCTGTTTGGCTTACAAGTATGGTACTTCAAGGACTGAGTAACTTTAGCATATATAATTTACCAGGAAATTCCAATAAAGATAATGCATGATGGTAATAGTCTAATACAGCTATAGTTGTATGAACAGGATGCACTTTCTGTGAGAATCCTCTTGTCCATTCCAACTAGGGAGCAGTTGGAATCTTAGCCCTGACAGGAGAGGACTATGGGGATAAAAGCTGCTGAGAAGTAACCTCTCTGCCCTATCACTTACTTGGGTTCCATCACAAGTAAGCTACTGGGTATCTCCTTGAGAAAATTACTTAGAAGCCACTGCTGTGTATGAATTAAATATACAAAGAATTAATGTGCAGTTGTTGGCCACGTTGGGAAAATGAATTTTAGGCTCCATGAAAACTGTTTTTTATTCACACCAGAGACAGTTTTTACTTCTAGAAAGTTTGTAAATAGGCTTTGCTCTACCATTTTACCTTCAGGAAAGGAAATTATGATCAAATAAATTTTCTAAAATTGCATATAGAGATTTGCTAAAAATAATTACTCCTATCCTCTGTAATCTGAAACTCATTTTAAAAAATAAAACATGTGTGACTTTATTTTTTGAAACCATCACAGACATTTCAAATACCAATGGGATGGATCTTAACTACAGTGAATAGCACTTTTCGACTTCCTCTGCATAAATCTCCTAATACATTTATAACATACTGTTGGAAGAACTGACATGAGATGTAACACTAAGCTGAGAAATATCAGGATCTATTCGGGGATGAAGGTAAGACCACAGTCATTATGCTTCCATAAGCAGTCAATCTCACCAACAACAATTATATTGGAAATAGAATTCCTGTTATTCAAAGGGACATGGCCAAAATCCACAGATGGGTACCTATTAAAAGAGTCAGACGGAATCCATTCCTAAACAGCAGCAGGGTGTCTTACTGCCTTTGACCTCTTATCTCTAACCCACAGCTTTAAGTACCCTCTGGGGTTAATTTTCACTGGCCTTCTCTTCTTTCTCTTCTTTCCTGTTCCAGAAAGTGCCCTGACCCTGTCTTGCAGCTCAGGGTTTAGGACACTGCTTTGCCCAGGCCTGATGTCTGAAGGTTTCACACCTAATAGTGTTACTGCTCCCAGTTACATTTTCCAGAGAAAGGCACTGATAAACAAATCTCAGCTAAATAGTTAAGTTACGGATATTGTTTTGGTTTCTCTCTCTTCTCCAGCAGATCACAGGATCCTGGGGGTTATTTTGTATGAGGCATAGAGTAGGGGGTTAAAAACGTTTATTTAATTAATATCAATCTTTTTCCTCAAGTTAGCTCTTCTTGACCACAGATGATGTTGATCTTGGGCCTACAGGCTGGACCTTTCACAGGATGCCTAGCTGCTTATCAGTCTTCTCCCTGGGCTTCCCCTATCTCTCTGTGGAGATCCCTGAACATACATTCTAAGCAGTAAGTGATGAGATTTATGTAGGAATTTATAAAAGCCTCCTAACCTCTCAGGAACCTTCCCCTTTCATTTCCTGAACTCTAGTTCCCTGCATGCCCATACCTCCAATGTTCCTCAGCTTGGGTGTGTGGTCTCCTAGGACCCTGCTATTCAAAGTGTAATCCTAGGACCAGCACCACCACCTGGCAGCTTGTTACATATGCATCTTTCAGCCCCCCAGTATAAGTGCTCTTGGGTCAGAGCTTCACTTTAACAAAACCTTCAGGTGATCTGCACGTACAAGTTTGAGAGGCACTGGACAAGGTGACAGATTCCTGTTTCCTGCCGATATTTTGGCTTCAGGCTGTCAGGGCTCCTAAAATCTGCCATGCATTCATGTAAAATGTTACTCCATGAGGAGAGAAAATGCAAAAGTTATTGGATGGCTCTTCTAATTACAGTAGTGGTCTGAAACTTTTGCATGCAGCAGAGGTATCTGGAGGGATGGTAAAAACACAGATTGCTAGAACCCATCCCCAAAGTTTTCTGACACAGATTTAATGGGAGCCTGATCATTTTTTAAGGTGGGGTCAATACAGGCATCTGCCACTGTGCCCAGAGATAATGTGTATTTTGAACTAGTTCCCAGGAGATACTGATGCTGCTGGTGTGGGAACCAAACTATAAGACCCATACATAGGAAGTTCTGGTTTCTCTCTGCATCTTCTCAGCCTACTCTTGAGTGTGTGTCTTCAAACTGGCTCACTCTACATGTCTAACCATTCAGCCAATGGCCATCACGCACACATTTAATGACTGGGACACAAAGTATCCATAGCCAAATTTCTCTTAGAATTCTATCTGTATTAATTTATATATATTTTATTTTCAAGGAAAACACTATTATAAAAACATGACCCAATAAAAAGTAGGGATACAAATGTGAGGGTGACAGAAGTGAGATAATACCAAAACTGCCAGGCCCAAAAGGGCATTTGCCTACTCCCCATGTAGAAGCCCCATGATACTGGGAGCGTGGCTGAATGGTCATCTATTTTGTGTTCCTCTATTCTGTGTTACCAGTGAACCATTCTAAGTCTAAGGTTCAACACTATCAACTATGTGGGTCTAAATATCCCTAAAATAAAACATGCATTTGAAATGCTATTCCTGGAGAAATAAAGAGCTAAACTCCAAGAAACATTTCTCCAGTGATATTACCATCAGCTCTGTGATGTAGTGGTGGAAGAGAGATTTCAGGTTAAGGGAGTTCACCTGGAAACTCTCAAATCTCAATGCAAAGTGGAAATAAATGAAGACCCCCAAATGAGAATAAGCAAAGGTTAAATTATTCAGAGTTTGCAATAGCAAGAGAGTTCAGCTACCATTACTTGTGTTTGGAAGATAATCCAAAGTAGCCAGGGGAAAGATAAAGCTTCATGGTGTGGGGGGCGGGTTGGGGGAGGCTTCAGGTATGCCCCACTGAAGGCTGTAGGCATGGCAGAGGGCTAACTAGAGGTGGGGCACCATATATGATTGATTTGGGGAACATATTTGGCTTTCTCTAGGTTGGTCCTGTGGTGGAAGCAGAAAGTAGGGCAAAAATAGGGAAGTTAGCAGCGACTGACCAAGGCCTAACTGTTCTGGACTGATTTTGCTGCAAAGGTTGTAGTTTGGCTTCTGGGGCATCTTATCTGGGTCAGAGTTCTATTGTCACATATAGTGTTGCCCTTGCCCATTTGCATGTTCAGTCTTTCAACATACACCCTTGGCTTCTCAGCCTATGCCAGTCCCCAGCTTAGAACGAACTATAGTTAGAGAAATTTACAAAATTACTTTCCCTGATCGTTCTGAAGTCCAAATGGAGACAAGTTTGTGAGGCAGTGGCCATGGGAGTTTTGTTTCTCACTTTCAAACATTTCATGAAAAGTATAAAATAGTGAAACTGAAATTCCACTCATCAGTAGAGAGAAGTTGCAGACCCCTTTGAGAATGTAATCAAGCGTATGAGCCCTCTCTTCTGAAAAATACACACACCCATCCCCATATCATATCTACTCAAGTGAAAGCCAATTTAGGAGTTAGAGACCTTAGGGACCTTAGGTTAAGAACTGCTCTATATTTATGTTTATGTTATTGTGGATGCTTGTATTATGATGGAAAGTTATAGTCTACTAAAAGGAATTCTCAGCTTCCATGTGCCCATTTCAAAGTATCGTTCTTGCATTTTAAAAGAACAGCATATTTCCCTTCTTGAAGGCTCACTGTGTTAAGGCACTGCTAGTGAGGAGCTATTCTGTGTGGCTCAGCTGGCCAAACAGCCTGTAAATAGGCACTATCTTGGGAAAATGCCCATGACTTGGCAATACTCATCTTCACTGACCTGAGGGTGGAAAGGTTGAGGTTGGGGGAGATGAACTTTCTTCACTAACTTCTTTTCCTGGCTCATGCCAGCCCTGATTTGATCATAAGACTGGTATGAAACACTGAGAATCTTCATTTAACAAATATTTCCTAAACTTCAACAGTGTGGCAGGTACTGTGCTAGGCCATAGACTGAATGCCATGCTGACAACTCTTAATCACTAACTGGAAAAAATTACTCAAAATAAAATTTTAACTCAAAAATAATCCTATCAATCTGGTTTACCACAGTTACTCTGCATTTTTCTGTGCCCCTTCCACACTAAATCCCCCAAGCAACTAGGATGTACTCGGGGAATGCAAACTAATGGCAACATTAGCAACATATAATTAGAATAGCAACATATAATTAGAAAGGTAAAAACAATTTAAAACATTACTAAATACATTTCAAAGCCAAGTATTAACGGTTTTTGGATTATCCACCATCTGGGATTATGTACGTCCCAGTTACTATCCATTAATGCAGATAATCAAGAGCTGAATGTATCTGCATGGGGCCCAGGTAACTCGCAAGAAGGCAGGGAGAGACAGGGAGGGAAACAGGAAACTATGAAGGAGCCATGAAGGGAAAGGGCAGACAATCCCACCACATTCATTACTTCGAGAATATGGGTTTGGTTGGAAATCTAGAAGTCCAGCTCAAAATGTCATAAATGACCTTTTCTACTAGTGAAAGCTAAATGGAAACAAAAGAGTTAAGCAGGGGATTGGCTGCTCCATTTTATCCCTGTCTGATAGCTAAATTTAATGCCCAAACAACTTTACAATCAATTATATGTATGTGTATATAATTTTTTTAAGGACAAATATATAATAACCAAGGAAAATGTATTTTTAATGCACAGAAGATCACAACTCAATGTTTTAAAATAATCATACACAATTTCTGATAATGGCAAATACCATGCGTTTATATCAATTTTTTGATTTTCAAAAGTACTACCACATTTGATCTTGAAATAAGCCTGAACTCTATAAGAGCAAATGGTCTGTGGAATACATGCATTAGAACCACTTGGGGGAAAAATTCTTGCATGTTTCAGAGATACAAAGGTGATTTCTTTGCTCAGCCCCCAGTTTGTAATCATTGACCCAAAGAAGCTGGGCAGGAAAAGGCATTTTACAGATATATCAACAAAGGAACATGGCGCAACCTGAGGTCACATTTCATCCAAAGGCAGATTTTACAATGATATTGTAACAACTAGCCCAGTGTTTTTTCTATTCTTTTATATTTTCTCTAATTTCCAAAGGATAGTTAATTCAGTTACGTATTTTTAAAATCGCCTCTCCACATTAACGTGGAGAATCACAGGATTCGGAATGCATAGTATCTACTATTGCTATGTCATCTGTGTGGTAGTTGGGTTGTTCTGGGTAGAAGAAATGATACTTTCTGAAAGACTTATTTTGATGAATCGCAATCTGCTAGTTCATGAGTACCCCAGTTAAAATACAACGGTAATTACAGCTATAGGACCTACAAGATTTAGAGGGCTTCTTTTCAGGGAAACTCATTAAGGAAACTATAAGAACTTACAAAGAAAAATTAATTGCCACTTTTGGTCAGCCAATTTTAGAAAGACTTATGAGGTCTAGAATTGTATTTCGGGCTAACGGAGAGAACAGAAACTCAGTGAAGTTTAGTTTACTGAAGGCATCATGGTTTTATAATATGCTCATAAATTAATCTGCTCGTAAACCAACTCAAATATGAAGCAGCAGAACCATCACATAAAACACTTGAAATTTATTTTTGTCAACACACTCATTTCCTTTCCACATCAGCTACCAGTTACTGTGGCTGAGTTCTAGTGCTGAGATGCTCCAAATCCGTGATCTCTTCTGAAGCACTGCTCTCTCACCATAGCCTCCTATCTCACTATCTTTCTCACTTCCTTAATTCTTTTACTGTCTGTGAATTAAAATGGAAACTATGTGGAGTTATTCTTTTGCTAATCTACAGGTTTTTTTTTTGGTTTTTTTTTTTTTTTTTTTGCAAATGGCGAAAAAGAACTTAAAGGTATAACAGGATGTACAATAAGAAGTAATTTTCCTTCCCAACCCAAATCCCTTTCCCAACAGCAAAACTACCTTCCCAAGGGTAGCCAATGTTCTTATATAACATACAGGCATTTTTATGCAGGTATTTACCTCTTAAAAGCATAAACAGCTGGGAGGCAGAGGTGGGCGGATCACGAGGTCAGGAGATCGAGACCATCCTGGCTAACACGGTGAAACCCCATCTCTACTAAAAATACAAAAAATTAGCCGGGTGAGGTGACAGGTGCCTGCAGCCCCAGCTACTCGGCAGGCTGAGGCAGGAGAATGGCGTGAACCCAGGAGGCGGATCTTGCAGTGGGCCAAGATCGCACCACTGCACTCCAGCCTGGGCGACACAGCGAGACTCTGTCTCAAAAAAAATAAATAAATAAATAAAAAATAAAAAAAAGCATAAACAGGAGCACATATTTTTAAATTTAACAATGATTGCTAAAATGAAGATCGTTCCAAATCAACATATATAGAAATAAATAACTTGTTCTTTATTATGGTTGTGTAGTATTCCATAAGTGGATGTATAATAACTTAAATAGTCCTTTTATTTTGGGGACATTTAGGTTCCTTTGTTATTATATGTGATGCTGCATTGATTATCTTTGTGCTGGTCTTTGTTCATGTAAACATATCTTGGAAGCAAACTGCTTACTTCATGTTACCTCAACACTTTAATTTAGGATCTTTGATTACAAAGAATGGTACTGAGTTATTTCACACACAAAAAGGAGAATTTGGGAAAACTGTAAGGCAGTGGTTTTCAAAGCGTGGTCTCTAAACCAGCAGCATCAGCATCACATGAAAATTTGTTCAAACTGCAAATTCTTGAACCCCATTCACTCATACCTACTAAATCAGAAACTCTAGGCAAAGTTCAGCAATCTGTATTTTAACAAGCCCTTTGGGTGATTCTGATGCAAGCTCAAGTTTGAGAACCACTACTTTAAGAGTGTATAAGAGGATATAGTGTTGGGCAAGGACGCTGCCAAGAACCAAGGAAGTTTTAGTGATTCCTAACTTTTCTCTCTCTCTTTGGCTACAGGGAGGTCTCCTTTCCCAGAAAGAAATTTTATTGTAATGTCATATTTACCAAAACTTTTCTTCATAGTTTATGGGCTTGTGAACTCCCCACCTAATAACACTCATCATTTTATTCCAGTTTTATTTATATTATTGATTCATCTGGTATTCATTTTGGTGCAAAATAGAGGTATAGGTTTATGATTTACCAAATAGCTAGTTAGTTCTCAAAACTGCATTACTGAATAATCCATTGTTTCCCTAATGAATCGAAATTCTACCTTTATCAAAGTATTAAATTTCTATATGTATTGAGGGTCTGTTTCAGAATCTCTATTTTCTTTTACCTATGAGTCTGTCTATTATGCAACAAATCCAAACTGTTATTATGATGGTATCTTTATAATACATTTAACAGTGGGTTCATTCCAGAACATAAATTAATCTGCTCACAAACCAACTAAGATAGGAAGCACTCCTGCCTATACTTAAATGTATATGTTTGAAAAATTATTTTTGTAATTTATTTTAATTTACGCTTTCGTAGTTTTCTATAATTTTATTTATTTTTAGAGACAAGTTCTCACTCTGTTGTCCAGGCTGGAGTGCAGTGGCCCAATCACAGCTCAGTACAGCCTTGAACTCCTAGGCTCAAGCAATCCTCTGGCCTCAGGTTCCTGAGTAGCTGGGAGTACAGGCATGTGTCACCATGCTCAATTATTTTAAAAAACATTTTTTGTAGAGACACTATGTTGCCCAGGTTGGTCTCAAACTCCTGGCCTCAAGCCTCCCAAAGTGCTGAGATTACAGGTGTATGCCACTAGGCTCAGTCCTGTGTATTATTTTAAACTATGTAAATGAACTATGTAAAATTTTTACTATTTATTTCCTCCAAAAGGAAACACTTATCAATGCATTTTTTCTGTCATTTATGTTTTGCTATTAAAGCACAACTGCTTTTAGTTTTAACTCCTTCCTTTATTTATTTTGCTGTTATTTTTATTACTTGAGATGAATATTTAATTCACATATTTTTATTTCTTTTTGTTTAGTAGCTCAAGAGTATAAAGCTGAGAATTTCTAAGAGCACTGTTTTAGTCAAAACCAATAGGTTCTAATCAATATACTTTACCGTTATTTTCTAGGAATTTTGTAATTTCAGTTTTGATTTCCTTTTAGTACAAGAGTAAAGAGAATTTTATGATTTTCTCTGCTAGTTCTTTCTTGAGGGTTTTCTACTTTTGTGATTAATTTCAAGTTTTGTAAAAAATGTGAACTATACTATTTCTACTATGTGAATTTTACTGAGTATTTTTGTATAGCTACTTTAAAAATAAACATTCTATGGATACAGTAATTTCACTGTTTATAGTACAGAGAGTTTGATATATACCAATTATATCTAACCGATTAAAGGTGAATAACTAGTTTCTCTGTACTCTTACTTTACAGTGAGTCTTCCTGATTTACCATGAATTACGAGAGGTACAAGTAGCTTACTACTATTGCATTCCTATGTATTTCTCCTTTTATTTCTCGTAGCTGTTATGTTATATAAATTCTGCTGTGATTTGGGGGAGGGGGAGGTACAATGATTAAAGAAAGATCTTCATTGTGAATTGTAAACTTCTTAACTATGAATTGTTCTAATTTATCTCATTCAATGTGATTTGCTTTAAATTCACTTTGTCTGAACATCATTACACATACCTTCATTTCTGTTTGCTTTTTCTGCTATGCCTCTGCAAATTGTTTTGTTTTCAATGTTTCTGTTTCCTTTGCGTTAGGAGTGATTTTCTCATAATAGAATAGGGTTGACTTTATTTTATTTTTAAAATAGACCTGACTTCCCCTTCGGACCATGATGGAATAACTGGGTATATCTGTACTGCTCTCATATGATAAACACCTAGAAAACTGGACAAAATAAAGATAAGCAGCACAGCACTGTGATTCCTGACATAAGGGGGAAAAACCCCAGATGAATCCTGTGATCACTGGCTTTTTACCTGGATGTGCTTTTGAAACCACAGAGCAGGAAGGAGAAACCCAAAGCAGAATGCATTGCTCTTACTAAGTTTAAAAGACACAGACTTAAGGCCGAGGAAAGTGTGCAGGACATTGTTACCTTTAAAGGAGGAAGCTATGCAGAGAATAATCTCCAGAAATCTGCACAAGGGGTGTCCTTAAGTGTTTGCTAAATAGTAAGTTGTGCATATGAAGGGTAAACTTCTAGAAGGCCAAGCAAAAAAGAAATACCAGAAAACGAACTACTACACAGCAGTGGAAAAAATCTTCAAGGTTTTATAATGTTGGGAAAAATTGATGTTCTGAACAGTCAAACTGAAGAGAGGTTAGTATACCCATGAAAAATTCAGTAGAACCCCGACAGGCGCCATCATGCCTTAGCAGCAGGGTTAAATTGGCCCTTGGGTAGAAAATACATTAGAACTGCACTTTTAAGAAGTTTAAAAACAAGTATCAAAAATATCAAATAAAAAATCTCAAAGTAGTTTAACAGCCTGCCAAAAGTAAACTGAACATTTCTTTAAAGAAAGACGACAAATTCAGAGAAGTTGAATTATATAACATTCAACATTTACAGCACTGAATTTTAAAAATCACAAATTATGTGAAGAAACGGGAAAAACAGACCAACCCACAACTAAAAAGGAAGGAAATAACACCAGTTTATCACAAACTCTTTTTGAAGATATGAGATGCAGACTCATATCAGGAGGCCAGCCTTACCGGCATTCCAAAACCTAACAAAGACACTATGAGAAAACTGTAGACAAATATTCACCATGAATATAAGCACAAATAGTCTTCACAAAATATTAGCGAATAAATTCAAACCATATATAATAGGCATAGAGACTGGAAAGGAAGAAATAAAACTGTAAGTGCAGGTGACATAATTGTCTACAAAATCCCAAACAACTGTACAAAAACAAAACACTATTTAAACTAGTGAGTGAGTTTAGAAAAGATACAGGATGTAAGGTCATTATATACTAGAAACAAATAACTAGAAATTGAAATGAAAAGAAACAGCATCTTTATGATAAACCCCATAAAATATTTAGGGATGAATATAAAAAATAAATGTAATAGCTATGTGCTGAATACTATAAAAAAAAACATGATAATCACAAAGCCCTAAATAGAAAGTTACACCATGTTTATTGACTAGAATAATCAATATTGTTAAGGTTTCTATTTTCCTAAAATTGATTTTATAGATTCAATGCAATCTTAATTAAAATCCCTTGATTTCTGGAAAAATGAACAGGCTGATCCTAAAATGTGAATTGAAGAGCAAAGGACTAAAAATACTCGAAACAATTTTAAAAAGAAAAACAAAGTTGGAGGACTCATACTATGTGATATACAGAATTACTATAAAAGTTTTTACTTTAATTAAAGACAACATAGTATTGATATTATAAAAGATGCCTAGACTGATAGAACAAAGTTTGGAAGTAGACAAACATTTATGGTCAGTTGATTCTTGCTAAACACGTCAAGGAAATTCAACGGCAAATGGATGGTCTTTTTCACAAATGATGTTGGAATAACTGCACATCCACTACAAAACAATGAACTTTGTACTTATATTTTACATTACATACAGAAATTAACTCAAAATGGATAACAGGCCTAAGGGCAACAATTGTACAACGCCTTGAAAATAGGTAGAAGAAAATCTTGTGACACTGATAGGTAAATATTTCTTAGGACATACAAAACTCTAATAATAAAAATTAATAAATTGAATTTTATTAAAAATTAAAAACTTATCTTTGAAAGGTACCATTAAGAAAATGAAAATAGGCCCAGTGTGGTGGCTCACACCTGTATCCCAGCACTTTGAGAGGCCATGGCAGGTGGATCACTTGAGGTCAGGAGTTCAAAACCAGCCTGGCCAACATGGTGAAGCCTCGTGTCTACTGAAAATACAAAAAAATTAGCCGGGCTTAGTGGTGGGCATCTGTAACCCCAGCTACTGGGGAGGTTTAGGCAGAAGAATCGCTTGAACCCAGGAGACAGAGGTTGCAGTAAGCCTAGATTGCACCACTGCACTCTATCCTCAACAACAGAGTGAGACTCCATCTCAAAAAAAAAAAAAAAATGAAAATGAAAATACAAGCAACACATTAGGAGAAAATAATTACAAAATACATACATGCAAAAAGACATTTCTTGAATATACAAAGATCTCTAATAACTTGATCATAATAATGCCCCCATTTTAAAAAATGGACAAGATATAAGAACAGACACTTCATCAAAGAAGTGGTATGAATAGCAAATAAATATACAAAAAGATGTTCAATGTGATTATCAGGAAAATGCAAAAAACCGCAATGAGATACTACTACACATCCATTAGAATGGCTTTTTAAGAAATGACAAAACCAAAACCTAGTGGTGACCAAGGATACAAAGTAAGTGAAACTCTAATAAATTGCTGATGGTAATACAAAATAGTACAGTTATTTTGGAGGGCAGTTTGAAAATAATTTTGCTGTTTCTTATAAAGTTGAACATATATTTATCAAACAACCCAGTGATCTCTCTCCTTGGTATTTATCCAAGACAAATATGTTTACACAAACACCTGCATATGTAGATTTGTAACGGTTTTATTCATAATTGCTCTAAACTGAAAAAACCCACATGTCCTCCAACTGGTAAAAGAATAAACAAATTATGGTATATCCAGGCACTGGAATGGTACTCAGTAAAAAAAAAAAAAGAAGAAGAAATGAACTATTGATAGAGGCAATAATGTGGATGAATCTTTTTTTTTTTTTTTTTTTTTTTTTTTTTTTTTTTTTTTTTGAGACGAAGTCTTGCCCTGTCGCCCAGGCTGGAGTGCAATGGTGTGATCTTGGCCCACTGCAACCTTCTCCTCCTGGATTGAAGCGATGCACCTGCCTCAGCCTCCCGAGTAGTTGGGATTACAGGCACGCACCTCCATGCCCAGATAAGTTTTGTATTTTTAGTAGAGACAGGGTTTCACCATGTTGGCCAGGCTGGTCTTGAACTCCCAACCTTGTGATCCACCCTCCTCGGCCTCCCAAAGTGCTGGGATTACAGGCGTGAGCCACCGCACCTGGCCCAATATGGATGAGTCTTAAATGTATTATGCTAAGTGGAATAAACTGGAATTAAAAGGCTATATACGTTTATATGATATTCTGGGATGGCAAAACTATACAAGAGGCTGAACAGATCAATGATTACCAGGGATTGAGGGAATGACTACAAAGGAGCATAATAAAAATTTTGAAGTGCAGGAACAGCTTTTATGTATTGACTATAGTACAAATGTATGTGTTTGCCAAACTATATTTCGATAAGCTTGACTTAAAAAATATGACCTATACAGGAAAATTAAGTCACAAAAACCTTGAATGCTAAGTAATCACAAACAAAAATGGTAAATAGAGAATTTTTCTAAAAACCTATATTAATATAGTATTAAAGTCAAGTGAAAGGAAAAAATGGTGAAGTAGATAAATTCTCTGACTGTACTCATCTCATAGAGCACTAAGAACGAAGTATGTAAGGAAGAAAAGAATATTAAATATCTAATAGAAATATAAACAGGCACCCCCCCACACAAAAATACTGTATAGAATCCAGCATAAAATACGTTCTCATATTCAAAATATAGATAAAGAGAGAACCTGAAATAACTAATCAAAGAGAGCAAAACTGTGTTCCATCCAGACTAGGAACATTGAAGAGGGAAGAAACAGCAAACTTCCTGCCAATTTGGTGATACTTCCATTCTGGTCTTCTTCAATGTACATGCTATTACTTACTATTCAGTCCTCAGATGGCTGTTCCATTCATTCTGATAAGCTTTTTAGTTGCATTTAGTCAGATGAAAAGAGTAAAATGTGCTTGCTCCATCTTACTTGGAACCAGACCTCTGTACTTGAATATTTTTTATTATTTTGTTTATTTATTTATTTTGAGACCAGGTCTCACTCTGTTGTCCAGGCTGGAGTATGATTGTACAATCGTGGCTTACTGCAGCCTCAACCTCTCAAGATGAAGCAATTCTCCTGCCTTAGCCTCCAGAGTAGCTGGGATTACAGGTATTCACCACGCCCTGCTACTTTTAAAATTTACTTTTTGTAGAGATGGAGTCTCACTATTTTGCCCAGGTTGGGCTTGAACTCCTGGGCTCAAGTAACCCACCCACCTTGGCCTCCTAAAGTGCTGAGCTTGCTGGCATGAGCCAGGGCACCTAGCCTATACTTAGATATTAAAGAGTCATCTGAAACTGAAAATGTCCAATGCCAAACTCTTGTTCCTCTCACTCTATTTCTTAACTTAGGAGCCAGCAATCAACCCTCTAGTTGCTCAGGAGCCAAAAACCTTGGAGTCTTCCTTGATTTCCCTTTCTCTCATACCCTACATTTAATTCATCAGCAAATCCTGTTGTACCTTCAAAATACATTCAGAATCTAACCACCTTTCACCAACTATACTGATACCATCCTGATATTTCATCTTGATACCAACATTATTAACACCATTATCTTTCACCTTGATTAACCACTAATCTTATAAACAATTTAAACACTGAAAAAGTTAGCAGAGTGAATAAAGTTTTTGCACATATACAGAAAAAAACTTGCTCACTTCTCAAAAGGCCTTTCCCTTGAACCTCTGCAGAAACAGCTGATTCCTCAACAGCATCATGAGAACAAACCAGTTAATGATGGTTAATAAAGCTACAAGATCAGTGGCTCAGCTGTAATACAGTGTTAATGCATCAAATTCCCCAAAATAACCAATAAATTAAATGTTTAATACAATTAAAAATACAATAGAGATGAGAAAATTATGTAATAAGAAACGGATATAATTGCAGGAACAAATTCTTTTGCGTAGGAGATAGCAAGACCCAATGCTTAAGCAGAGGGATAAGAGTCAGTCTTGGAAGGGAGCAGAGAGATGCAGGAAGCTGTAAGGTCTGCTTGTGGGAATACTGAGGAAGTTCTCTTCTCAGTGAAACAAGCAGCAAGGGCATAGCATGATGGAAGGGGAGCAAGTGAGGAAGGGCATTGTTTGGAGAGAGACGTGTTAGACATTTAAGAAGAGAGGAAATACAGTAGGGTTGCTAGACAGTGCTAAGATCCATTTGAAGCTAGAGAAAGTGAGTTCAGTAGGCATGGTTATATTTTTCTCCTGTTACTTTTGGCTGTTCACTTACAAGCATGAGTAGGGTTTGGGTTTTTCTAAGCAAATAACAGGGAGAATGGGCAAGGGTATTGAGAGGATAAATTCAAAGGAGTAATTAAAATGATAAAGCATGGAACAAGCTGGGGAAATGAGGACATTAGTGGAGTAAATGACAATGAAAAAGCAGTGGGGTAAATGAATTGGAAGTCAAGCAGGGGTTGGAGATAAGATCATTCTTATAAAGATTAAGGTGACAAGTCAGAGAGTAGCATGCTTAAAATGAAGGCTCTTGAGGTGGTGTGGTCACTGGAAATATGACCGTGAGAGTGAGTAGCTGGGGGTAAGGATGTCAAGGAATAACTGCAGAGTAGAGACAGATACTACCTGTTTCATAAAGAATACTGACTTTATGAGCCACCTGGAGGTTAGAGGAATCTTTTCTACTTATCATCTAAATCATCTTTAGAAATTCAAATTGATGTTAATTATCAGACTATGTATATACAGACTTCGCTGATTCCTAAGGTAACTACATTAAATGAACATACTTGCTGTGGATATTTTATG
The DNA here is from genome assembly GCF_006542625.1 of Nomascus leucogenys. NCBI lineage: Eukaryota > Metazoa > Chordata > Mammalia > Primates > Hylobatidae > Nomascus > Nomascus leucogenys. Next base: position 22,644,026 of record NC_044388.1, read on the forward strand.
TAAGTCATTTTCTTTTACACTTATCAATTCTGGGAGTTAATTATTATGTCCCCATTTTATAGACGAAGCAGTTGCAGTGCAAAGATGGCTAAGTAACTTGACCAACATTATAGAGCTATGAAAATGGTGGGGTCAGGATTAAAACCTAGGTCTTAAACCAGAAAACTGAAGACTTTTTCTGTTTCTCAATGATGCCTTCAAAGAAAGCCTAACTCTTCTTAAATATAATCTCACTGATAAGAGCAAATACACCTTTCTCATTCTAAGGATTGTGGGATCTAGTCTTTCACATCAAGACCTAGTTAAATCTAAATATTAAAATATTGGTAAGTCAACTTTAGATATAATTTCTGGTAAGCCGTTTTCGTATTTCCACAGAATTGTATCAAAAGGATTCAGCAAGGTAATTGTAGTTGAGAACTTTTTTATTCTCTCCAAAGTAATCTGACTTTCTGACTTTGCACATTAAACATTATACTCAATTTTGAGGGGAAAATCTACAGATAAGGCACAGATAAGCCAATCAGCTTAGAAATAATACTAAAATCTGTATAAAATAAATTATCTATGTACCCTTTTAATCAAAATAAGATGACAGAGATTTAAATTTGGCCTAAGCCTTAAAATCTGGTTATACTATGCCCAAAGGTAAGAAAAGCAATTACTTCTTATAAGAGCTTCTTGAAAATGGTAAATATTAATTTGATTATTTTAATGGATTGGTATTACTAAACATATCTTAACAAGTTATGGTCTTATCTGACCCTAACTAACAGGGGAAGTCTTAAGATGGAGCACTTGGTAAGTTTTTCTCTGTCAAAAAATAAAAGGTAAGAATCAAATGACTGTTACTTTGGAGTACAGATAATTATTATTAACAGGATACATAAATGTGCAGATCACAATATGTATATTTTATAGGTGACCTTTGCATTGCTACTTTCATAATGCTGGGAACTTTTGCCCTAAATCATCTCCTATCTTCCTAGATCTTTCTGGTGGTCAAAGCAGCAGTGCAATCACTGACTCTACACCATAACGAGAAAGACCCATCTCTGACTCCACTCAGCAGAACCACAACATCCAGACTAAAAAACATTTAAAAAATTTCCTTGGTGATAACTGCTTTACTTTTTATCCACAAAAAGTATCATTAATACCCACTTGCACGCTTATCTGCTTTAAATATTGTAGAACACAAACTAAATAGGCATGGTTCCTCCCTTCTAAAGTTAAGAATCGAAACAATGATCTATGTTTTAAGGAGTCTATACAGAATCCAACTTGAATTTTACAGAATATCAAATTACTCAGGGGGGGTTTCAGCTATTATGCTTGAGAATTCAGGTGATGAATTCCCCTAAAGTTGAGGTGTCACCTAGACAGAAGAAACAAAGTGTATATTCATAATTACTGGAGGTCTTATGTTGGCACAGTGAGCTTCTATGAGTTTTATAATGCCCAAATAAGTATTGCAACAAAATAAAGCTCATGCTGGCTTCTTTCCTTGTTTTCTATGACTTTCTTCCTATGCTGCTGAACATTATTAGATCACTTTCATTCTCACTGAATTTCAATGCATACAGCCACCATTTCTCAGGGTTTATAATGTATAAGGAATGGGGCTAACGGTGTATGTCTAGTGACATATTTAATCCCCTAGTATATTATTATTAAAACAATAACATTAAAATTTTATTAATTTTAGATTTGAGAAAACTGTGGGCCAGAGAAGCCAAAGATAGCTAGTAAGATATGGAAAAGAGAGATGCAAGCCTAAAGCATGTGAGCTAAACACTATGCCATATACCTTGTAATATTTTAGATGAGCAAAAAATATGGCCTAGAAAACAAAGAAAAGAATGTAGAAACTGGAAAGCTGCATGTTTCTCCATTTATGAAAAGAATTACTCCATGTTATTTCACTGGGATTGCATTTGGCTGCAAATAAGAAAACAACTAAATGGTATCTTACATATAAAGTTTATTTTGTTTCCTGTAATCAACCAGAAGTCTGAAGTATGTGATTGCTGGCTTTTGGTTCTGCAGCTAAAAGAGGTCATGCCTGAGGTCTCTGCAACTCTCTTTGGCATTCATTCAAAGTTGTAAAATGGCTGCTACATCTCCAGCCATCATAACAAAGAAAGAGAAAATGATAAAGAGGAAAGGGTGGCACCAACGTCAAGAAAGTAAATGTTTGACATAAATCCCCAGCAATCTGGAATTAAACATAATTGGTCAAAATTGTGTCACAATGTAATCCTGAAGCTAAATGTAGCATCACTGAAAAAAAAAAAAAAAGATAAAAATCCAAAACAAAAACGCAACCCAACAAACTCCAAATCTATTTTAGTAAAGAAGAAACCATCAGTGATATTAGGTGAATAAATACTACTGTCTGCCACATTTGACTTCACAAGAAAGGAATTTGGTATGTTTGAGTTTCATGACAAATGATGTGCAATGCATCATATAAAAACAACTTTGCACAAGAGAAGATATATTTAATCATTTTAATTTTAAAGTACAGAGAGGGTGATTGCCTATTAAGAATCCATTCTGGCTTTATTATTCCTTCCTAAACTAACTAGATGTAGTTGATCTATGTATATGTCCCTAACATTATTCGAAAAAAGTCAATGGCATTCTGCTCTGGAGGTCAGTGGTTCTCAAACATAGCTTGCAACAAAATTATCTGAGAGGATTTTTTTTTTTTTTTTTTAAGATAACTGGGCCCTACTCCCAGAGTTTCTGATTTAGTGAGTCTGGGGTGGTGCCTGATAATTTATATTTCTAATGAGCTCCCAGGGGATTCTGAAATTGCTGGTCCAGGGACCACACCTTAAGAATTACTGCTCTAAAGGTAGACACCAATTAGTTTAAGGCAAACAGTAGAAACTGTCTAGGTCTGGGGTAGGCACATGATGTAATTTGGCCCAACTGGACCAAAAGAAACTCTGTTACGTTGTACTTGGTGAAAGGTTTTATTCTGTCTCACCAGTTTGGCTAGAACAAGAAAGCCTATAGCTCCAAAATCATTGTCAATCACTTTGTGATTACAAGAGAATATGTCTTAAGAAACTGATGACGAAGTTAACACAGGGGAAATATGGCGAAAACCTTGGATACTTAATTGAGCCTCTTGTGTCACAGTACCTCCAGACTTCAGCTAGTTTGAGGCAAGATATTCTGAAGCTTGTGGGGTGGAGCCAAGATGGCCGAATAGGAACAGCTCCGGTCTACAGCTCCCAGCCTGAGCGACACAGGAGACGGGTGATTTCTGCATTTCTGTTTGAGGTACCGGTTTCATCTCACTAGGGAGTGCCAAACAGTGGGTGCAGGACAGTCAGTGAAGCGCACTGTGCGTGAGCCAAAGCAGGGCGAGGCATTGCCTCACTCGGGAAGCCCAAGGGGTCAGGGAGTTCCCTTTCCTAGTCAAAGAAAGGGGTAACAGACGGCACCTGGAATATCGGGTCAGTCCCACACTAATACTGCACTTTTCCAACGGGCCTGGAAAACAGCACACTAGGAGATTGTGTCCCGCACCTGGCTCAGAGGGTCCTATGCCCACAGAGTCTCGCTGATTGCTAGCACAGCAGTCTGAGATCAAACTGCAAGGTGGCAGCCACGCTGGGGGAGGGGTGCCCGCCATTGCCCAGGCTTGCTTAGGTAAACAAAGCAGCCAGGAAGCTCGATCTGGGTGGAGCCCACCACAGCTCAAGGAGGCCTGCCTGCCTCTGTAGGCTCCACCTCTAGGGGCAGGGCACAGACAAACAAAAAGTCAGCAGAAACCTCCACAGACTTAAATGTCCCTGTCTGACTGACAGCTTTGAAGAGAGTAGTGGTTCTCTCAGCACACAGCTGGAGATCTGAGAATGGACAGACTGCCTCCTAAAGTGGGTCCCTCACCCCTGAGCAGCCTAACTGGGAGGCATCCTCCCAGTAGGGACAGACTGACACCTCACTCGGCCGGGTACTCCTCTGAGACAAAACTTCCAGAGGAACTATCAGACAGCTGAATTTGTGGTCTCACGAAAATCCGCTGTTCTGCAGCCACCGCTGCTGACACCCAGCCAAACAGGGTCTGGAGTGGACGCCTAGTAAACTCCAACAGACCTGCAGCTGAGGGTCCTGTCTGGTAGAAGGAAAACTAACAAACAGAAAGGACATCCACACCAAAAACCCATCTGTACATCACCATCATCAAAGACCAAAAGTAGATAAAACCACAAAGATGGGGAAAAAACAGAGAAGAAAAACTGGAAACTCTAAAAAGCAGAGCACCTCTCCTCCTCCAAAGGAACACAGTTCCTCACCAGCAACGGAACAAAGCTGGATGGAGGATGACTTAGATGAGTTGAGAGAAGAAGGCTTCAGGCGATCAAACTACTCTGAGCTACAGGAGGAAATTCAAAACAATAGCAAAGAAGTTACAAACTTTGAAAAAAAATTAGAAGAATGGATAACTAGAATAACCAATGGAGAGAAGGGCTTAAAGGAGATGATGGAGCTGAAAGCCAAGTTTCGAGAACTACGCGAAGATTGCAGAAGCCTCAGTAGCAGATGCGATCAACTGGAAGAAAGGGTATCGCTGATGGAAGATGAAATCAATGAAATGAAGCAAGAAGGGAAGTTTAGAGAAAAAAGAATAAAAAGAAATGAACAAAGCCTCCAAGAAATTTGGGACTATGTGAAAAGACCAAACCTACGTCTGATTGGTGTACCTGAAAATGACTGGGAGAATGGAACCAAGCTGGAAAACACTCTGCAAGATATTATCCAGGAGAACTTCCCCAATCTAGCAAGGCAGGCCAACATTCAGACTCAGGAAATACAGAGAACGCCACAAAGATACTCCTCGAGAAGAGCAACTCCAAGACACATAATTGTCAGATTCACCAAAGTTGAAATGAAGGAAAAAATGTTAAGGGCAGCCAGAGAGAAAGGTCGGGTTACCCACAAAGGGAAGACCATCAGACTAACAGCTGATCTCTCAGCAGAAACTCTACAAGCCAGAAGAGAGTGGGGGCCGATATACAACATTCTTAAAGAAAAGAATTTTCAACCCAGAATTTCATATCCAGCCAAACTAAGCTTCATAAGTGAAGGAGAAATAAAATACTTTACAGACAAGCAAACGCTGAGTGATTTTGTCACCACCAGGCCTGCCCTAAAAGAGCTCCTGAAGGAAGCACTAAACATGGAAAGGAACAAACGGTACCAGCCCCTGCAAAAACATGCCAAATTGTAAAGACCATAGAGGTTAGGAAGAAACTGCATCAACTAACGAGCAAAATAACCAACTAACATCATAATGACAGGATCAGATTCACACACAACAATATTAACTTTAAATGTAAATGGGCTAAAAGCTCCCATTAAAAGACACAGACTGGCAAACTGGATAAGGAGTCAGGAGCCATCAGTGTGCTGTATTCAGGAAACCCATCTCACGTGCAGAGACACACATAGACTCAAAATAAAGGGATGGAGGAAGATCTATCAAGCAAATGGAAAACAAAAAAAGGCAGGGGTTGCAATCCTAGTCTCTGATAAAATAGACTTCAAACCAACAAAGACCAAAAAAGACAAAGAAGGCCATTACATAATGGTAAAGGGATCAATTCAACAAGAAGAGCTACTATCCTAAATATATATGCACCCAACACAGGAGCACCCAGATTCATAAAGCAAGTCCTGAGTGACCTACAAAGGGATTTAAACTCCCACACAATAATAATGGGAGATTCTAACACCCTACTCTCAACATTAGACAGATCAACGAGACAGAAAGTTAACAAGGATATCCAGGAATTGAACTCAGCTCTAAACAAAGTGGACCTAATAGACATCTACAGACCTCTCCACCCCAAATCAACAGAATATACATTTTTTTCAGCACCACACCACACCTACTCCAAAATTGACCACATAGTTGGAAGTAAAGCTGTCCTCAGCAAATGTAAAAGAATAGAAATTATAACAAACTGTCTCTCAGACCACAGTGCAATCAAACTAGAACTCAGGATTAAGAAACTCACTCAAAACCGCTCAACTACATGGAAACTGAACAACCTGCTCCTGAATGACTATTGGTACATAATGAAATGAAGGCAGAAATAAAGATGTTCTTTGAAACCAATGAGAACAAAGACACAACATACCAGAATCTCTGGGACACGTTCAAAGCAGTGTGTAGAGGGAAATTTATAGCACTAAATGCCCACAAGAGAAAGCAGGAAAGATCCAACATTGACACCCTAACATCACAATTAAAAGAACTAGAAAAGCAAGAGCAAACACATTCAAAAGCTAGCAGAAGGCAAGAAATAACTAAAATCAGAGCAGAACTGAAGGAAATAGAGACACAAAAAACCTTTCAAAAAATTAATGAATCCAGGAGCTGGTTTTTTGAAAAGATCAACAAAATTGATAGACCGCTAGCAAGACTAATAAAGAAGAAAAGAGAGAAGAATCAAATAGATGCAGTAAAAAATGAAAAAGGGTATATCACCACCGATCCCACAGAAATACAATCTACCATCAGAGAATACTACAAACACCTCTATGCAAATAAACTAGAAAATCTAGAAGAAATGGATAAATTCCTCGACACATACACCCTCCCAAGACTAAACCAGGAAGAAGTTGAATCTCTGAATAGACCAATAACAGGTTCTGAAATTGTGGCAATAATCAATAGGTTACCAACCAAAAAGAGTCCAGGACCTGATGGATTCACAGCCGAATTCTACCAGAGGTACAAGGAGGAACTGGTACCATTCCTTCTGAAACTATTCCAATCGATAGAAAAAGAGGGAATCCTCCCTAACACATTTTATGAAGCCAGCATTGTCCTGATACCAAAGCCTGGCAGAGACATAACCAAAAAAGAGAATTTCAGACCAATATCCTTGATGAACATTGATGCAAAAGCCTCAATAAAATACTGGCAAACTGCATCCAGCAGCACATCAAAAAGCTTATACACTATGATCAAGTGGGCTTCATCCCTGGGATGCAAGGCTGGTTCAACATACGCAAATCAATAAATGTAATCCAGCATATAAACAGAACCAAAGACAAAAATCACATGATTATCTCAATAGATGCAGAAAAGGCCTTTGACAAAATTCAACAACTCTTCATGCTAAAAACTCTCAATAAATTAGGTATTGATGGGACGTATCTCAAAATAATAAGAGCTATCTATGACAAACCCACAGCCAATATCATACTGAATGGGCAAAAACTGGAAGCCTTCCCTCTGAAAACTGGCACAAGACAGGGATGGCCTCTCTCACCACTCCTATTCAACATAGTGCTGGAAGTTCTGGCCAGAGCAATCAGGCAGGAGAAGGAAATAAAGGGTATTCAATTAGGAAAAGAGGAAGTCAAATTGTCCCTGTTTGCAGATGACATGATTGTATATCTAGAAAACCCCATTGTCTCAGCCCCAAATCTCCTTAAGCTGATAAGCAACTTCAGCAAAGTCTCAGGATACAAAATCAATGTAGAAAAATCATAAGCATTCTTGTACACCAATCACAGACAAACAGAGAGCCAAATCATGAGTGAACTCCCATTCACAATTGCTTCAAAGAGAATAAAATACCTAGGAATCCAACTTACAAGGGATGTGAAGGACCTCTTCAAGGAGAACTACAAACCACTGCTCAATGAAATAAAAGAGGATACAAACAAATGGAAGAACATTCCATGCTCATGGGTTGGAAGAATCAATATCGTGAAAATGGCCATACTGCCCAAGGTAATTTATAGATTCAATGCCATCCCCATCAAGCTACCAATGACTTTCTTCACAGAATTGGAAAAAACTACTTTAAAGTTCATATGGAACCAAAAAAGAGCCTGCATCACCAAGTCAATCCTAAGCCAAAAGAACAAAGCTGGAGGCATCACGCTACCTGACTTCAAACTATATTACAAGGCTACAGTAACCAAAACAGCATGATACTGGTACCACAACAGAGACATAGATCAATGGAACAGAACAGAGCCCTCAGAAATGATGCCGCATATCTACAACTATCTGATCTTTGACAAACCTGACAAACACAAGAAATGGGGAAAGGATTCCCTATTTAATAAATGGTGCTGGGAAAACTGGCTAGCCATATGTAGAAAGCTGAAACTGGATCCCTTCCTTACACCTTATACAAAAATTAATTCAAGATGGATTAAAGACTTAAATGTTAGACTTAAAACCATTAAAATCCTACAAGAAAACCTAAGCAATACCATTCAGGACATAGGAGTGGGCAAGGACTTCATGTCTAAAACACCAAAAGCAATGGCAACAAAAGCCAAAATTGACAAACGGGATCTAATCAAACTAAAGAGCTTCTGCACAGCAAAAGAAACTACCATTAGAGTGAACAGGCAACCTACAGAATGGGAGAAAATTTTTGCAACCTACTCATCTGACAAAGGGCTAATATCCAGAATCTACAATGAACTCCAACAAATTTACAAGAAAAAAACAAACAACCCCATCAAAAAGTGGGCAAAGGACATGAACAGACACTTCTCAAAAGAAGACATTTATGCAGCCAAAAAACACATGAAGAAATGCTCATCATCACTGGCCATCAGAGAAATGCAAATCAAAACCACAGTGAGATACCATCTCACACCAGTTAGAATGGCCATCATTAAAAAATCAGGAAACAACAGGTGCTGGAGAGGATGTGGAGAAATAGGAACACTTTTACACTGTTAGTGGGACTGTAAACTAGTTCAACCATTGTGGAAGTCAGTGTGGTGATTCCTCAGGGATCTAGAACTAGAAATACCATTTGACCCAGCCATCCCATTACTGGGTATATACCCAAAGGACTATAAATCATGCTGCTATAAAGACACATGCACACGTATGTTTATTGCGGCACTATTCACAATAGCAAAGAGTTGGAACCAACCCAAATGTCCAACAACGATAGACTGGATTAAGAAAATGTGGCACATATACACCATGGAATACTATGCAGCCATAAAAAACGATGAGTTCATGTCCTTTGTAGGGACATGGATGAAATTGGAAAACATCATTCTCAGTAAACTATCGCAAGGACAAAAAACCAAACACCGTATGTTCTCACTCATAGGTAGGAATTGAACAATGAGAACTGATGGACACAGGAAGGGGAACATCACACTCCGGGGACTGTTGTGGGGTTGGGGGAGGGCGGAGGGACAGCATTAGGAGATATACCTAATGCTAAATGACGAGTTAATGGGTGCAGGAAATCAACATGGCACATGGATACATATGTAACAAACCTGCACATTGTGCACATGTACCCTAAAACCTAAAGTATAATAATAAAAATAAAAAAAAAGATATTCTGAAGCTTGTAATCAAAAGCATCCTAATTAAGACAAAAGATAAACCTGAAGTTTAAATAAAGAACACAATTTTATTTTCTTTAAAGCAGAACATGAATAAGTAACATCTCTATATAATCCAAAGCTCACTTGAGATATTGGTTTAGAAATATTCCTCTACACCATATTTTTATAATAACTGTTAATGAGTACCAAAATGGATAGTTTGATTTTTTCCCACTGTCTAGCCTCTACCTAATGAATAGTAAAAAGTGGAAAAGTAGAAAGCCTAAATCATTTTATCCAGAGTTAATAAATAATTATCAATTAAGTTGACTACATGAAATAACTGAATTTTCTTGCTTTCTTATTGCCAATTTCGAATTTTCCCAATATAATCTCTACTCTATGCCTCTCACTCCTATCCACAGAGAGGCCAAAGAAGAGAGGAAAAAAAGAAGACTCAATTAAATAAAAGAAACTGAATAACACGGTGATTTTAAATTTTGTAGAGTTCAGGGGTCACTGAAGCAATAATCTGTTGTTTAGGCAATCCTAAACTTTTAATAAAATAGTATTTGTAATTAGTTATTTTTATTCTGAGAATTTGGGGGATGCTTTTTAACTAAAGATGCCAATGAATTTAAAACTTTAGAACTATGTAAGATGACTTGTCTTTAGTTAAGGAATGCAATGGGACAGAAAAGTGCAAAGAAAAGAAGAATTGAGATGGCACGGAATTCAAAACTATGACTACTTATATACTGAAAAATAATTATAGAAGCTGTTTAACAATGGACACCTCCAGCAGCTACTTCCCTTCATCTGTTTGCCTGAGTACTCCGTACCTCCAAGGTGCTGGTTATCATCAATCTTCTCTTTCCTCACTGGCCACCTCCTCACAAAACAAAGCAGCCCAAGAAGCCCTCTTCATTAGAACACTGTGCGAAGCACAAATAAATTCTCGTTTCACTACTAAGGTGAAAGAATAGATATGGAAATGAGTATATTTTATCATTAGTAACATGAAAATAAGTAAGTTTCAACTGTGATATTAAAGACGGTAATATTTACTTCATTCATAATTGAAAGACATGTTCAAAATAATTCATTTTGGGAACACTAGTATGTAGTACTGGCCTGAAACAAATTATGCACATACTTATGTCTTGTAATTTATTCAACTGCTTTCTAATTCCTCATTTTCTTAACTAAATTAGCTAAAAGGGGAAATATATGACCAAAAAATTAATGTCCATCATCTAAATTAGTATACAATGAATTCATCTTTCAAACTATAAGATCCGAGATGGGCAGATTTCTATCCCTGCCTTAAAGGAATACTGCCTATTTAAACAGATTCACAGAGGGTTTGATGGTCTCATTTAGATATTCCTGCTTCTATAGAAGCTAGCACAAAATACACTGGTGGCAAGCAGTTAATTCATTAATTAACCAAATTATTTTTGAAGAAAAGATAGCACTAAACAACACAGTACTGAAAGTGCAATTGTGGTTGTCTGAGGTCCCTGTCTGCAAAATGTGGTAAAGACAAGCAATGCCTATACCGTTTCTAATTATTCCAATTATCATGGCACACTATGAAAACTTGATTAATAACACTGAAGATATTGTTGTGGCAATTAGCCATATGGTTGTGGGACTTTATTCTGTCACGATTTAGCCATTAGCATCTACTTATGTTTGTCAGAACAGTGCATCCGTGACAAGTTGAAGTTCCGCTCACCTTGCCAAGTCCCCTGTGAGCAACACTAGAGAACTCTTTATTCCTAGGAGCCTCTTGCCTGAGTAAATTTTTCATGTGGCATCCGGTCTGACTGGGGACAAATGTCAAATAACTTATCTGATGACCCATCAAGCTAATCTTTCTCTGAAAAACCACTCAGTGACATGTGTGTTTAAACAAACTAACTGAAGAAATTTTACTTGACCAGTAATAGCTGGTTATCTGTATTTCCCTACATATTCCCATGGTCAGTAATTAGAGAAACTGATCTTCGTATATTGATATATAGAAATCTATAAATACAGCATTAGAAAGTATATATGTGTACATATGTACACACACATGCCATATAGCAAAAGATTTACTGCCTATAGTATTTTTGCATGACATTTGCAGTGAATTTACTCAAGAAAGTTGAGAAGATAATCCTTTTAATTATTAGTGAGGAGTTCATTTTAAGGAAAAAGAGAAGTAAAGACATTGGTCGGTTTCTAAAATTAATGCTAGGGTAAACACATACCTTGCAGTAGAAGATTATAAAGATCAATTAAGAAAAACAAAGATTACATTTTGAAATGGAATTAATGTTAATGTGAGAAATAGAGCAGTATATGTTTGCTTAATTAATTAGCTAATTAATTAATTTTTATAAGATAAAGCTTTGATATAGTTGCTAGCAGTAGGCAAATTTGCCAGTTTTTCTTAGAAGCTGAAGAATGGTAAGCAGTTCCCACTGTATTTACAAACCCTTAAGGCAGCTCAGAGCTCCCCAGATGGAAGTGACGGGTACTGGGGGGTAAAGTAACCCAAGAGGGAGATAGCAAGAGCTCTGTGTTTCCATTTCATGTTTGGGTCCCCTCTACACTGGGAATGGGTAACAACATGAAGGGATAAGCAGTTACCCAGGTCTTGCCTGCAAACGTTTAGTTTGGAAGTTCACAATGAGAGACAATAAAAAAGTGGTCTATGTTCCTGAGGTATAACCACATTGGGCCAGTGGGGTCGGCCTTCAGACAATCAGGAGTTTGAAATCCCCAGTGAAGTAGGCTCACATATAATTCCAGCTGCTGCCACAGGCAGGGAGGTGGCAACAGCAGTGCTGGGGTGCAGCCATGGCTGAGGGGCTGGGCACATACAGGGCCTCTGAGTGAGATGTAAGATTTCACTGCCCTCTACACTATACCAATACCTGATTTAGAGTAAGCTTATGAAGGAAGTACATGTCTGACAAATGGAAAATATAGCCAAGGGTTGTCACTGTAACTTAACGAAAGTATCTACTGTTTCATGTTAGGAAACTGACTTACAAGTGTTGTCCCTTGGAGTTTCCAAATTCTTCCAAGGGCAGCTGAAAGAGCAGAGGGATTATTAAGAGGGACATGTCACCATAATGAAGTCTAGAGTCAATGACGGGGTGGGGAGGACTAGCTTCCTTCCCAGTGATCTAAAGAATTTTATCTATTCACATACATTTATAAAATAAGTACAGCTGTGTGTCTAGTAGTGGTATCTAGAAATCTTCTATCAGTAACCCACGTCTCTGGTACTTTCTTAGTCACCACTGGGTCATCTCCTTGTAGATAAACTTCTGAACAACAGGCACTGGTTTCTGCAACTTACAACGTTCTGAAAATGTCACATTAATATTTACAGAAGTCCCTCAATTTTGCATAATGACTCTATTGTGATAATTTTATTTTTAGAAAAATATGCAAGTAAATATTTTCTGCATATTATAAAACTATATTTTCCTATAAAACAATCTGTCTTGTTATACTAAATAACAATGGCTAACACTTAGTTGAGTGATTACTATTTTGAGCACTTTACATGTAGCTCTTTATTAAATTCTGAATTCTTTTTTTTTTTTGAGACGGAGTCTCACTCTGTCACCCAGGCTGGAGTGCAGTGGCATGATCTTCACTCACTGCAAGCTCCGCCTCCTGGGTTCACGCCATTCTCCTGCCTCAGCCTCCAGAGTAGCTGGGACTACAGGCGCCCGCCACCACGCCTGGCTAATTTTTTGTATTTTTAGGAGAGACGGGGTTTCACCGTGTTAGCCAGGATGGTCTCGATCTCCTGACCTCGTGATCCACCCGCCTCGGCTTCCCAAAGTGCTGGGATTACAGGCGTGAGCCACCGTGCCCGGCCTAAATTCTGAATTCTTAAAAGGTATTTCCCTCATCTTCAGATGAGAAACTGCAGCCTGGAGATGCCAGTTACTTTTGTGAGGTCACACAGAGTAAGGGGTAGAGTTGGGATTCAATTCTAGGGAGGCTGACTCATATTCTTAATCACTGTTCTATAGTACCTTCTAATAAATGACATTTAAATATAGTAACACTTGGCCGGGCGCGGTGGCTCATGCTTGTAATCCCAGCACTTTGGGAGGCCGAGGCGGGCGGATCACGAGGTTAGGAGATCGAGACCACGATGAAACCCCGTCTCTACTAAAAATACAAAAAATCAGCCGGGCGTGGTGGCGGGCGCCTGTAGTCCCAGCTGCTCGGAGAGGCTGAGGCAGGAGAATGGCGTGAACCCGGGAGGTGGAGCTTCCAGTGAACCGAGATCGTGCCACTGCACTCCAGCCTGGGCAACAGAGCGAGACTCCGTCTCAAAAAAAAAAATTAAAAAAAAAATAAAAATAAAAATAAATAAATAAATATAGTAACACTTTTAGACTACTACATTTAAATGATGAGAAGTAGCTGGGAATATATTAATAGAATATTAAAAATAATTGCAAAACAAACATTCAAGCTAAAAATTGCAGTATGAATTAACAATACATTCAAACTTAATTCTTCTGACACAGAACCCATCATTTTACCTCTCTCCCACCCCAACTTCTATCTTCTTCCATAGTGGTAATTACTCCTAGTCCTTAAGGCCTCCCTCTTCCCATCTCCAATACAGCATTCGCTGCCTACTTGTAGTTATCTTCCCCACTCCAACTCCACTGCTACTGACCTTATCATTTCTTAATAGATGCTCCATCAGCTTTCTAACTAGTCTCCCTGCTACCATCTTATTTAGGCCCATTCTGCTGCCACATGTATCTTTCTAAGATATAAATATGACCAATTCTGTCCCACACTGCTCACCTAATGAATGCCTTTGTGTGGCATCTAAAATCCTGACTATCTGCTGAGACTTATCTTTGTCACTTCCTCATATACAGGTCACATTTTAGTCTATCCTAATTGTAGACTACAGAGTCATTCAATACTTGTCAGGAATGCTCTGCCTTCTTACATAGATTTGGAGAACATTTTCAAAACCTTGCTCAATAATCTCTTCTTGCTTGAACCACGTCCTGATTATCAGGAAGCAGAGATGACCATTCTTATTCTGACATATGTCCACTCCATTGCTACACATGCCTCTTATTTCAGAATCACATGCCTCTTATTTACAGGGCTAATTTCTTCTACACACCAAGATGAACGCCTTGAGCTGTATTGCTAATTAGTACAGCATGTAATAGGTGCCAAATTAAAGGAAAATATTTAATCTACAACTTAAATTGGTTACACATACTCTTTTACATATTAGCTAATGTCAAGGCTATTAAAATAAATTTTTCCTTATTCCAAAAGTAATCTGTATATGTCTCAGGAAAGCTAGCAAACAAAAGCATAAGCAAAAGGAAGAAAAAAAGATACCCCTAATCTCATTGCCCAGAAATTATTTTGGATTATGCTTTTCAAATTTTATTTTTTTACACACATAATATATAAACAAATTTACTTTATAATAAAAATATGACCATAACATGCATATTATAATCTTTTTTCTATGTCAACAAATATTAACCACTGAAAAGTCATTTAAAGTGGATGCATAGTTTTCCCTTATATGTATATACTATTATCTATTAAATTATTCCTCTATTTTTAGGCATTTAAATTTATAGAATTTTTCAGTATAATAAATACTATTGCCAAAAAATCTTTAAAGCAAAAACTCTGTATATCATTATTTGGTTTTAATAAATTCCCAATAATAAAATTGGATGGTAAAGTTTATTCACAGCTGTATGAATTTTGAAACAAACTGTGAAATTGATCCTTTCCATGAAACCTTCCAAATATGGGGTATACTGAATTATTCTGGCTTCACCTTTGCTAATCTAATAAGCAAATATGACATACCCTTGCTTTAATTAGCATGGTTTTGATTACAAAGTTAAGTTTTTTTCAAATGCTTATGGGCATATACATATACATACATCTAAAACTGTCTGTACCACCTGCCCATTTTTCTATTCAGTTATTAATCCTTTTCCTATTTGTAAGAGATTTTAATATATTAAGGATATTAATTCTTTGCCATATACTTGTAAACATTTTTCCTAATGTATTGTCCATCAATTGATAATGGTTTCCCATGATATATTTAACATTTTTATTCAGTAAAACCCATCAACATCTCCTTAATGGGTTTCTTGCATTGAAATCATACATAGAAAGGCCCAGCCATACCCAAGAATACATTAATATATAGCTACATTTTTTCTAGCTTTTTAAAGCAGTTTCCTTTCACCTTTAATTCTTACATTATATGGAATTAATTTCAGCATATGGAGTGGGGTATGGATAACAGATTTATTATCCATTGTCCCAAACAGATAATAAATTATGTCAACACTATTTATTGAATATTCTATCCTTCTATACAAATTTGAAGTCACCTTTATAATATTAACAGACACATAAGCACGGAGACCAGATTCAATAGCTGTTCACTATTAGTATAAACTAATTTGTATAATATACTTGAATCTATGGACTTTCTATTGTGTTCTACAGAATGGCTTGCCAATTACTGCGTTAGCTGACATTGTATGTAATTCAACACCAATTAAAATTTACCTTTATTTAAATTATATACTTTTACATGTATGTTTTACAACCTAAAGTTTTGTTTCTTTGGTTTACACAGATTGCTTTTCAAGAGGGTGGTACTTGGCCCAAGAGTCAGAAGATAAGGTTTTGGATGTAGATCCTTCAAGTACCAACTATGTGAATTGGATATGTTACTCAGCTTCTTGATGTCTCAGGGAATAGTATTCGTTTTTGTCTAACTCATAGTGATGCTATGAGAGCATCTGATATCAAGCACCTGAAACCACTTGTTTAATGACTATATATATCTCAGTAAATTTGGTTTAGTCTGTCTTAATTCAAAATAATCTAGTCTTTTGAAATGCTCCTCATGACTCAAACAGTCACTTATTTCAGTAGTCACCTTTAAAACTGTTCTTGTTTCCTCTCAATATAGATAATTGAGAATTAACTATAGCAATTTTTCTCAGGTCCAAATTAAATAAAAAAAATTATTGACAAGTTACCTAAAATCATAAGCCTAAATTTTTCTTCTGACATAGCAGGAGGGAAGAGTAATAATAAACATGCCTCACTTTCTTAATTTCCTGAGATGAAGCAACTGAGTTGTAAAAATATAAAAATCTCTACACTTTCTATCACTTAAAAAAAAATCAAAGAAAGTCTGAGCTCGGAATTTTTTGAGTTTAGATTTAAATCTAAATTGTCCCTTGGGACAAGAGTAGAGGCTCATGTCTGTAATCCTAACACTTACGTGGGAGAATCACTTGAGCCCAAGGGCTTGAGATCAGCCTGGGCAACAAAGCAAGACCTCATCTCTAAAAAACAACAACAAAAAAATTAGTCAGGTGTGGAGACACATCCCTGTAATTCTTGCTACTTGGGAAGCTGACATGGGAGGATCCCTCGAGTCCAGGAGATGGAGGCTGCAGTGAGCTATGATCACATCACTGCACTCCAGCCTGGGTGACAGAGCGAGACCCTGTAGCTACAACAACAATAAAAAGTTATCCATTAGATGGAGTCCCTTTCATACTTACAATATCATCTTGGACTTTAAATTCTTGGGAAGAGACAAGTAAAATTTAAAGATCATTCATCACATTTAATAGTTCCATAATTAATTTATTCCAAAATAAGTTAAATTGGACAAATAATTTCTCCTATAATTGCAATAGCATTGTGTATCTGCTGAAAATCACCTTGGAACTATCACAACCCCATGGAATTCTTCACGTAAAAGTACAACATTGCTTTAATATATGCCTTCACTATTAATCTTTGACCAAATCCACTGCCTGCTAATATATTAAGCAAGCGATTCTCCATTTTTAGTGTATATGCAAATCTCCTGGGCATCTTGGTAAAATGTGAATTGTCAGTGGGCTACCCTGATATGGGACCTGGCGTTTTGCATTTCCATCAAGTTTGCAGGTGATGCAGTGTTGCTGGTCCTTGCACTATACTCTGAGTAGTAAGGGACGAAGAAATGCCTTTTAAACAAAACTGGCTATAATTATCACTGGCTTTAATTTACCTCTCATACAATTCTTCTTGGCTGTCTTTTTTTCTGATTTCTCTTGCCACTTTCCACTTTAGACTCAATTTCATTCATGGGGTCAATCTACTGGCCACAGTAGTTAATCATAAAGGCTGCAGGCAAAACGCACTAAATTCTAATAATCCTTTATTAGCCATTGTGGAGTATATGACCCATTCCTACCAGAGATACCTGCCTACTTCATCAAAGATTCACCTGGATGGCACCAAAAGAAACCTGTTCTCTTCATTCTAAGTGTACTTTTTATGAATAGCTTTGAAATAAATTTGAAATTGAAACTGAAACAAAATACCACCAAACACTAGAATCTCTAAATTCTAGACTGAGATATTTGGTTATTAGGAATAGAAAATCACAGGCTGAGTAACATGGAATTTAACTACAAATTCTATCATTACCTTGCAAAATGGGTAGAGAAAAAGGTGTATTAAAACTGAGAAAAAGAAATGGGGGAAAAGTAGCAGAAAATCAAATAGGTGGAGTTGAAAATGAGATTAATGGCATCTGATGGAAATTATCCAAAACTGAAAGAAAGCCACTTGCTTTCTTTGGGATTCTATACATACATGAGGAATTAATAAATGTCCCACAATGTTTTGTTTTTGCTTCAATTAGTCTATCAGTATACACCAGTGGTTCACAAATTTTACTGTACATCTGAATCACTTTCAGGGCATGTTGAAACACAGATTCTTAGTCGCCTCTCACAGTTTCTGGTTAAGTAGGTGGGTGGGACTGAAGAGTGCATTTCTGACAAGCTCTCAGGTGATGGCTGGTGCTGCTGGTTCTGGGATGACACTTGAGAATCACTGGTATACATTATTCTGAAAAACAGTTGTGCGTATGATTTTTCTGTTTAAAATAACTAATTACTACTTTTTAAATATCTGGGCTTTCATTTGAATGATACTTCTCATTTCCCATGCATTTTAAATCAGTACGGTGATTACAACTTTCTACCTAGTACGAAATAGAATTACAAGAAGCTTACAACATTGTTCTGTTTGACTGATGTATAGTAATGCTTAAAAACTTTTTAGAGGTTGGGGTTCCTAAAAATAAATAAGGGCAGGAAGATAATCAGCAGAGAGCTGAGAGGCTCCCAAATGAAAATTATTGTTTTGTCCTTTCCATTAAATTCTTGATGTCTTCAGCTGCAGAAGAGCTCATTTCTGAGGTTCTTTTTGGCCTTATGAGTTAATCGCACCAAGAGGAGTCACTTTAACTCACATGCCTTTAGGAGTAATGATACGTTTAAATGATTAAACAATCACGAAAAAAATGCACATCTCCATAATGAAAGCAGTTAACACAGAGATCCATGGTTTATATGAGTATCACAAGTCATTTGTAAATAACATGTTCATTTTAGATATGTAAAGAGTTCTGTCGTGCCCTATGAAATAAATTATGTTTTATTGGTGCCCGGGTGTTTCATAACTTTTATTTATTTACTGCAAGAGTGGAGAATTAAGATAGAGTAGTTAATTTCACCAAAAGACTGACAAATGGCTCATTAGACACTTATGGAGCTGAAGCTAATTGTACAATTTTTGCTGTTGTATTAATTGTCATTGCTTGCTTAACATGCTCACACTGGTGGTCATCAGCACCCATTTTTTACCACTATCCCACAAACTACTCCCCAAAAGAAAGAAAAACTGAAAAGAAAAAAAGAGACAAGAAAAAAAGGAAAACAGAACTTAAAATAATGATGTGGGTTAGAGAAACGCATGGGAGGAATGACAAAGAATAAAAGTGATAGCCTTTCCCCACTGGGCCACCAATAACCATCAATCCCAAACAGCAGTCACCTCACCCAACAGCTTGAGCCACAGAGTCAAAGAGCTGCTTTTTTGTTATTCAGATTCAATATCATTTACATTATATACTTTTTATTTTGCCAGAGACATAGGGTTAGAATTGACTGAATATGTACTACCTGCATGTAATGATTTCTCCTTTTTTACAATCATGTGCTAACGTTGCTCAGTAATGGCCTATGGATGAAGAGACAGATGTACTACCAGTCATTTGCGACACATTTGCATTAACAAATCATCATTTAATTAAAGCCCATCCAACAAGTTTATGCTACTTAAATACAGTTCCTTTAAATAAAAGATGCCACAATGGCACACAGTTGTTAACTATGAGGAAAATTTTTTAACTATATTTATTTTTGTGTCAAAGGCTTAGGTGTGCATTAGACAACCATTTATTAATTTTAATTTTGCTTGCAATAAACACCCTGACAAACAGCATTTCAATTCAGGCTGCTATACAACAGAATCATTCACTTTCAGACATAATCATGCAGTAACACCATAAGCTCCTGCTTCACAAATTGCTCAATCCCCAATCCCCAAATACTATAGAAGATGGCTTATATGTAAGTTATACAAGACATGCATTCTAATATTCAAGCCAAAGCTCTAATATTCATATAAACCTAAAATCCTGCTATAATTAGGAAGGAATATTATTTTAAAATATCACACTAAGTTTCATGGGTAAATATTTATTCAATAGAGTCAAAATTTCTATGCTTCTTTAAATAAAAGTAGGGAGACTTGTAGTACAAATGCTGATTTCAATCTTGGTTTCACAAACTGGTTGCTGTTCATGTATTTGACTCAGTAATCCCATTACTGGGTATACACCCAAAGGATTATAAATCATTCTACTATAAAGACATATGCACATGTATGTTTACTGCAGCACTGTTCACAATAGACAAGACTTGGAACCAACCCAAATGCCCTTCAATATTAGACTGGATAAGGAAATGTGGCACATATACACCATGGAATACTATGCAGCCATAAAAAAGAATGAGTTCATGTCCTTTGCAGGGACATGGATGAGGCCGGAAACCATTATTCTCAGCAAACTAACACAGGAACAGAAAACCAAACACCACATGTTGTCACTTATAAGTGGGAGTTGAACAATGAGAACATATGGGCACAGGGAGGGGAACATCATACACCAAGGCCTTTCACGGGGTGGGGGGCAAGGGGAGGAATAGCATTAAGAGAAATACCTAATATAGATGATGGTTGATGGGTGCAGCAAACCACCATGGCACATGTATACCTATGTAACAAACCTGCACGTTCTGCACATTTATCCCAGAACTTAAAGTATAATTAAAAAAAAAAGAATATTCTGATTACATTTTATTACATTACCTACTTCTTTTCTTTAGTAGGGAGAAAAAACAAGAGAAAAGAAAGGAAAAAAAAAAAAGATTCCCTAGCACTACCTCCTACCTACAAAATTTCTCATCATCTTAAAACAAAGTTGGCTAAATATGGTAAGGGCATTTTCTCCTACCCTTTTCTGTATCCGTTTTTTTTTTTTTTTTTTTCTCAAAAGAAACTCAAACAACCAGATTTATTTAGTTTAACATTTCCTCTAACCTAAAGAGAAATATGTCAAAAAAAAAAACAAAAAACAAAAAACAAAACCCTAAGACATACAGAGAAGCAGCCACCCCCATGAACCCAGATAATCTAAAAGAAAAAATTCTTTCTTGATGCTAAATGTAAGGACACTCATTTAAAGCCAATTCCTACTGATTAATGCAGAGCATTATGCACTTTGTATAAATATGTATACATACATCTATTTCACATAGGCACACAGGCCTATGTATTACAATAAAAGATGTTATTGGGGCATTATTCTGACAGTTTCTAAGCTGAGAGAAACTTAGTCTTTAAATGCATTTTTTATTTTCTGCAAATAAAAAATACCTTTTATTTTTTGCAAATAAAAAATACCTTTTATTTTTCCTAGGTTGCATACATTAATGATATGTCAAATGTTTTACTTTAAAAGGCAACAGAAATCTCTAAGTGTTAAAATAAACCTTCTAACTGCTTTCTACAATATTTTTTAAAATAAGAGAAGAGAAATAAATTTTTTTTAAATGTTCTTTACTCTATCCCACACTAGATTTGCTTTGGGTTCCTTTTATAGAGTTGACTGTAGAGACTGGTGAAATTTTACCTTGGTACAGGATTCAAACTAAATAATGGGATGCAGAAATGTGTCATAAATCAACTTCAAATACTGAACAAAAGATAAATAACAGAAGATTTATATTCTGACATAAAGAACCATCTCTAACTACAATACAAAGCAAAAGGCAAAAACAACAACAACAAAAAAAACACCTACTGTGCACTCCAACAGGTTCTCCTTGCCCTTCTATATGCTAACTCAGTATAGTAATTATGGATCTTGCAAGTTGACTCCTGTTTTCCAGAACTATGAGTTGTACGTAAAACATGCCTTTTCATCGAAACAATTACCATTAATCAAAACACTGAGAGCTAATACCACTCAAGTCCAACCTACCGCTGTGCCCAGCAATATATCAAACTGTCTGTTGTCAAACACACTAAACAAACTTGAACACACTGTTTTCACCACAAACCGTAAAAGAAAAAAAAGAAATGCTTGCTAAGTAATTTTTGAATTGAAATTGCTATCTCAGTAATCCATTCTGTCACTGTGTTTTAATTTTGAGTATTCAATCATAGTCCAACACAGACAGATCATCATTTGGCTCTGGGAAAAGAAAATCTGTGGCACTGATAAATGAAGTTACCTGCAAGAGACTTGGTATTACAATGAATTTGGTTAACTTGTGATAATTTGATTTAGAAGTACACTTAAACAATAACATATTTTACTCTTTTAGGGGTTTGTAATGCTTCATTTCCCAGTGAAAACTATTAACATAAGATAGGTTATGATTGCTCTACAAGAGGCAGAAATAATAAACCTATTTCTACAGCAAGAGTATAAGGTCCATAACTCCATTGGTCTACCTTTTAGTAATTTACTGCTTTATAACACACATTTTATATTTAATTTTGAAATCTGTATTAGGGAAAATGACACAAGAAATTATCTACCGAAATTGTAAATTACCTAACTTCAGTTTGCATAAGTATCAGACATTTACATCACTATTATATTTCAATGCATAACTATGTGAATGCAAAGCCATCATCTATAAATATAGACTAAGTAACTATCTTGAAAAACCTTGCTTTTCTTATTATCTTTTCCTTCTTTACTCTAATTTTTGTTTTTCTTATTAAGCCAAAAGGTTAAGATTCTCATCCAAAGAGAAAAAACATTTTACAAATCAGAAAGTCAGCTCTGTTTAATAATTTCTAATCAGTGGAGATGTCAAAGTACTTTATATAAGAAGATGAGAAGAGGAATGGAAACAGTGGAGTTTAACAAACAGATCAGGCATTTATTACCAGCAAGCTCCATTATGGATTTCTGAGCTTTGTAAGCCAAGCTCCCCCAAGAGTAATTAAATTTTTATTTATAATGGGTTTGTGACTGTTAACTTCACGTTGCCTATGCTTGTTTCCCTCACATATGCTCATATACACCAATGCAAAATAGCATTCCACGTTTTCTATTAGACAGTACATATTGATGATTTTTCATCTAAAATATCAAAATTGAACATTAACAAAATATGTACATAAAAAAGATATGGTATGTCGTGGTTAAGACAGACTACATACACATGAGCACATTACTCTTTCACAGACTCAAATATTTTTCACAGCCTTATGTAGTAAAGGATACTACAAATCTAACACAAAAGGATATAAGGATACTACACAGCCAACTACATGTTTACTGCTAGTGATATCAAAGATTAGTGTAAATGTAACTGGAAAAAAGGTCTGAAGTTCACCCAAGGCCAATGTATTCTTACCCATTTGAGGAGTTCCTTCATTTACAAACCTCTCCTTCTGATAGAATTTATCACTTTTGTTTTATCTTTAATCCCTTTCCTCTTCTCATTTAGGTATAAACCCCTGTATACTTTACACCTTCTTTTAAATGCTTAATATAAGTAACCACAGGAGAATCTCTTCTCCCCTTGAAAAACTGCAAATAAAGATGTCAGCTATTGAGTATATTTGTGGCGTCTCCAGCAGCTGCTGTTAAATACCAGCTGGTCTAGCTGTTTAAAATTACCTCCGAGTTGGTATTATAAAGATGCCTGGGCAGCGTTGCTGTATTAATGGATTATTGAGTGAGCGATGAAAACCTTGGCCAGCTGATGCGTTTTATTACAGATAGGCTTTATGATGTGTAATCACTGTAATTTTTACAACTAGAGGAAATATGAAAAAAGGAGTAAAAAAAAAAACCCCACAGAAACTGACTTAACTAGATTATTCCTATCATTTTGTTTCCTAGAAGAAGTCAAAGTGCATAATTACCCTGTATAAATACACAGGTATGAACTTACACACACAATTCATCCATGTGGATGTGTTTTCATCAATATAGGCAAGCAGAGAATGCACATGGACAAATTCAGCATGCATACAATTTGTGAGAATAGACATTTGTTGTTGTCTGCCAAACCACCCAATTGGCTACAATGGGATCACATGACCTAAAATAGTTTTGAACTATTCACCAGCTGGGCAATAGCTGAAAATCTAAATCTGGCCAACTGGACTGTAGTTTGCAATCCAAAGGATGGGATCATTTCACTCCCTTTATCATTTCCGTTTCGTTGTTTTCTTATAATAAGCCAAGGTTTTTATAGAACTCTAGCAAATTGTCTCCCAGATCCTCTAACTTCCAACTTATGTTCAAAAGAAGGTATGGCAGTTTATTGGCTTAGCTATTTTTATGCCTGCTATAGTAGCCCAGGGTGCTACCCTATCAGTTTCCAAGGTCCTTCAAATGTATTGTTCTATTTATGGCACTCTCAAGACTTCTGTATGTTCCCAATCATTTTTAAGAATGAACACCAACTCTCAGGAGGCTGTGGCCAATTAAAATAGTTCCAAGCAGAAAGGAAAACTCAGAAAATTCATTCAAGTATGTCACTGGGTGAATTAGTATCTTGTAGGAAAGGACAGCCATCTCAGCCTGGATTTCCTCTTTAGGTAATCTACAAGTTTTACTCTAAAGAAATATTGAAGAACACAATCATCATCATCAAGAAATATCAAGTATATTGTTTTGGTTTTGCTGTATGACATTTAACATAAATTTTCATCACAGCCATTTTGATAAAATATATAGAATGTGTGACAAGAAAGTAATAAATTTTTTTAAACACACCAAAATTTATACATGAAATGACTCATTCAGATCCCATGGTAGGGTATTTTTTGGTTTTTATTTCCCATAGAGGCTGAGTACTGTGCTTTGAGGGTTTTATTCATGCGAGTAACTAACAATTCTAATTAGAGCCAAATGTGGTGAATGAACAATGTGAGAAATAAGGTTATGCAATACTTTCTGAGGTCAAAATGTTCTTTGTTTGATTTTATAGCTATAAAACAGTTTTCAAATGTGGCTCCTATTCTAGTAATGAAGCCAATTCCAGATAGAAAATTCCAGAAGTATTTTGAGTAATAATGCTAAATTAAATGTGTAACTTGTTACAATGATCATGCTTTAGAAAAACCATAATCATTTTTAATATTAAAAGCACCAATATGCTGGTTTTAAAAAAAGTGATCATTGTTGGTTAACATTTTTGGTTTGGTTTTTTAATGGGAATAAGCTAGTCATGGCTACCAAACTTAAAAAAACTCTTCCCAGGCTTTATTTTGCCTCCCTTCCTTTTGCTTCTCTTCCTGCATCGTCTTACCACCAGCAGAAAGCACTGGTCAGAGGTGCGGATGTAGAATGGGGCAAGTGAAGAGAAGGATACAAGAAGGAAGGGTGAAAAAGAATAAAAGACTGCATAGGCAGAAAGCCAAGGTGGTGGAGGGGAGTCTGACCAATTTGGGCAGCAATGCAGAGAAAGGAGGTGCTTCCTTTCTGCCATCAGCAATACAATCCACTGAAAAGGGTAATTAGATAACTAATCACTTTCACTATTGTTTTAAAACTGCGTTTTCCACAAAAGAGTGGGAGTGAAAAGTCAAAAATGAAAAAAATAATGATAGGATTTGGCACTGTTGTCATAAATACCAACAGGCAGAGGCCTTCCTGCCTAAAAGTGATCGAGGTAGAGAAAAGAGAGTTACTTATAGATGGCTGAAGCCACAGCAAGAGGCATTTGTTACATGGGGACTGACATCGCTACAAAACAAAATCTCTTCTCATTAATTTTCAGTTTGAGAAAGTGACGTTATTCATCATATTATTACTTAGACATACTTAATAAATATGTAAGAAATATTTCCTATGCAACAGGCACTGTTTTAAGTGCTTTGCAAATAACTCCACATGGTAACCCTATAAAGGCAGTACTCTTGATCTGACTTTAGCTTTTTTGTTGCTTTCCATTGAATAGGAGACAAGATCAGATTCTTGATTGCAATGAAGAGTTCAGCAACTGAAAGAATAGGTATAGAAAAGATACTTTATAAATATTACATTTCTCTGCCTATTTCTTGTTTTACAGAAAGTAAAATCCTATTAATTATAAACTGGTAGTTCAAATAAACTAAACTTGTAATACATACCAAGCAACAACAGGATAAAATTCTATCCATTAAAATATATTTGTAGTTCTGTACCTTCCCCCACAACTCACTCCAGTTGGGGAAATTTATCTTCATGCGTGGAAACCGGTTAGCTAGAGAAACTAGATCTCTGGTTCTCTCCAGTGTCACTGCTTTGGCTAAATTCTGATAGTGTCCACAATGTTCACTGTTTTTTTTTTTTTTTTTTTTTTTTTGAGAAGGAGTTTTGCCCGTTGCCCAGGCTGGAGTGCAATGGCATGATCTCGGCTCACCACAACCTCCACCTCCCGGGTTCAAGTGATTCTCCTGCCTCAGCCTCCTGAGTAGCTGGTATTACAGGCATGCGCCACCATTCCTGGCTAATTTTTTGTATTTTTAGTGGAGACCAGGTTTCTCCATGTTGGTCAGGCTGGTCTTGAACTCCCGACCTCAGGTGATCCTCCCACCTTGGCCTCCCAAAGTGCTGGCATTACAGGCGTGAGCCACTGCGCCTGGCCCACTGTTCTTAATAGCACTATTTTTAATTGTTAGGTCCTCCCATTGACATAATTAGGTCAGAAGTTCTCTTTAATAAAACCTGAATCTACTGAGCATAGGTGCAATCTCTCAGCTTACAACTCATTCTTTTTTATCTCAGTCCCACTCATTTTGTTATTGTTTCTGATGCCTCTTAGAGCTTATATCTATTAAAATGATTACAAATTCTAAATTAAATGTTTTAAAAGGTATATTTTCTCTAACAAATTCCATGTAGTACAAACTTTAATTAAAAAATTAGAATATTTTTAAACTTGAGATATTTTAAACCCTACATACCATTTACAATTTAAGTCATAATAAGAACCTTTGGAGATGGTACACTGGTATAAAAAATCTATAAAAAATCATTCAAAAATATCTAACAATAATTCGTGTAAAATGAAAATAAAAGCATTTTTATCAGAGAAAGCAAATTTTAATGAAAGTAATTTTTAGAAATAAAATACATATACATGCCAAACTTACTATATTAACAAATAATATTTATTTTTCTGCATTTAAATTCTGTGACAAATCGATTTAAAACTATAAAAATAAGAAATTTGAGAGGATAAACACATAAAGAACCAAAAGTAGTCAAAAGCAAAAATAAGAAGCAAAAAGCAACACGTTCCACCAGCATTTCATCTGTATCTCCAATTAGTGGAGAAAGTTTTTCTTAGGGCTTGTTGAAGAATTTTTATCTTTTATCCTTTATAATAGAGTGTAATAAATGACAATTTTTCTTAATTGATTCAGCAGCCTTTGTCAAAGCATCTTATGACATTATGAAAGGCTCTCTTCACTAAGCAAGCTCCATCATTTTTCTTATATTTAGGTCAGAAAAGAAGTAATAGTGAGAAGACAGGATTCCATCTTGGTATTATGGGTCAGATAAAATTATACTGGTAAAACTCTGTCCTTAAAGTAATTTTACAAAAGCCAGAAAAATATCTTAGAATTGTCATACAAGATGCATACTGGTGATCTCAAATATCTTAAAAGCTAGTCAGGAGACACTTGTCTAGAAAACTTGCTTTTACAGGCACATTTGAAGCCCTCTTTGTTCCCATAAAAGATTTTACACATATTAAGCAGTCTCTCAAGGTCAAAAAATAAGGGTAGAAACTTAAGTCTGGTCACAACCTATCAAATACACACAATGTAATCATTAGTATAAGTGATACAGGTTAGCTTAATTACCAAGTATACTTAATAATGGAATATGATATCTTACATAAATTACCACATGGCAATAGAAAAGAGCTTATTAGAACAATTAGCTCTAGATATTCAATTTGCCTGTAGGTTACTTGGTTACTGAAAGAGTTGGAGAATGGAAAAACAGAGACCCATGAAATAAAAAATCCAAGGATAAGAAATGAAGGAGAGAAATCTGAATATTAAAGACTAACTTAATTCTAGGATTTTTTTACCCACATTTAACTATTATTTCTTAGTAAGTCCTGAAAAATTCTCCTTCAAGCTTTAGAACCTATAGTTTTGACTGGAGGGTAGAAATTACTTTCCTTCCAATCTAAATGTATTCTGCCAACAGACTGGAAGGCAATGTCAGTTTTACAGTATTATCACTGTTACTAAACCACATAGTTTAAAGAAGGCATTCCTTTGTTTTACTGTGATTTAAAAACAACTCTGACTAAATATATTTCTGGGAAAGTTTTATTTTTCCTGACTCTTGTTAGATGGTATTTTGTAATTGTAAAGTTTTGGGGTAATATTAAATATTTGTTTTACCTGTATACTTATGTTCAAAGAATCACAACAACTGTAAAGTCACAGTTTTATCAGGCTTTCCTTAGAGAACGTTGATATAACCTGAAGTTGAGATCAAGTCTGGTTAGTGACTTTTAAGACCAGGATTCGCAAAGGGTTGTGTTGTTTAAGATATACAACCAAAAGAAAGGATTTTTACTACCTTTATATATATGTATACCTAGAATGCCAAATATAGCTGAGGTGAAGGTATGTTCTATCATGAACTATTTTGGCCTATCAGTTTTCAGGACATCAGTATTTCTCAGGTATCTAGCATATTTTGTGTTTCAGTCGCCTCGATTCTTATTTAGAAACATACATTTTTAAAACTATGAATTTAGTGACATATTTACAAAAATTTAGAAATATATTATGCATAGTAATCTTTAATAAACTGTTCTAACAAATAAATACAAATTTAAAAATAAAGTCTTAGTTGCAGAGTTAAAATTATGATTAAAATTTCTTCTGTGTTATATATTTTGGAAGTATTTAAAAACTCATTGTAAATACTTCTCATTAGAAGGTAAATATTTTGGAAGTATTAAAACTACTCAAATACGTTGAATAAATATGACATCATTTGTTTTTTGGTTGTTTTCATTAGTCCCATATATTTACTAGGTTCCCAAACACCAGTGAAATAAGCCATTTAATTGAAAGAAATTTCAAACTGTGGCCAGGATTTTTGGAAGGAACAAAAAGAGACATCCTGGTCTATGTTTAAAATTACATTTCCAAATATATATGTAATAGTCCTTTAGCTACAGTATATCAAAACCATATTGGAAATCACTGGTTTCTCAAATCTCATATGTCCATTATATTTAAAAGTTTCACAATCAAGTCTCTGTAACTATTCATGTGACTGGAATGCTATTTCCTGTGTGTGAAAAGTACCAGTAAACAAAAACACGAAAGCAAAAGCTGAGTTGCCTAATTTTTTTTTTTAACTGTGCTATTTGCACTGGGTAAGAATACTGGATGTTTCATTATTAATCCCACATGTCTGGTCATTTTAAAGTAGATTTAGATTCAGAAATTTAAAAATTTACAATTACAGCTGGAGACAGAACAAGCAGACAGAAAAAGGGCAAAAATATGGAAGGCCTAACCAACATAATCAACCAATTTGACCTGACATTTATAGAACATTCCATTCAACGATAGTAGAATAAACAATCATTTCACGTGCACAAGAAATATTCACCAAGCTCTACTATATTTAGGGCTAAAAATAGGCTAAAAAATCATATAAAATCATGTTTTTGGATCATAATGGAATTTAATAATAAATTTGTAAAAGATATCTGAATAATTCCCCAATATTTGGAAATTAAGCAACACAACCCATGGTACAAAAAGGAAGCCTTAAAGAAAAATTTAAAATATCTTGAGCTGAAGAAAAATAAAAATATAGCAACCGAAACTTTAGGAACGCAACTAAACCAGTGCTTAGGAAGTAACTTATAGCAATAAAAACATACTTAAAAAGAAGAAAGGTCTAAAGTCAATAATCTGACCTCCTACCTTCAACAACTTGAAAGAGAAGAGGAAAATAAACTCAACGTAAGTAAAAGGATAAGAGCTGCAACTAATGACACTAAAAATAGAAAGAAAAAGAGAAAGGGAGATAAAATTAATCAAACCTAAAACTGGTTCTTTGAAAAGATCAATTTTATTGATAAACTTGTAGCCAGATAAAACTAACTGATCTTCAGCAAAGGTACAAAGGCAATTCAATGGAGAAAGGATAGTCTTTCCACAAATAGTTCTGAAATAATTGGATATTCATATTTAAAAAAGAAAAAAAGTTGACCAACACCTTTTACCTTACATAAAAATTAAGTCAAAATAAATCATAGACCTAAACATAATACATAATGTGTATGACTTGGATTGGGCAGAGTTCTAATATGTGACACAAAAAACAATCTCCATAAAAGAAAAAGTTGATAAATCAGGTTTCAACAAAATTAAGTGTTTGCTCTATGAAACACATGAGAAATGAAATGACAAGTTTCAGACTGGGGGACATTTGCAAATGCAAATCTCAAATGTGACAATGGACTTGCATCCAGAATAAAGAACTGTCAAAACTTAATACTAAGAAAATAACCTCAATTTATTCAAAAAGGGCAAAAGATGTAAGAAACACAGACTGACATTTTTTCTTTTTTTTTTTTTTGAGTCTCACTCTGTCGCCCAGGCTGGACAGCAGTGGCACCATCTTGGCACACTGCAACCTCCACCTCCTGGGTTTAAGAGGTTCTCGTGCCTCAGCCTCCCAAGTACTTGAGATTCCAGGCATGTGCCACCTCACATGACTAAGTTTTGTATGTTTAGTAGAGATGGGGTTTCAGCATGTTGGCCAGACTTGTCCTGAACTCTTGGCCTCAAGTGATCTGCCCGCCTCAGCCTCCCAAAGTGCTGGAATTATAGGGATGAGCCACTGCACAAGGCTCTGACATTATTTTAATTAAACTATTTATTTTGAGATAACTGTATATTCACATACAGTTGTAAGAAATAATACAAAGAGCTCCTCAGTACCCAGTAGTTTTCCCCAATGGCAACATCCTGTAAAACTATAGTCCAATGTCACTACCATGATATGTTCCATTACCATAAGGATCCTTTCCATGCCCTTTTATAGCCATAATCATTTCCTTTCTCCCTTTTCTTCTGTTAGTCTTGCTAGGGTCTGTCAATTTAACTGACCTTCTCAAAGACACAACTTACTTCATTTATTTTCTGTTATTGATTTCAATTATATTAATGTTAACTCATATTTATTATTTCCTGCCTTCTGCTTTTGAGTTTATTTTACTTTTCTTTTTCCATGTTCTTGGCATAATATTTCCCCTATTATTATTTACCTTATTATTGGAAATATATTATTTCTCATTTCAGGTCATAAAAAACACTGTGATAAACATATCTATACATGGACTTTTATTCTACTGATGCACTTAATATGTTTATATGCTTAAAAGTAAAATTATTTTAGGGCAGGCTTGGTGGTGACAAAATCTCTCAGCATTTGCTTGTCTGTAAAGTATTTTATTTCTTCTTCACTTATGAAGCTTAGTTTGGCTGGATATGAAATTCTGGGTTGAAAATTCTTTCCTTTAAGAATGTTGAATAAAAAGGGCTCCTGAAGGAAGCACTAAACATGGAAAGGAACAACCGGTACCAGCCACTGCAAAATCATGCCAAATTGTAAAGACTATCGAGGTTAGGAAGAAACTGCATCAACTAACGAGCAAAATAACCAGGGAACATCATAATGACAGGATCAAATTCACACATAACAATATTAACTTTAAATGTAAATGGGCTAAATGCTCCAATTAAAAGACACAGACTGGCAAATTGGATAAAGAGTCCAGACCCATCAGTGTGCTGTATTCAGGAAACCCATCTCAGATGCAGAGACACATGTAGGCTCAAAATAAAAGGATGGAGGAAGATCTACCAAGCAAATGGGAAACAAAAAAAGGCAGGGGTTGCAATCCTAGTCTCTGATAAAATAGACTTTAAACCAACAAAGATCAAAAGAGACAAAGAAGGCCATTACATAATGGTAAAGGGATCAATTCAACAAGAAGAGCTAACTATCCTAAATATATATGCACCCAATACAGGAGCACCCAGATTCATAAAGCAAGTCCTGAGTGACCTACAAAGAGGCTTAGACTCCCACACAATAATAATGGGAGACTTTAACACCCCACTGTCAACATTAGACAGATCAATGAGACAGAAAGTTAACAAGGATACCCAGGAATTGAACTCAGCTCTGCACCAAGTGGACCTAATAGACATCTACAGAACTCTCCACCCCAAATCAACAGAATATACATTTTTTTCAGCACCACACCACACCTATTCCAAAATTGACCACATAGTTGGAAGTAAAGCTCTCCTCAGCAAATGTAAAACAACAGAAATTATAGCAAACTGTCTCTCAGACCACAGTGCAATCAAACTAGAACTCAGGATTAAGAAACTCACTCAAAACTGCTCAACTACATGGAAACTGAACAACCTGCTCCTGAATGACTACTGGGAACATAACGAAATGAAGGCAGAAATAAGGATGTTCTTTGAAACCAATGAGAACAATGATACGACATACCAGAATCTCTGGGACACATTCAAAGCAGTGTGTAGAGGGAAATTTATAGCACTAAATGCCCACAAGAGAAAGCAGGAAAGATCCAAAATTGACACCCTAACATCACAATTAAAAGAACTAGAAAAGAGCAAACACATTCAAAAGCTAGCAGAAGGCAAGAAATAACTAAAATCGGAGCAGAACTGAAGGAAATAGAGACACAAAAAACCCTTCAAAAAATTAAGGAATCCAGGTGCTGGTTTTTTGAAAAGATCAACAAAATTGATAGACTGCTAGCAAGACTAATAAAGAAGAAAAGAGAGAAGAATTAAATAGACGCAATAAAAAATGATAAAGGGGTATCACCACCAATCCCACAGAAATACAAACTACCATCAGAGAATACTACCAACATCTCTATGCAAATAAACTAGAAAATCTAGAAGAAATGGATAAATTCCTCGACACATACACCCTCCCAAGACTAAACCAGGAAGAAGTTGAATCTCTGAATAGACCAATAACAGCTTCTGAAATTGCGGCAATAATCAATAGCTTACCAACCAAAAAGAGTCCAGGACCTGATGGATTCACAGCCGAATTCTACCAGAGGTACAAGGAGGAACTGGTACCACTCCTTCTGAAACTATTCCAATCAATAGAAAAAGAGGGAATCCTCCCTAACTCATTTTATGAGGCCAGCATCATCCTGATACCAAAGCCTGGCAGAGATACAACCAAAAAGGAGAATTTTAGACCAATATCCTTGATGAACACTGATGCAAAAATCCTCAATAAAATACTGGCAAACCGAATCCAGCAGCACATCAAAAAGCTTATCCACCACGATCAAGTGGGCTTCATCCCTGGGATGCAAGGCTGGTTCAACATACGCAAATCAATCAATGTAATCCAGCATACAAACAGAACCAAAGACAAAAACCACATGATTATCTCAATAGATGCAGAAAAGGCCTTTTTTTTTGTTTTTTTGTTTGTTTGTTTGTTTTGTTTTTTTTTTTTCTTTGTTTTGAGATGGAATCTCGCTCTGTCGCCCAGGCTGGAGTGCAGTGGCGCTATCTGGGCTCACTGCAAGCTCCACCTCCCGGGTTCACGCCATTCTCCTGCCTCAGCCTCTCCGAGTAGCTGGGACTACAGGCGCCTGCCACCACGCCCGGCTAATTTTTTGTATTTTTAGTAGAGACGGGGTTTCACCGTAGTCTCGATCTCCAGACCTCGTGATCTGCCCGCCTCGGCCTCCCAAAGTGCTGGGATTACAAGCGTGAGCCACCGCGCCCGGCCCACAAAAGGCCTTTGACAAAATTCAACAACTCTTCATGCTAAAAACTCTCAATAAATTAGGTATTGATGGGACATATCTCAAAATAATAAGAGCTACCTATGACAAACCCACAGCCAATATCATACTGAATGGGCAAAAACTGGAAGCATTCCCTTTGAAAACTGGCACAAGACAGGGATGCCCTCCCTCACCACTCCTATTCAACATAGTGTTGGAAGTTCTGGCCAGGGCAGTTAGGCAGGAGAAGGAAATAAAGGGTATTCAATTAGGAAAAGAGGAAGTCAAATTGTCCCTGTTTGCAGATGACATGATTGTATATCTAGAAAACCCCATTGTCTCAGCCCAAAATCTCCTTAAGCTGATAAGCAACTTCAGCAAAGTCTCAGGATACAAAATCAATGTACAAAAATCACAAGCATTCTTATACACCAATCACAGACAAACAGAGAGCCAAATCATGAGTGAACTCCCATTCACAATTGCTTCAAAGAGAATAAAATACCTAGGAATCCAACTTACAAGGAATGTGAAGGACCTCTTCAAGGAGAACTACAAACCACTGCTCAATGAAATAAAAGAGGACACAAACAAATGGAAGAACATTCCATGCTCATGGGTTGGAAGAATCAATATCGTGAAAATGGCCATACTGCCCAAGGTAATTTATAGATTCAATGCCATCCCCATCAAGCTACCAATGACTTTCTTCACAGAATTGGAAAAAACTACTTTAAAGTTCATATGGAACCAAAAAAGAGCCTGCATCACCAAGTCAATCCTAAGCCAAAAGAACAAAGCTGGAGGCATCACGCTACCTGACTTCAAACTATACAAGGCTACAGTAACCAAAACAGCATGGTACTGGTACCAAAACAGAGATATAGATCAATGGAATAGAACAGAGCCCTCAGAAATAATGCCGCATATCTACAACCATCTGATCTTTGACAAACCTGACAAAAACAAGCAATGGGGAAAGGATTCCCTATTTAATAAATGGTGCTGGGAAAACTGGCTAGCCATATGTAGAAAGCTGAAACTGGATCCCTTCCTTACACCTTATATAAAACTTAATTCAAGATGGGTTAAAGACTTACATGTTAGACCTAAAACCATAGAAACCCTAGAAGAAAACCTAAGCAATACCATTCAGGACATAGGCGTGGGCAAGGACTTCATGTCTAAAACACCAAAAGCAATGGCAACAAAAGCCAAGATTGACAAATGGGATCTAATTAAACTAAAGAGCTTCTGCACAGCAAAAGAAACTACCATCAGAGTGAACAGGCAACCTACAAAATGGGAGAAAAATTTCACAACCTACTCATCTGACAAAGGGCTAATATCCAGAATCTACAATGAACTCAAACAAATTTACAAGAAAAAAACAAACAACCCCATCAAAAAGTGGGCAAAGGACATGAACAGACACTTCTCAAAAGAAGACATTTATGCAGGCAACAGATACATGAAAAAATGCTCATCATCACTGGCCATCAGAGAAATGTAAATCAAAACCACAATGAGATACCATCTCACACCAGTTAGAATGGCCGTCACTAAAAAGTCAGGAAACAACAGGTGCTGGAGAGGATGTGCAGAAATAGGAACACTTTTACACTGTTGGTCGGACTGTAAACTAGTTCAACCATTGTGGAAGTCAGTGTGGCAATTCCTCAGGGATCTAGAACTAGAAATACCATTTGACCCAGCCATCCCATTACTGGGTATATACCCAAAGGACTATAAATCATGCTGCTATAAAGACACATGCACACGTATGTTTATTGTGGCACTATTCACAATAGCAAAGACTTGAAACCAACCCAAACGTCCAACAACGATAGACTGAATTCAGAAAATGTGGCACATACACACCATGGAATACTATGTAGCCATAAAAATGATGACTTCATGTCCTTTGTAGGGACATGGATGAAACTGGAAATCATCATTCTCAGTAAACTATCACAAGGACAAAAAACCAAACACCGCATGTTCTCACTCATAGGTGGGAATTGAACAATGAGAACCCATGGACACAGAAATGGGAACATCACACTCTGGGGACTGTTGTGGGGTGGGGGGAGTGGGGAGGGATAGCATTAGGAGATATACCTGATGCTAAATGATGAGTTAATGGGTGCAGCACACCAACATGGCACATGTATACATATGTAACAAACCTGCACATTGTGCACATGTAGCCTAAAACTTAAAGCATAATAATAATAAGAAAAAATAAATAAAGTAAAATTATGAGTCAAAGAATCCAATTGGTCAGATTTCTGACCTACCCTCCCAATTGCCTCCTAAATGATTATATCAACATTGAGCACAATTTTCTCTAATCTTTATCAATCTAAATGAAAATTATATTATGCTATTTAATTTGTATATTTCTTCCCTTTTTTTATTTTTTAGAGACAGGGTCTACTCCCAAGTCTCTGGGACTATAGGTGTACACCACCATACCTGGCTAATATTTTCTTTCTTTTCTTTCCTTTTTCTTTCTTTCTTTTTTTATTTTATTTTTTGGGTAGAGACAAGGGTCTCGCTACCTTGCCCAGCCTGATCTCAAACTCCTGGCCTCAAGGTATCTTCCCGCCACGACCTCTCAAAGCACTGCGATTATAAGCATGAGCCACCTAATTTCTGTTTCTTTAAATGTTTGAATAGCTGAAAGCTTTCACTATATGTACTGGCCATTGTTAAGTTTTCCTTATGCATTTGTTGATTCATTTTACTGTTCTACTTAATGGATTAGTGATTTCTTACCAAATTTACGACTCTATATATAAAAAATAAAAACTAGTATTTTATTCTTTATATTATTTCTTTATGGATGTTAAATTTTTTAAACCAATTTAAAAATCATAAGGAAAAATTTGCATTGAATTTTATTGGACCAATTTTTTTTTTAATTTAACAGAGTTTAATCGAGCAAAGAACAATACAAGAATCAGGCAGCACCATCACCCCCGTCCTGGACTGAAATTTTGATGTAGTCAAATTTCCAGCTTACTCTCTAGAATGTCTTCACTGATATTCTTACAAAATCTATTGTCATTGGAAGATAGGCTATTCATGTATGTTTTCTACTAATTATTTAGAGTTGTAATTGTTTCATTCTTATTACTTGATTTTCCTTAAAATAGCAACAAAATTTTCACCATATCATATTTTGAATAACCAGATCCATGTATTACTGGTTTGTGATCTTTCCTTCTTTTGCTTTTCTTTCCTTCCCATTCATCCATCTTCTCATGTACTCAAAAATTATTTGCTGAGTGTTTACCACACGCCAGGTTCAGTTTAGGGAGGCATTTGAGATATATTAATGAATAAGACAGACAAACTCCTTGCTGTCATGGATTTTACATACCAAAATTCAAGGCTATTGTATGTCTATGAAGAATTGAATGTTTTATGAATATACAAGGCTATTCTCTGTTTCTTTCAATGCTTTTCTTTGAAGTATATTATCTTGATATTACAGTTGCTGTCCCTGTAATCCTTTACCAAGCTATGTCAATTTATTTTAGCTGCCTCTTCTAAGAAGCATATAGTTGGATACTGTCTAAAAAGCCAGTCAATAATTTTTGCCTTTTATTAGGTAAGTTTAAAGCATTTATGTATAGTACCATAACTAACGTTTGATAGCTTTGTCATCATCTTTTATGTTTCCTTTGTAAATAATCTTGTTACTTTCTTTTGTTATTCTTCTTATTGCTACTTCTTATTATGAGTCTTATTAATAGCCAGGAATTTTGCACTGAGCACATAAAAATTAGTAACAATGAACACTGATGAGTGCTTACAATGTGCCAGGTATTGTACTCTACATGATTTTTCTCATTTAATTGTCACAATCCTATTGCGTAAACATCTTTTATGAGCGTTTTTTAAAACATTTACTTAGTGATTAGAAACATCAATAATATATTTATTTCATGTGTACTGATGAATTATGTAAACTTCTATACTTCCTTCCCTCTTTAAATTATTCACTAGAATTAAGTAGACTTAAGATACAAATAATGATTTAACTTATTTTCACTGCCATTGACGATTATTTTTGACAATTGCTTTCAGTTATTTAGACTTAATCATATCTTACTGGTTACATTGCTTTCCAGTAGTCCTCTTACACTTGTTTTCCTCTTGCTTGAATTATTGATTTTTGTTCACCTCTCAGTGGGAAAAGTGTATTTTTATCTAGAAAGGCATGTGGATGGTACCCTTCCTAAGCAAGTGCATGCATAACTCAGCACTTTTCCTTCTTGGCCTTTGACTATGCTAAAATACATGGTCACTCTGTCAGTAAAGGTTTTTTCTCCCACTTCATCAATTCACTCTTTTTTTGTAGGTCAAGTTTAAGATTAAAGTAGCAGATCCCCATCCCCAAGCTTCGTTAATTTTTTATCCAGTAGTCTGACTTAAATAAGGCCAGAATTGGACTTCGACAAGGAAATTTAAGCCTTTAGGCTATGTCTTATTATTTTAGCTATACATTTGCTGGGGGCACATCCTATGTGAAAGATCTGGAGCTCATTTATTCCTGATTTGGGGCATGGCTGTGGACCTTAGGCTCTCCAGTGCCCTTGATTTTCTATTCCTTCCTTATAAGGCTGGTTTCTAATCAGTACTAACAAGACTCCTCTGATTCTGGGCCTTGTACCTAGCCTGGGTCGTTGATAGCTGGTGAAGCTGAATTTGGCTCATGGTCCAATGTGACACATAAAACCTTCAGGTGCCTCAGCTTTCTACCACACTTATAGTCCTGGTCAAATTAAACTGTGAATATTTAGCTCAAGAGTTCAAAGCCTGGCTCAGCTTCTTGGTAACTATTTAATCTAAATAAGGCTTTATAATCCTTCATTTCCTCATCAACAAAATGGGGATAATAACAGTACCTATTTCTATGTGTTATTAGGTTAAATAAGATAAAGTCTTTTGGCCAGGTGTGGTGGCTCACACCTGTAATCTCAGCACTTTGGGAAGCCAAGGCAGGCAGATCACCTGAGCTTACAAGTTTGAGATCAACCTGGGCAACATAGTGAAACCTTATCTTTACCAAAAATACAAAAAATTAGCTGGGCATGGTGACAGGTGCCTGTGGTCCCAGCTACTTGGGAGGCTGAGGTGGGAGGATCCCTTGAGCCTGGGAGGTGGAGGCTGCAGTGAGCTGAGATCACACCGCTGCGCTCCAGCCTGGGTGACAGAGCAAGACCTCCTTCTCAAAAAAAAAAAAAAAAAAAAAAAAAAAAAAAAAGATAAAGCCTTTAGCACAATGCCTAGCCCTCAGGAAATAATAAATTATGAGTCATTATTTCAAATATTTAATTATTCTTCCCCATAATTCTTAATCAGTGATAATTCTTTACGTAGAAGGGGAAAAACTCCTACTTTCTGAAAAATAATAATTCTGGGAAAACATTCAGTAGTGTATGAAAGCAAGCGATCATTGGATCATCACTTTCTAATCCTTCATATTTCATGTATTATGTTTAATGTATAATATAAAGCTCATTGAAAAGACTGAAAAGAAAGGAATATCTCAGTTGTTAACTGTGTTTAGGAAGTTCTTAAACTGTTGAGAGATATAATTTTTTAGGTGGATAATTACACTGACTTCTGATGACTGAGAGTTACCTTTTTACCAATATGCTTATACTTCAAATATAGGTTAAAAAAAACCTTGGCATTCAACATAATTATACTATGATATGTTAGAACCAATACACTATGACATATTTTAAAATTATATAAAAAATTTGGCAGATTGGCAATCAATAACCAAGAATCTCCCCAATTAAATTACAATAAACTGCAAGGTAAAACAACTGCTAATCCAGATAATAGAAAATAGACATGGAAGATGTATAATAAGCATTTGGGGGATATGGAATTTATCCCATGAGTGTTGTAAAGAGCTCATAATTTAACAGTGCCGAAGCCCAAGCGTGTTATGAGGGTCTTTCCTCAAAAGTGACATTAATTGCATATCCCACAGATGCCTATTATGTACTCTATTTATATCAAAGTATAAAATACAGTAAAAAATTTACAGATTCAATACATTTAAAGGTGATAATAAAACAGTTATTCTGGCCTATTAAAACTGTTAAAACTTCAAATTTTAGTCTCTTTATAATAAAAGAATGTTGTAGTTGCATTGAATCTCTATATAAATCTGCTCTAATTTAGAGTTTTTTGAACTCACAACATGACGTGTGATCAGTGATAGAATTGTAACACAAATATTTTAGGTGCTTTTGCACAAAAATAATCCCCAAGTGATGAAATCTCAGGACATTCTTATGCTCATACTAAAAAATACCACAAAAATGACTCTTAAAAAATTACCTTGGAAAGCTGGAAATGATGCAGTCAATATTTTACTTTGGAAATTGGTCAGTATGTATTGACAGGTTTATACAACCTAATTTTTTTAAGTGCAATACCATTCAATAATTGGCAAACAAAAGACAACTCAAGATGTTAATTAGGCTGGGTGCAGTGGCTCACATGTGTAATCCCAGCACTTTGGGAAGCCCGGGCGGGCAGATCACTCAAGGTCGGGAGTTTGAGACCTGCCTGTCCAATGTGGTGAAACCCCATCTCTACTGAAAATACAAAAATTAGCCAGGTGTGGTGGTGGGCGTCTATAATCCTAGCTACTCAGGAGGCTGAGGCAGGATGATTGCTTGAACATGGGAGGCAGAAGCTTCAGTGAGCCAAGACTGCACCACTGCACACCAGCCTAGGCAACAGAGCAAGACACCCTCTCAAAAAAAAAGAAAAAAAGATGTTAATTATTTATTTGAATTATAGTAAGAGAAACTTCATTCTATGTGCAACGGAAGGAACTTTCAAAAAATTAATGAAAAACATAGTATAAATTACCTTTAGGATATATTATTTTATAAAATCACTTATGTTGAACATTTAATTGCAGATTTAATTTTATTAAACCTAAAATACAGGTAGTAAATTGATTTAACATTTGCTAACAAAAAATTTTTAACTATCCAGAAGATAATACAGTTAAATATATAAGTAACAGCATTAAATAAGCAAGCTGTTATATAATATTCAAGAATTCATGTGGACTTATTCACATGTCAAGATAAATGTCATCCATTTATATAATACTAAGATTATCTAATTTAGAATGAGATTATCAAATTTTGGTGCAAGTAATATTTTTGTACTATTTGTTAATTCTAATTTTGTTAAGTACATCTATTAGCAAAATGCAGCAAGTGTACATACTTAGGGCACATCTCCCACCTCAGGAGATATTAACATATATTCTCTTGGAAAAACTGGTTTTAAAAATAATTGCAAAATTTAGTGACAAATATAACCATAATCCAGACTAGATTTAAGTAATTTGATGTCCCATGCAACTGTTAAAAATTTTGACTAAAAATAGAAATCTGGACTCTACATGGGGCTTAATTTAATCTTGCTAACACTTTTCCCCCATGTAAATATATATTTATGATTTACTCCTCTTTCCACACAAGCTGTTGGTAATGATAACATCTTGCCATTGGCTCATTCATTATTGACATTTTTACTATAATTTCTAATAATTTACTTTTATTTATTTTTTATTTTCTAATTTTAAATTTTTACTATAATTTATAATTTTCTTGAAACATTTTACTTCACAAAAAAATTTGTTTTGTTTGAAAATTAAAATTCTATAAAATATCTGGCATGCAAAAGCACACTTTAGATGACACGATTATGAATTATTATGTAATCTGAGAAAGCAGTTTCATTAACTAAAAAGAGATTATTTTACATCTGCCGCTTGGTGATATTTACTCAAACCACTGACTATATTTTCAAGTATTAATTCTGAATGTAAAACTAAATTAACAACTTTCTTCCAAAAGGAATAAACAGTAGCACAGCAATTACTTAGATTAAGATATTTATGTAATATAGAATAAGATATTTTAATTCATTTCCATGAGATGCAAAACTATAATATTAAATTCTAGAACATAAAATTATTCTGCCAAACTATATGATCATTTCTAAAAGTTTACTCCCAACTTCCATAGCATCACTTTAGAAAGCAGTGGACTAAAAGACGGCTATTGTAAGTCTGTAGGTAAGAGAAGTATGTAGGCTTTAGTGAAATGAAAAAAAAAAGTCAAAGACAGACTTGGAAGGGCTAACTAATGATTCACACAAGGCATCATATTCACATAGCCATGACATTCTAATTAAGTAATGGTAATGACAAATAATGATAATAAAGGCATGTCAAAACATACATTAAATGTATACTACGTACTGAGTACTACATTTTTTTTTGTATATTATGATTTAATTCTCACAGGCACCCTATGAAGTAGGTAGCATTATTTTTAATTTCCATTTCACAGATGAAAAAACAAAGGCTGTTTCATTTCAGAGCCTATGCTTCTATCTGCAGTATTATTATTATTGTTATTATTAGAGATGTGGGTCTTGCTATGTTGCCCAGG
Organism: Nomascus leucogenys; assembly: GCF_006542625.1. Classification (NCBI taxonomy): domain Eukaryota; kingdom Metazoa; phylum Chordata; class Mammalia; order Primates; family Hylobatidae; genus Nomascus; species Nomascus leucogenys. The sequence goes on from NC_044388.1 coordinate 22,686,255, forward strand.
CTGGACTTGAACTCCTGGGTCAAGTGATCCTCCTGCCTCAGACTCCCGAGTAGGGTGGGATTACAGGAATGTGCCACCATGCCTGACTTATACTGTTTTTTGACCCAAAGTTTCTAATAGTCATTAATAGAAAATACACAGATGGGTAGTACAGATGGCAGTACAGCTTAGGGATATAAGAAAATTCAAGCACTCTGGCCTTTCATGTGCTCCATAAATAGTAATAACAAAACCAAATTACTATGTGAAATTGGTAAATAAAATCCTTGCATTATAAAATGTAATAAAGGCCAGTTGAGACGAGTGATCTATTCTACAAAGATTAAAAAGTACCTATTTTAAAAAATAATACAGATCAGATTCTATTAAAAAATAATGAGCTAAATGAGGTAGCTATGATTATTGCAAGACCTGGTATTTTCAGTATTGCTGATAATGTTGGAAAGATTAAGAGTAATTATGTCATGGATCATGGAATTTTAATGGGAAGGTACTGGCCAAAATGTCAAAGAAATTCTATAAATTATTATGATAAAGATGAAACTAAGCCCTGAAACTAACTGAAGGAAACTAACATCTGAAAAGGAAACAGAAACACTCTGGTTATAAATTATTGCACCCAAGCCCATGCCATCACCACTGCAACATCAAGCACTGGTTTGGGCAAGAAGGCAAAAAATTATAAAGCATTTCAAAGAAATGAAAAACATGTTCAACATCAACTTCTTTCTCCAATATTTAAAACCAATTTTTGGATCTTAGCAAGCAATTTTTGAGGGTGTAAAATGTGCTTTTGTATTTGGATATACCAATTATTTGCACAGTGGAGAGGAATATAAAATTTAGCTCCTGACCTTGTTACTAGCTATTTCAAATAAATTTTTATGTCTATAATCACAAATGTATTAGACTTTCAAATGTACATAGCAATTCATTAATAGCCTGCATTGCTGCCCAATACCACATGTCACACACAATTTTCTCATTTCCAGTGGAAATAATGAAGCTGCTCTCAATGATGAGGGCAAGCTAAACTAAGAAAAAGGAAAACATGCAGCGTTAAAACAGAAGAGTAGACTTCTTCAGTCACAGTTCAGGGCTTCCAGAGAAGAAAAACAGCTGAGAGTTATTATTCATGAAAAATCAGAATATAAACAAAACACTAATTTATTCTCTTTTCTGGGTTAAATAAACAGACCCTGCTCTGGGTGACTTGCTTGAGATTCTCTGCAATTCAAATAATGAATTCACATTTATTGAGCATCTACTATGTACACCTCAATAAAAAAAATTGCCTCAATTTTGCATGTTCTACCTAACAGAGAGTTAAGCTTTACATAAAATATATACCAAGAAACTGCCTAGCACTACATATAAATGTTCTACTATTTCAATATAAAGAACCCTTTTGTCTGTAGCTCTACATAGATAATTCACATTTACTAAAATCACTATTTTCTAATTTGCATACACACCTTATAAGCCACTGAAAAAATACACACACACACACACGTGCACACGCACCCCTAAGGAGTGACCATGTCCCTGTTCTGCTATGACATGTTACAGAAGTTATGTGGCTGAAGAAAATTAATACATTATGGTCCTTATGGTCCCTGAGAGGCATCTATCTTACTTATAGGAATCTACCTCTGAGGGTAGAACAAAAGATGATCACATGATATAATGGAAAGAACACAAACATTTTATAGTACTGTTAGGATTTGGGGCTGGCTCCATGCATGTATGACTCATACAACTTCTTGGAATGCTTGGTTCAATGATCTGCTGTTACCAGCTTGAAATTCTTACTAATTTTTTCAAAGGGGCCTTGCATCTTTCTTTTGCACTGGGCTCTGCAAATTATGTAGCCAATCCTAAACAATTATGGCTCTGAGTTACGATTTCACTGTGCAGTATGTGTAAACTAAATCTGAGCCTTAGCTTCTTCATCTCTAATAAAGGAATAATACCCAATTTACAGGGTTGGTATTACAGAGAGTATTAGATGAGATACCATACATAGGTGAAATTGATAAGCACTGAGCATGCACATAGGCACATACAAGAGATGTGAAATAAAATGGAGATGGAACAGTTGTTATTTTTACTTTGAAGGATCCAAGCACATAGAAATTTAAATATCATTAGAAACTACTATATAATTAGATGTAGTTTTAATTTAAACTTTAGCCTGGGTGCAATGGCTCATATCTGTAATCCCAGCACTTTGGAAGGCAGAAGCAAGCTCAGGAGTTCAAGGGGAGCCTGGCCAACATGGTGAAACCCCGTCTACCAAAACTACAAAAACTTAGCTGGGCCTGGTGGCACGTGTCTGTGGTATCAGCTACTTGGGAAGCTGAGGTAAGAGGATCGCTTGAGCCCAGGGGGGCAGAGTTTACAGTGAGCCAAGATCATGCCACCGTACTCCGGCATGGGTGAAAAACTGAGACTTTGTCTCAAAAAAAAAAACAAAAAACAAACAAACAGAAGAACTTTAATACTTACAACCCATATATCTGTGGTGCAATTTCTAGTCTGTTCAAGTGCATGTAAAGCTCAATATCATGCTTCTTCAGTAGATGATCCTGGATCTGGTTGACTTTAGTAACAATAGCAATTGTTGGCCCTAAATCTTGTGGTCTAGCAAAGGGAATGGGAGTCATCAGTGTTTCTTTCCCCTAAAAACAGAAAAGTTGAACATGTATTATTTAAATATAAAATTAATAAATATATGGATGTCATTCTTTATCAATGACAGTTTAAACAAGTCTTATTATCTGCTTACTACTCATTCTTAAAAAAAGGTGAGAGCACCATGAAATAATTAAAATAGGAAGATGAAAAAGGGATTCACTAGAAATACTTTTTAGGAATATATTATTCATTCATATATAAGGGTAATTAAGATGAATGTTCAAAAGTCACATCTATTATGTTCCTTGATAAAATTAATGTCTTTCTTTGTGTTGTCTAAGCCACTTTTATAAAGCTGACTCAGTAATATCAATACAATTAGGTAAAATCAAGAACTGATAACCCTCACAGTTTAGTCACTGAGTTTCTCACCTAGCGTGACTCAGTTATAAAATACAAAACGACCACTATTAAGAAATGATCAGTGTTTAAATGTGTTCAAATACTCTGCTCAAAATGTTGATGTTCATTTAAGTCTATGACTTCATCACATAACTTGCCAAGAACTAAAGGTTATTATTCCAAAAATATAAAGTAGTTTGCCAAATATGCTTACAGTAGCTTTTACCTTCAACAACCCTTTTAGAATATAACATGTTGGTATATGAAGAAATACTTTATCACCTAGTGTAGGGGTCAGCAAACTTTCCCTATAAAGAGCCAGAGAGTAAATATTTTAGGCTTTACAAGTCGCACAGTCTGTGCTGCAACTCTGCCACTGTAATGATCATGCAGCCACAGACAATAAGTAAACAAATAGGAATGACTGTGTTCCAAAACATTTTATTTAAGGGCATGGAAACTTAAATTTCATATTCTTTTCACATGTTACAAAATACTATTCTTCTTTTGACAGTTTTCTAACCATTTAAAAATGCTAAAAACCATTCTTAACTCATAAGATGTATAAAAACAGATGGTAGGCCAAATTTGACCTACAGGCAGTAGGATGCCAGCCTCTGAGCTGGCCAAAGGCATGAAAAACATCGATTACCTATTTCATTTTTTAAGAGATGGAATGAAGTGACTGAGTAATAATGGTTTCTAACCAGAAAGCAATTAATTATACCAATATAAAGGAAATAAACCATACTGGAAACAATATGCCAAATTCTTTAACAGTATCCACTGCCAGAAGAATTTGTGATTTTTCCAATATTGTGTAATACAATGAGACAACCATAATGATCATTAAGATAGCATGAAGGTTAGTTTGAAAATATAGTTAACTCAGCAATTCCACTTCTAGGTATCTAACAAGAGAAGTGAACACATGTTCATACAAAGCTTGTATACAAATGTTCAAAGTTATTCACAATAGCCAAAAGTGAAAATAACCCAAATGTCCATCGACTGATGTATGGATAAACAAAATGTGGTATATCTATATAATGCAATATTATTCAGGCATAAAAAGAAATACTGGTACATGCCACAATATGAATGAACACTGAAAACACTACGCCAAGTGAAAGGAGTCAGTCACAAATGGCAGTATATGATTCCACTTATATGAAATATCCAGAATCAGCAAGTCCATAGAGACAGAAACTATACTAGTGATGCCAGGGCCTGTAGGAATAGGGAAATGGAGAGTGACTGTTAATGGACATGCAGTTTTCTTTTTGGGTGATCAAAAAAATGTTTTGGAATTAGATAGCAGGGATGTTTGCCTGCTAACCCTATAAATATACTAAAAACCATTAGAAGTTTAATAGGTACAAGTTATGCTATGTGAATTATATAAAAATTTAAAATCTAGTTAAAAATAAGAATAAGCGTAAGAGTAAGGGATATTGATGCTAAATGTATGAATTCAATAGCAACGCATTGGTAAAAGCAAAACAACCTATTTGATACAGATTTTACCTATGCACTTCAGTAATAATGTGTATACCAACTAACTAGGGTAGCAAGAGAAAGATTATAATAATTTTGTAACTAAGCACTTATGCTGCTTGATTAATATACACACATATAAAATGTATTTATATGAAATTTTTACATTGCCTTTGTGTATCTGCCAATATGATTAGAAATACACTTAGATCCCCAGGCTCAATCTTATTCTATAGGTAATTTCATTTTAGTTATAGCAATAATAAAGGCTATATACTATTCTTTGGTTACATGTTGTTATTTATTGAAAGCATTTGCTCCATCGCATATACTGAAAAGATCTGTACTATAAGATTTACCTTCTGACCATCATGCTCAAAAGTTGAAAACCAAGGTTCAGCAGTTTCCATAAGTTGTGAGAATACTGCACTAAAAATAAAATAACATAATGCTATGTTTAACTTTCATTAAAATAACGAAGGTATAAAAAAATAAAACAAAGAAACTTTTTGTACTTACTAGGCATCATGTTCCAGATACTCAGGGTTCAAGAGAGTTTTCATTTCCTCACTTAAAAAAACAATACGAGCAATCAAAATGTGTAATTTTTGAATAATTAAAGAGGCAGAGTTTGTCTTATTCTATATAAGACAACGTTCATATAATGTGCAAATGAGAAAAATTGGTCTTTTTTTTAATGAAAAGAGCAATGCCATTAACAAATGATATGCTTTCTATAAAGATCAAAAACAAATTAGCTGCCTTGTCTATGCCACATGAACTAATTATTCCAAATAAATACAGACTATGACAATATATTCCTTGACTATGATTCATCTAGAATAATCAATTAATCCACAATCTATCACTTGTTGTCCAAAAGAACAAAAAGGTAGCTACTGGTCAAATATGCAATATCAAAACATTGATTTATTTTCTTTAACTGGATTTTCATTTTAACATCAATTTATCAGTGACAACACCTCTTAAGCATTTATTTTTTAACAGATTGAATCAGCTGAAGAAGCAGGTCCAACACATTTAAAAGCTATTTTCAATCACCTATTTTTTTTGTAAATTATATTCTACATGCACATTTTTTAAAGAGCTGCTGTCTGAAGAATACACTCACATGTTAAAAAAAAAAAAAAAAAAATGGCAGGCCAAGCATGGTGGCTCACACCTGTAATCCCAACACTTTGGGAGGCTGAGGTGGGTAGATCACGAGGTCAAGAGATCAAGACCATCCTGGCCAACATGGTGAAACCCCATCTCTACTAAAAATACAAAAATTAGCTGGGCAAGGTAGTGCCCGCCTGTAGTCCCAGCTACTCGGGAGTCTGAGGCAGGAGAATCGCTTGAACCCGCAAGGCAGAGGTTGCAGTGAGCCGAGATAGCGCTTTTGCACTCCAGCCCGGCGACAGAGCAAGACTCCGTCTCAAAAAATAAAACTTAAAAAAAACAACAAAAAAAGGCATTACAACATGATCCTAATACTAACTTCATGTTTATATTTTAGAATAACTGAAGTGAAAGCAAGTTATATATGGTTATACTCTTGTCAAGACAAAAAAAAACAACTCAGTAAAATTAGCAAAGCTTCAAGGAAACTTGAAAATACTAATCTATAAACTAGTAGACAAAAGTTAATTAAACAAAGGCCTGAATATATGCTCAGCAAAATGGATAGCTATATTTGATTAATAAAGATCTTATAATCAGATATGTGAAATGTTATCTGCAAGTTTTCTGTTTACTGCATATAGATGGGCTGGCCTCATGAATACTCCTGGACACAACCTGACAGTCCCAGAGCCCTCCATTTCCAAAATGATTTTCTCAAGGCCTTTCTGAAGGCCCCAAAGTTAGGGTATCTTAAGTTAGAAAAATGAATTCTAACAATTAGCCTAAGTTGAATCCAATTACAAAAGTTATTTGCAGGGAAGAATAAATGAATATATCTAAAAATTTTGAGAAGCAATTTTGTTTATTTACAGACTGAGGTTCCTTGTGGCTCTGCTCCCTTACGAATTAAGCTGAGTCAAACCTGATGAGGAGAGATAATCTCATATATAAAGTCTTATTCAGCTTGGAGTAAAAAATGGATCATTAGAGGATGATATATATGGATAATATCAATCATTAGCACTTTTGTGATTACAACGAAAATTTTCCATTCTTGATCCATGTCTTCCTTTGACACAGAATCAAGAATTCCAAAGACATTTATGATTCTAAATTTTCCCCATAGCTAAACTGGCCTAACAACTATTAAGTAGAATTAACAACCACATGAAACACAATCAAATGTTTACAACTTGTACAGCTTGTAAGTACCTTCCATTTAAAAGATTTTGAGGTTTCAAAAACAAAGGTTACCGTGGGGGCTAAAAAACAAATGGAGCTCATATTAAAAAAAAACTTGCCTGGGCTGTGCAGACTCACTGGCATGTAGAAAAGCTTGGTGGTCACAGTGAAGGACAAAGACTATAGGTGCTAACAGCTCGTGCATGCCCTGAAATAAAAGAGCCAGAAAAATGAAAGAGATGGATACTCAGAGTCCATTAGTGGACAGTATAAACTCAGTTAAATACTTCTTCAAACCAATTCCCACTAGCAAAATTTCCATATTATATAGAAACACATAAAAATGGAAAGCTACAAGATGAGATTTTTATCTACGTTCAGAATTTGATTCTAATTCAACCACAGCAGGTATTCTTCTTTAAAACATGGAGAGCAGTTCTCTTTCAAATGACATGACAAACAATAAATTGGCATGGTAGATAACCTTGCACCTGTCAGTTGCTTCAAGACCTGTACTCATAAATATGAATTTCATTTATGCAAATTATATTCATAAGCTACAGTGTTAAGATCTGCAGTAAGAAGGGCAACTACGAACTGTAGAACTAAGGAAATTACATCCAATGTTTTCATTATATAATGGCTCAAAATTAGGATGTCTGTAGATTTAGGAAGTGCTGAAGTCAGCTAGCTAAAATGTTGGATAATAAAAGAAACAACCTTAAGAAGGTATGACAGAAAATAAACTTGTTAAAATAGGATTTAACATGTTTAATCAGAAAACTACCATAATTTTTTCCTGTCTACTTAAACTCTAAGGTTAATTTCAATTTATTTAATGATTTCACCAATACGATTTTCCTCCTTATATTGGTTTTCACGAAAAACAGGAATAGAAACAAAAAGGTATAATATTAGTTACTAAGCTGTCCTTAAAAGGGTACTATAAAAATCCATTACTGATCCATTATTGTGGTGACATATGGTATTCCACATTATGGCTACCTTTGCTAATTGAGATTTCTTTCCCCCTTAAGCATCAAAAAACATTTCAGCAAGTTAAAACAGATTATAATCTTTCCTATCTCTTAAAGTGAGCAAATTACTACTTTCCTTTTGCTTAGTAACTAGGGGTGCTCTTTTATAAAAAGACAAGACAAAATACCACTTTTAGAGGAAATAAAAATAAAATATGAAAGCAGAGAAGAGATAAATATTTTGCTGGTAGAATCAGAGAAGGCTTCCTATAATGGATGAACAGAGTCACATAGTCCTCTGCACAGTCTAGTAGTACTGTACTATTCTTAGAAAGCCAATTGTTATCATAAAGATAATATGCAAGTTAACTTTTTCAGACTTCATGTATAAGTTATCACTAGCTTTGAATTAAAAAGATGTAGTTATATTTTTACAAAACAATTTATGATTCATTGAAAATTTACTTGTGATTTAGGACAAATGACCACATGTCATTTCAATCTTTATAGGTAACCATCTCCTTATTAAACAAACTTTGAAAGAAATCTTTCAGATAACATGTTAGACACCTAGAAAAATGACATTAAGCATTACTAACTCTGCTTTAAAAATCATGAAGGGTTTACTCTCTTGGAATAGTCTCAAGTTACTCCAAAAAGAAAGTGCCATAATTTTAATCATTAAAATAATAAATAAGTATTGTATTAATAGAAAAGCACGGAAAAGCAAAAACCAAAATAAGAAAATGATAAAGGGGGAGAGGGAGGCCAGACAAAAACCAAAAGTTAAGAAATAAATTTAAAACTCCAATAGATATCCTTGTGATCTTTTTTTGCCTATTTCTGAGGATTTCTCCAGGATTAACGTCCTTGGAAGTAGAATTTCAGGGTAAAGGGGTAAAAACATGTGTTAAACTCTGGTAGGATGTATACCATTAAGCTGTCTCCAGAAAGAATTCCCTCAGTGAAGAATATAAAAATCACTCTCTCACACATCCTCACCTATATTCAGAGTGTTTTAAAAAAATTTTGTCAAGTTTCACAGTTAAATTGTTATAGTTTATTTAAATGCTAGCAAGATTGAAACCCCAAATTTTATTGACCGTTTTTACTTAATAAATTGCCCTTTTTCTCCTGATGAAGTGTTTCCTTTCCTTGGTGATGTCTAATAGTTCTATACCAGTGAAAGGTATTAACCCTGTGTAATTTTTGTTACAAACATTTTACCATGCTTATCATTAGTCTTACTTTTGATTTCTATGATATATCATACTGACATTATACACTTTAGTCAATACAATAAATCATTCTTCATGGTTTCTATTTTGCTTTCATGCCTATAAATACCTTCCTCATATTGAGATTAGGAAAGAATACAGTTTCCTTTTTTTTTTTCAGTTAATTCTTCGCTTAACTGATATAAGTTTAATTTTTGCCATGAAAATAAGTATGTTTTTCTCCAAAAGAATTACACCAATTTACTGATTAATCATTCCATCTTCAATAAATTCAATCTATTCAATCAGTTGAATAACCCATCTTCTCCCCAGAGTTCTGAAATGCCATCTTTAGTAAAAAATAAATATTTAGCTTACATTTTTTCCAGGCTGTCACTGTGAAATACATTGGTTTGTATATTATTAACAATAACTGTACCATTATAAAGATTCGACCTTTAAAATATTCTAATATTTCCTATTTTCTGCTCCTTTTTTCCAAATTTATCTTGATGATTCTATTTTTTTTATTCCAGGCTATATCATTATCATGTAGGTTACACAAAATGTTAAACAAAATATTAAAATTGTTATTGGCATTGCATTGAAATTAACTTGAGGAGAGTATTTTTAAGAACATTAGATTTCCCAATCCAAAAATTTGCAGAACTGCATAGTTCTTACTAGGTTTATCATGAAGTTTTCTTTCTTTGCTGTCAGTGGCATGCCCTTTTGAAAGAAATAGTGCTTTTTCCCCAAAATATATTTTATAACAAGTTATGGCTAGTTTAATAAGAGTTCTTGTCTAAATGGATCTGTCCAACTTTAAATGTTCTCTTCCTTCTAGTTTCTGTGACACCACTCTGTCTAGATTCTCCATTAATCATTCACTTATTGCAAAAACTATTAAATGCCTATATTTGCTGTGGACACAAAAGTGAATGAAGTGAGCAAGTTCCTAACTTTGATGGAGCTTGTGGTCTAGAGAGAAAGGAACAAAACAATAAAATGAACAAAAATGGCTATACAGTAGTCCCTCATTATGTGAAGGAGATATATTCTAAGACCTCCCAGTAGATGCCTAAAACTGTAAATAGTACTGAAAACTACACATACCATGCTGTTTTTATACATACACCTGTATGACAAAGGTATTAAAATTATGATTTAAATTAAAGATTATAAATTAGGCACACTAAGATGAACAACAATTAATAAGAATAGAACAATTATAACAATATAGTGTAACAATATTATGTGATCGTGGTTTCTCTCTCTCTCTCTCTCAAAATATCTTATTGTACCATACTCAACTGTTTTTGAATGATGGTTGGCCGCAGGTAACTGAAACCACAGAAAGTGAAACTGCAGGTAAGGGTGAACTACTGTACTGTACTGTATTGCAGGTAAGAATGGACACTGTACAACTGTGACTGTGTGTGTGTGTGTGTGTATATACACATCCAGATCCTACCACAGGCCCAGCACAAAGAAGGTACTCACTACATATTGACTGAATGAATGCAATATCTACCACTTAATATATCCCCATAGTGAAAAAAGCTAAGCTACAATATGAAAAAAAGAATAGCATTAAATCATATTTCAAATCAATAAATAAAGGTGTTCTTGCCAGAATGGAAATTAAGAGTCTTTTGAATACCATTAAAACTATTTTACAAGCTCAGTTTTGACTTTCATCTCAACTAGGGATTTTTTTTCAAATACCTAAAAGAGATTTTTGGTTTTGCTATCAATTCTAGACTAGTAAAACCTGTTTAATAATTACAAATGGCAATTACATAGACATCTTTAAAAGAAAAGAGAAATACCAGAAACAATAATCATGAATTCAGTATGCTATAAATTTGACAAAGCATAATAAAAAATAATGTATTGATAGTATGCTTCTCGTTCCCAAAATGCATATTTTGCTTCCACCTATATTATCAGCATTTCTGCCTGCTTAAAAGCCTTTATCCCTGCTAGATTGTTAGTAGTCACTGCACTCCAAACTCATGCCAGTTGAAAATAAAGGTAACAAAGTTTTCTTCAACAACAGCCTGTAGGTTCACAAAATTGAACCTGTTCTTTTATCTGCCTGTGTTCATTTAGCCCACCAAGCAGTCTTTATTAAAGCTAAGGCATCAGGCAGTCAAAGTTCATTAATACCATTTATATAATCTCTGCAATTTCAATTAACTCAGCAAGACATTCTACTACATGATAACAGTCTCATTAATTCAATAAAATCCCATAACTATTAACAATATGGTCGATGTTAAACGGGGTGTCACCTAGTACAAAATAATAGCTTTAACAGCTTGTGATGAACTTAAGGTTTTTTCTTAAATTTGATCTGGCTAAATATTCAGTCCTTCTACAGCAAGGTATTATTTTTCTGTAAAAAATCTATAGGATTTTAAACATGTACAGGGAGTAATTAAATATTTTAAAATGACACCCAGGAGTAAGTTAATAATACTTTCTTATTCAGTAATTGATAGATTTTTGTCTAAATGGATCAAGAACCTGATCTTCCATATTCCTGTGTAGTCTTCCATACAAATGCAGTGGGCCACATACATCACAAATGGTAGATGGAGTGCACAGTTATTATGTTTTTGTTCCTTGTCCATAGAACTTGTTTCCATTATTATAAGACTTCCTTAATCTATTTTTTCTTTCTCTAAAAAAAATTGGAAAAGAGATGTGTAATTTGGGATAACTTTATCCTGATTTGATTCACTATCATCAAGACTTTTACTACGGGGTATTTTCAAGTATTTAAAGGAAAAGAGGAAATAACAAAGAGATAAGGTTCACAACGAAAGCCAACATAATGAAAAGAGAGCAGAAAAACAAAATCCTGGAATCTGTGATAAAGATTTTAAGCTAATGAACTAATACAGCAGAACCATTTACTCCCAGACTTCATGTGAAGTGTGTTAACAATCTCCTTACAGTTTAAGCCATTTTAAACGGGGTCTTCTGCAATTTGCTTCCAAAAGAATTCTACACTAATAGATTTTTTTTTCCCCCAGTCTCCTTTTTGGTTTGTTTTTAGTCTTTCGACTTTTTATCTGACTTGTAGATGAGTCTACCTTGCTTGCGAGGGCCTTTCCTAGTCTGAGATAACAAAAAAAATTCTCCTAAATCTTCTTCCAGTATTTTTATATACTTTAAGTTTTTATATTTATATTTTTACACCATCTGGAATTTATTCTCCAATAAATGTATAATTTAATGGTTTTTCCAGATGGAAATCCACATATAGCAAGTCAATATCCTTTTCTCTATTTTACCATATTCAGATCCCATATATAACTGAACCTGTTTCTAGACTGTTTCACTGAACAATGGCCAATTCACATGATACTGTCACATTAGTTTGATCACAGAACCTTTATAGAAGTTTTAATAACTATATTTGCCATTATCCCTTTCCCACAAATTCTATGGTAATTCCAACACATTTAATAATTATTATAATGATGATAATAATAAAAACAACCACAACCACCAACATGAACCTTTGCTTGGCATCAAATGTTAACTCTATAAAGTAATTACTATTATTACCCTCATCTTACAGATACAAAACAAAAGATTAAAAAAGTTAAGTAAATTGTCTAAGATTGTGAAGTTAGTAAATGACAGAGGTGAGATTCAAACAAAGGAATTTGCGTCTACACTCAGTGCTTTTAATCCCTAAATTATATTATCTCCGTTAAAATAAGTGTAACGTTTTTAGGCGCTAAATTTAAAATAAGCGTATCCAGTTTTTAAAAAAAACATATATCTTACTCAGGTTATCAATGGAATGATAATTCATTTAAACATAAAGAAGTAGTATTTTTACTTAAAGTCTTCTCATCCAAAAACATGCTATTTTTCTATTTATTTGATTCTTGCTTTATATCCTTGAATAACTTTTTTTTTTGAGACAGGATCTCACTCTTTCGCCCAGGCTAGAGTGCAGTGAATCAATCACAGCTCATTGCAGCCTCAAATTCCTGGTCTCAAGAGATCCCCCCACCTCAGTCTCCCAAGTAGCTGAGACTATATGTGTGCACCACCATGCCCAGCTAATTTTGTGGTATTTTTGTAGAGACGGGGTTTCACCATGTTGCCCAGCCTGGTCTCAAACTCCTGGGCTCAGCCAATCACCCTGCCTCAGCCTTACAAAGTGCTGGGATTACAGGTGTAAGCCACTGCACCTGGCCTATAGTTTTCTTCATATAGCTTTTGTATCTTTATTGTTAATTTTTTTCTAGACATGTTATAGCTTTTGGTTGCCCTTATAAATGCAATATATTTTTCATTTCCAATTCTACTAAGCTATTGTCAGCAGTTAATTAATACAGAAAAATATTACTACTGTTAAAAATAAGATAAAATTAGTTCCCTTGGGTATTCTATGTATATACAATAATTAAAAATATATGATTTAGTATATTTATAGTCTGACATGTTTTACTATCCTTAAATCTAGTTTATTTCAAATTAAATACACTGCTTTTACCATTAAGTGTTTTCTATTATATTAAATTTAAGTTCAGTGGTCCTGAATTAGGTATACATTATAACTTTTGATTATTAGAGAATTTAATAATTTAGCTTGAATTCTCACTTAATTTGCATTTGGAGAAATACATAAAAATACCCAACTGTGTGTATTTTTATTAGAACACCATAAACTTAAATAAAAAATGTAAATACATCTGTATATATTAAATAATTTACATTTCAATAAAATAAAACAACCCAATAATCTTCTTTGCTTTAGTAATGAGATGAGTCAAATAACAGGATCACAAAGGAACTAAATACACATTTCAAAAATTTAAAGAAACTTTCTGAAGTTCTATTACTGATAAGTTTTAAAAGGTAATAGGATACTTGATTATTTTTTACATGACATATCATATATTTAAAAATGCTATACTTAAAAATAATATTTGTACATACAACTCTGAAATTTTATTACTAGATTGCCTTCAAAGATGCTGTTTATAAACAAACTCCCAGAAGTTGAAAGAAAAGATTGAACACCATATAGAAGACAATTTGGTGGAATGTCTTACAATGAGGAAGAAGCATATGTGCTTCAATGAGCTTACCTTTCTCACCATGCAGCTGACAAGCAACTCTCTGATTGCTTTAGCATTATGATACAACTTTGGATACAATAAAGGCTATATTATTGCTCTATCATTTGTCAAGCCGTATAGAAAATTTTGAGTCAATGGATGCCACCTGTAAGATATTTTCATTACCTGTTTATAAAGCAACTGCTCGTTTTCTCTGGCATAACAGAAAAGAACATCTGTAAGAATTTTTCTCACATTTTCTTGTTGGAAAAACTGCATTTCAGGAAACCTGGAAAAAGAAAATACAAGATCGAAACTGACTAACACAGTTTCAAGAATCACTCTCAAATTCTCATCTCGAAGACGTGCCAAGGGCTGCTTCAGGTTTTAGAACAAGCCTGTGTTTGCCATATAACTTATGCCTTTGGTGGGTACTGAAAAAGGAGTGAGGCAAGGGGAAATAATTACATCTCAGAGGTAAATTACATCCTTCAACATATTCACATTTCAAATTTTTTCGCATGCTTCATATACTTCATACACATGTGAATATGATAGCTTTTGAATTATATTCGACCTTCTGCAGATGGGGAGTTGCTTTGTTTTAGCCCATTGGTTTTTAGGATAAGAATGTGATTTTGTAAAAGTACTAATTTTTTTCAAAAAAGACTGTCAATCTTTTTCCTAAATGTAAAATATCGACACTTCAGTTATTATATATAACCACCCTATCAGCTTTTCATCTGATTAAAATATAGACTTCTAAATATTTCTTTGTAATGCAGTAAAACACCACAACTGCAAGAATCCAAAGAGAAAACCCACAGCAACACAATACACAACGAATGTATAAGGGCTGAGGGAATGTCATCTAGTAGTAGTAGTCAACTGTGTTTAATCACAGAGAGTTTGAACAATAATTTTCAGGAGAGGAGGAACATGGAACATCAGTGGAAAAGGTAATCAAAACAGAAAGAAAGATATGAAGGCACAGAAGGCAATGGGTATTTCAAGAGTGCAGCATAACATGGTAATTATTAATCAGAAGGAAAAGACAATTCCATGAAATACTGCCTGCTGGGAGCAGGACAGTGGGATAGAAGAAAAGGTGGAGCAAGGCTGGAAAGAACTTTGAATGCTGAATTTCCAACTATGGAAATACAGCATAGTAAATGTATATTTTTTAATAAGGGAGTGATAAAGAAAAGAGTATTTTAATTTAACTCTATGGAGGAATAAACCTGAAAGAGTAGCGTAGGAAGGACGTAAGAGTGCATTATAATAAAGTGAAATTTGAAAGTCCCAAACCCAAGTAGAAAAGCCTGTGTTCAAATTCATGTTGCATAATTTCTAGTTATGCAACCCTGAGTGAATGATTGCTTAACTGCCTCATCTATTAAGTAGGGATAACAATACTGATCTTGTAATCAAGATGCAATCATGTGAGAGCACCAAGAACAGTGCCTGACAAGTAGCAGATATTCAGGAATAAGAGGCCATTATTATAATAGTATTTAAATAATTATACTTTAGGTAATGAGATTGCAAATCAGGTGGCTTTGGAACTAAAAAATGAGAGAAAATGTGAGAGAGTAGACAGGAAGATGACCTAGAGCATGAAGGCATAGTGCATTATTGAAACAGAAAAATATTCCGTAATGAGTCTTTTAAGAGCAATAGTGGCTGTTTTATGTTTTACATCATATTATAATGGTTTACTGCCTCCCATTTCTGGAGACCTCAGCTATTTTATGCTTCACTCTGCTACTTTGTTGGTGCCTTGGACAATTATAACTTTCTAGTCCAAGCTAGGTTTTTGGTGAATTATGCTAGAAATCTGTGAAGCATCTTTTTTTCTGGTCCTAATTTTTTAAATAAATTAAGGCCCATTTTACATTCATCTGTTCATTTGACTTTTGCTTACAACTCCCTTTTGCAACTGCCCAGACAGGTTTGGGTTTTTTTTTTTTTTTTTTACCTTTTCTGTGGCAGCAAGGAAGCCTCTTTTTGGGGGGCCAGTAAACAACCTAAGGATCTGAGCAAGGTCGCTTCACATATTTGCATAAAGCTTAATGTGATGATCTCCCAGGCAGTCCCTATCCAGGCATCAGATTTCAAACAGGGGTGGCACAATTAACTTCTAAAGAAGAGAAAAATTAACCTGAAGAGTAAGTGTATGTCAGAGAAGCCAAAGAAACTGCAAAATGATGTCAAATGCACTGAAGTAGGCGAGAAACACAAAAACTTTTAAAATGTCATTTTGAAACAAAAGAAAGTTGCTAAAGCCCTTAAAAATCAAATATCCCAAATTAATCAGGATAAAGGATAGGTAAGTAGTTAATAAAATAACTTGGCATAGAGAAATATCTTGGGAAACTTAGCAATTAAAAATAGAATAATACTTTTGAGAGGTGAAATTTTCTCTCCTTCTCATTATATAACATAAATTTAACTCTGTCTTCGAGTAGGCTTTATTCCTAAAAATCTGGATCACCTGACTTAATAATTTTGCATGTCCCCTTCCTCACCTATTCTTTGGAAATTTTCTATGCACACTGGCACAACCAAATTCTGTGTAGCTATTACAATCTAAAATTGATTAGGAAAGAAAGTACCAAAAACTACTACATTAACTTTGTAAAGAGTATCCATAAACTATAAATAATTTAATACCTAAAAACTAAAAATGTAAAGTATACTTGTTAAGTCAACTTTAGGCTGAAGCTGCCTCCTTACATATTTTAAGTTCGGCCTAAAGGTACACATCCTGAACTATAACAAATGGAGGTGTAAACAGACCATAGCTTACACGTCTGCCAATCATCGACTTTTGGCCAATGAAATGTAGCCAACTGTTCAACCCATGTTCAAATAAGGCAAACACCAACCTGTAACCAGTCCAGCTGTTTCTGTACCTCACTTCTGTTATCTGCATGTCATTTTCCTTTTTCTGTCTATACATCTTCCAACATGTGGCTGTGCTGGCGTCTCTGAGCCTACTCTGACTCAGAAGGCTGCCCGATTCACAAATCGTTCATTGCTCAATTAAACTCCATTAAATTTAATTCGGCTGAAGTTTTTCTTTTAACACACTGTATACCAATTCCTGGTTTCATTTAAATGCATACCAACCACTTTCAAGATTAAAAACTACAGATCTAAAAGAATTCAATTGCAAGTAGTAATTTAAATTGCCTACTTTTAGCAAATACCAAATCAACTGAAAATATGTATTATGCAGACATAGCATATCTATGAAACAGCACACCAACTATGATTCTGCTCTACAATGCTGAAGTGCTAATTTGTGAAGTTTCATGGCACTCTCTTTGTTAGAAAACTGTAACTTGTTCTTTAAATGATGAAGAATCCATTGCATCAAATAAGTAAGGTAGGAAGATACAGAAAAGCTCTGAAAAAGAAGTAAAGTTTTCAAAACTATTTCAAAAGTTGGAAAAAGAACTGAAAATCAGAGTTTTGTGCTGAGTCTTTGGAGATTATCCAGTCCAACTCAGAGATTAACAGGCAAGTAAACAGAAGCACAGAGAAATAATACCTGTGCCAAGGTATCTGGGTAGTTAACAGAACAGCAGCACTTTCCAACTGCTTCCCTAATCAGTTATAAATTAATCTGAGAAATGCATTTAGGTAAAATTTCATGACTTTAGAGTTACACATAAGAACCTAGCTCTGAAGGTTGATGAATATACCTAGACGATAACATATTTCCTACAAAAAATACTTGATGGTCACAGTATCAGGAATCCAGAAGATGTTACATCTATAGGTACAAAAAATATGAGAGAAATGTACAGTGAGTAGCATTTCTAGGAATAGCAATAATCTGTTTTTGATGATATGTTGTAAGTTTCAAAATAGCTTCCTTACCACTCATTACACTTCTAGTTTTTATTTACCCCTTGCTAGATGGTGTGGATTCAGGCTAGGTAAAGTAATTTGAACATCGGTCTAACCCAAATATCACTGGAAAGGCAAATCTGTTTTTGAAACATAATTAAAAGCACAGAATACAAACCACACTAGATGCAACAATCATTCAGGTTTTGAAAAATAAACAATGATGCTACAGTTTCATGAAAATAGAGAGAGAAATTAAGAATTAAAACTGTAGAGGTTCATAATTTATTCAAACCAAAATATCTGGTAGGAAAATAAAACAGAAAGGAAAAAAATCACACTAAGTAGGAACTGGAAACAAATTTTATTATTAACAGAAAGTCTTTCTTTCTACATTTGTCCATAAAATAAAAATTGAGATGTAAAATAGGTGAGGGTGAAACTCTAAAAATAGAGATGAACAGCAAAGATTAAGTAGTCCATCATGGAATTTAGACTAAAATAGTCTTAAATCTTTACTTTAGGGTAAAAGTCATATTTCAGTTTAGACTCAATTGATCAGTATTTATAATATAGAAGTTTCTCTCTCAGATGTGTGAAGAAACTATATTTAAACAAATTTTACATAGTACAAATAACAACAAGAGCCATCACAAACATGTGGTGTGTAAGTTTTGTTTTCTATCTTGAAATAAACCAAAATTGGTAGGCAATATAGGTTTAATTACAAATTTTAAAAATCTTTCATTATGGAAAATTAAAACATTTATAAAGACAACAGTAAACTGAACCCCAATCTACCCATCAGCTAGCTTCATCACTAATCATTTCTTGTTTTACATATATTCCTCCCCAATATTGCATTATTTTGAAGCTAATCCCGACAACATTATATCTATAAATACTGCAATCTGTATCTCTAAAAGATAAGCACTCTTTAAAAACATAACCATAGGCCAGGTGAAGAGGCTCACACCTATAATCCCAGCACTTTGAAAGGTCAAGGCAGGAGGATCGCTTGAGCCCAGGAGTTTGAGATCAGCTTGGGCAACATAGTGAGACCCTGCCTTTACAAAAAAAAAAAAAGTAAAAGTAAATTAGCTGGGTATGATGGCACACACCTGTAGTCCCAGCTAATTGGGAAGCTGAGGTGGGAGGATCACTTGAGCCTCGGAGGTAGAGGCTGCAGTGGGCTGTACTTGTGTCGCTGTACTTCGGCCTAAGCAAGAGAGAGAGACCCTGTCTCAAAGAACAAAACAAACAAACAAAGAAATAAAAAAATCCCATAGTGCCATTGTAACACTACTAATAATAAAAATAATAATCTATTAATCAAATATCCAGTAAATGTTCAAATTTCTGTGACTGTCTAAAAATTCTTAACACTTTGTTCAAGAGCCAAGAAATATTTGTCAGTGCACTGCAGTTTGTTGATATATCTCTTAAGATTCCTTTAATCTATAGACTTGTCCTTCTTCTCTTTTTTATCTTGCAATGTATTTGTTAAAGAAACCAGATTTTTTATCCTGTAGAAGGTTCCCACATTCAGAATTTTACGTATTGTGCCTCCATTTTCTCATTTAACAATTCTCCTTTCCCCTGTATTTCCTACAAACTGGCAGTTAGATCTAGAGACTTTATCAGATTCAGGTTCACGTTTTCAACAAGATTCTTCTTGTCTCATCTATAGATGATATAATTTGAGAACATGTTTGCAAATTCTTTGATACTCCTCTCATAGAAAGATGAAAGAGTCTGACTCTCTTCCCTTTGAGTATGTGCTGGCCTTAGTGACCAGTTTCTCAAAAAATAAACGTGTCAAAAGCGGTGGTGGAACACAGCTTCTGTCTGGCTCTCTCTGGACACATTCTCAGAACCAGACCACCAAGCTGAGGAAGCCAAGCAGCCATATGAAAAGGCTGTCTCGGGTGTTTTCACCACAGCTCCAGAGGAGGTCTCAACTGAGAGCTAGCTTCAACAACCAGACAGGTGAGTGAGCAAACCTTCCGATGATTCCAGACCCTGGACTTCAAGCTACCCCAGCCAATGCCATGTGGAACAGAGATGAGCCATCCTACTGAGCCCTGCTCAAGTTGGAGATTCAACAACAAAATAAATTCTGTTGTTTTAAACTTGGGGTGATTTCAATGCAGTGATAAGCTGGTGTTGTGTACTTCCATCAGGAGGCACCTAACATTAATGTATCCCACTTTCTGTGATGCTACCAACTGTTAATGATCACTGCCTAAATCTATTAATTCATTAGAAGTCATAAAATGGTAAAACTATAATTCTATCATATTTTTTCTTTCTTTATTATCTAAGACATAGACATAATGAAAAAAAAAATCCTTCATCAGTATTTAGCTATCCTGAAGTACAATTCATATAATTTTTAAAAATCTTACTGATTTCTATTACATTTGGCTCATGGATACTTACTGCAGACATTTGATTATATAAAAACCTATACATGATGGAATGGCTACTAATTCTGTAACAAAAGTAGTTTATGACAACTAGAGTATCCTATTTGCCATTTGGATTTGGTCTCATATGACTGCAGTGTGTAGAAGTGAACTGAAAAGTGAGGGATGGAGAACAAATAAACCCCAACTTTGGAGCCACAGTAATCAGGAACCCAGGTGCCTGATAGTTAGTTGGAAAGACATTCAACAGGGCAATGGTCTGTCATAACACAGACAATAAAGGGAAGCCAGACAAACATCGGGGCTATCTGTAATGCAGGCAACAAAGAGACAAAAAGAATCTTTCCTAAGCAAGAAAAGGGTTAAGAAAAGAGTAAAATGATAAAGGTTTTGTCACCACATTATAGTACATAATTAGGTAATTAGAAGTATTAAAACAGACAAAGCATTGGGCCCAGATGAAATACTGAAGATGCAAGTATTCAATAAGATGCCCCAGGGGAAAAAGGAAAGCCCTTGGTGAGGGTTTATAATCATGCAATAGGACAAAGAAGCACAGAAGGACTTGAAGGAACAATAACTGTTGTTACGCCCATATTTCAAAAATAGAAAATCAAAACAAGCACTCATCCAAAATTTTTAAATGAGCTGATGAAAACTCCCTAGAATACTATTAACCACCAAAATAACTATAATACCTTACTGTGTTTATTGTTTTATTAAAGAAAAACTGAACAATCAAGCCAAGACTACAACAAGGAACAATTTGATATGGAATAAAAACAGACATACTGAAAGACACAATTCTTTTTCTTCCTGTGTTCCCTATTTTGGTTGGTAATTTCCATTCTCCCTATTCAACCAAACCTGTTTTCTCTTCTTTGCAGGCACATAGCTGGATTTAATTTCCCAGCTTCCTTTTCAGTTAGCTGTGGTCATGTGACTTGAGTGCTAGCTAATGGAATGAGAGTGGAAATTATGTGGGACCACGAAATACACTCCCCTAACTTCCCCACCGGCAGGCCTCTGTACACATTTCCCCTTCTAGGGGACAGAATGAAAAAGATCATGAGGAAGACCTTGAAAACTCCATTGGGATTGTGCTGCTCTTAAAACTATATCGCAAATTTTTTAATTCTCACATTTCCCTTCTGAGGTAATGGCATAAAAACGACATAGCTTCTACATGGCTCTTTTTCTTTCTTGGATCGCTTGATCTGAAGAAAGTATCTTCTGAAGGAGGACCCTAAAGCAGCACCTTAGAGAGATGCACATGGAGAGGAACCAAAGTGGATACTCCAGCCATAGTCAAGCCATCAAATGTTTGCAGCTCCAGTAACCACGTGACTGCAATCTCATGAAACACTCCTAAGCCAGAATCTCCCAGCTACACTGCTCCCAAACTCCTGATCCACAGCAACCATGACATAATAATTAATTGTTGTTCTAAGCCACTAATTTTGGTTGATTAATTACGTAGCAAAATATAATAGAGGTTTTGATATCTGAAACTGGGGTGCTGTTTCAAAAAAAAAAAAAAAACCTAAAATATGTGGTAGAAGTGCCTATGGGACTGGACAGAAGCCAGAAGGACCTTCGGGAGAGCATCAGTGAGAAATTAAGGCTGTGGGAAAAAGACTATTAGCAAAAGACAATCTGCAAAGAGGCTGCCAGTGAGGCCTTAAATGAAAGTGAGGAAAACATTACAGAAAAAAAATGGAGAAAAGGTTCCTTATTATGCAGTGACAGAAAGTCTGGCAATGTGATAGCCTCTAGTTATATGGAACATAGAAAATGAATCTAATAAACTGAGTGATCTAAGGAGATATCCAGGCAGAGTACTGAAAGTACTGTCTGGTTTATTTGTGTTACTTATAGTAGAATGAAAGAAGAGAAAAAACAAAAGGAACAACTGGTAAACATAAAGGTGCTAGAACTTTCTTGGTTTGAAAATAAAGCTTTTTCTGATTCCCAGCTTCTCAAGTCAGCAAATGATACCAACATTAACACACTGCTTCTGGGCAAAGATCAAATCTAGGACCAAGACAGGCAAGAACTAAAGATGAAATCAAAGGTGTGACTGTAAAAGCCTTTGTTAAGATCTCAGAAAGGTCTAAGATGATGCCACAGAGAACCCTTCAGTCAGACAAAAGGCCCTTAGATTTTTTATTATTTATTTTTTTAGTGATGTCATAAAATTGAATTTACTAAGTGATCAATGATAGTTACTGGTTATAATATTGTTGCAGAAAATAGGGTCCAGTCTTATGCTAACATCTTCTTTCTACATGATCCACTTGCTGTGTCATGTGACCCTTTTTAAAAAAATTATACTTTCAAGTTCCGGGAAACGTGTAGAATGTGCAGGTTTGTTACATTAGGTATACACATGCCATGGTGGTTTGCTGCACCCTTCAACCCATCATCTACATTAGGTTTCTCCTAACGCTATCCCTCCCCTAGCCCCCCAATCCCGCAACAGGCCCCAGTGTGTGATGTTCCCCTCCCTGTGTCCATGTGTTCTCATTGTTCAACTCCCACTTATGAATGAGAACATGTGGTGTTTGGTTTTCTGTTCCTGTGTTAGTCTGCTGAGAATGATGGTTTCCAGCTTCATCCATGTCCCTGCAAAGGACATGAACTCATCCTTTTTTATGGCTACATAGTATTCCATGGTGTATATGTGCCACACTTTCTTTATACAGTCTATCTTTGATGGGCATTTGGGTTGGTTCCAAGTCTTTGCTATTGTGAACAGTGCGGCAATAAACATACGTGTGCATGTGTCTTTATAGTAGAATGATTTATAATCCTTTGGGTATGTACTCAGTAATGGGATTGCTGCGTCAAATGGTATTTCTGGTTCTAGATCCTTGAGGAATCGCCACACTGTCTTCCACAATGGTTGAACTAATTTATTACACTCCCACCAAAAGCATTCCTATTTCTCCACATCCTCTCCAGCATCTGTTGTTTCCTGACTTTTTAATGATCGCCATTCTAACTGGTGTGAGATGGTATCTCATTGTGGTTTTGATTTGCATTTCTCTAATGACCAGTGATGATGAGGTTTTTTTTCATATGTTTGTCAGCCACATAAATGTCTTCCTTTGAGAAATGTCTGCTCATATCCTTCACCCAGTTTTTGATGGGGTTGTTTTTTTCTTGTAAATTAAAGTTCTTTGTAAATACCTGGGAGTACAACTTACAAGGGATGTGAAGGACCTCTTCAAGGAGAACTACAAACCACTGCTCAAGGAAATAAGACAGGACACAAACAAACGGAAAAACATTCCATACTCACGGATAGAAAGAATCAGTAGCATGAAAATGGCCATACTGCCCAAAGTAATTTATAGATTCAATGCTATTTCCATCAACCTACCATTGACTTTCTTCACAGAATTAGAAAAAACTACTTTAAATTTCATATGGAACCAAGAAAGAGCCCATATATTCATGACAATCCTAAGCAAAAAGAACAAAGCTGGAGGCATCATGCTACCTGACTTCAAACTATACTATAAGGCTACAGTAACCAAAACAGCATGGTACTGGTACCAAAATAGATATATAGAACGATGGAATAGAACAGAGGCCTGAGAAATAACACCACACATCTACAACCATCTGATCTTTGACAAACCCGACAAAAGCAAGCAACGGGGAAAGGACTCCCTATTTAGTAAATGGTGTTGGGGAAACTGGCTAGCTATATGCAGAAAACTGAGCCTGGACCCCTTCCTTACACCTTATACAAAAATTAACTCAAAATGGATTAAAGACTTAAACGTAAGACCCAAAACCATAAAAACCCTAGAAGAAAACCTAGGCAATACCATTCAGGACACAGGCATGGACAAAGACTTCATGACTAATACACCAAAAGCAATGGCAACAAAAGTCAAAACTGACAAATAGATCTAATGAAACTAAAGAGCTTCTGTACAGCAAAAGAAACTATCATCAGAGTGAACAGGCCTCACGGCTCCAGCAAGTAGAGATCAGGGATCTGCTAAACATCCTACAGTACACAAAACAACCTCTCAAAACAAAGAATTGGTCCAAAATGTTAATATTCAGAAGGTTGAGAAACACTACATTACAATATATAAACCCAGAAGGCAGAAACAGTATCTACTTATTTAGTCTCCACCACTTTTTGAATAAGATTTGAGATACTGATTCATTTATGTTTCTGTCCTATTTTGCTTCACAAAGTGCTTGTACACTGAAGGTATTTAAGAAACGTTTCTTGAAGAAGCATTAAATCTAGGCAAACAAGATTAACATAAATTATAGAGTAGTGGAAAAACAGAAGTCCCAGGTACCATTTCCATTTTGGCCTTAACAAGTTATATTTGTTTATTCATGTCATAGTCTTTCTGAGCTTCAACTTTTCACCTTTGCAAAATAAAAGGATTTTACTAGATGACTATTAATGACATAAATGCTTATAATGGGTGCCAAGTACTGGGAAATATGAAGATATAAAACATATAAACTGAAGAAAATCTAGGAGAAAAAAAACAGACATCTTACAGATAATTTTAAAAGAAGATAATTACAATAAAATATGCATTATATATTAAAGAAAAGAAAAGACAGTCTTTTATTTGAATCTTGAACTTCTAAAACAGTGGCTGACACAGTGATCTCTCAAGTAGTATTTGCTGAATGAACAAATATACCTACAAACCTTACAAACAACCAAACCTTTAAGGAAAATTAAGACGACGCAATCAGGCACTAGGGATATGAAGGCAAAGCAAAAGGAAAGCCTGAACGAGGTTCTGCTTTCTTTAATTTATGTTTTCAGTGAAGAAAAGAATGACATATAGCTTTCGTAGTTCATAAACAGGAGGTGAATACAGAATTTTTTAAAGTGAAAAAAAAGAAAGTAGTAATTTATTGTGATGACAATGAGTAGGACTCAGCCCAAGAGGACAGCAGAAAAATCTCCAAGAGGCTAATAAGGAAGGTGGAGTAAGAAATCACCATACAGTTGAGAAGATTAAGCAAAAACAAAAAGGAGGAGGGGCGGTTTGGGATGACAGGATATAAGGTGGGATAAGGCAGGTGTGGCTGCAGTTCAGGAGATGGGATCTGTCACTATCTAAGTAGAGGTCTTCATCTAAGGTTCTTTCTAGTTCTACAATGCCTGAGTCACTTAACAAGCCCTTTACCCCACTCCTCCACTCCTCCAAAAACATCTTTCTGTTCCTACCATAAAGGTAAAAAATTAGGAAAAAATATAAACGTAGGTAGATATACTGTATATGTACTTTCAGTGCCAGACGAAACTGTGTCACAAATGGAAATACAGACTCTATTTTGAAGTTTTTCATAATTAAGAAAAAAATTTAAAAAATAAATACAAAGCATTACCCCTGAAGTACCAAAGCTGCTTCAATTCTAAATCTGCTGAAATGTTCTAAAAAGACTGTGTTACACTACCAAACAGGCTGTGCCCACTGGGAATATTATTTTACTACTCACCAAACTTTACTTTTTAACCTTCTCATAATCATATAAATCTACAACTATAAATAGTCCTTAAAAATCTGGGCTCATTTAAAACAAGGAAAATCTGAAAAGCAAAAACTCTATTGGTCAGCAGTTCAGAGGGTACCCCTATAACTGTGCTGCCCCTATGTACTACTGCTCCTAAATTCCGAAGACTAGGAACACCAGGGTGCTAATGAAAGCACTGCAACTATATTTTCATTAAAATGCTGAAAAAAATTTTAAGTTTTTAAAAATCTCACAAATTAGAATAAATGTATGCTAAGAATTTGCATGCTTAAATGAAACAGAAATGGGAAAAATATACTTTAAAACAGTACAGGAGCAGTACAGGAAAAATACTAAATATACATATGCAATAGTAATTATTTTGTTTTTACCTTAAGTGTCAAATGAGGAAGGACTACAGGCCATTTGACAGAAGAATTATTTTTCATATTCCTGAAAATCTGTTTTCCCCCCTCTTTAATATTTAAGAAACACACACAGGTTGCCGACAACTCTTAGAGAGCGGCTTGTGTTGTAGTTTTCACTTTCTCGGCTGTGAACAAGTGCATATGTGAGGGCTGGTCGTGCATGCACAAGCATGTACTTTGCCTGCATTAAATAAAATCACAACACAACACCAAGTACATCCACTCATTCATGTGTGCCTGCAGTCCACCTCGAGGAGACTGAAAATATAAATACAAGCTGCTATTTTGGTGTGATCACAGGAATATGGCAGCTTGTATTTTTTTTTTCTCTTTAACATTTTAACACTGGGCAGATTGTCGGCATTAACACACACCAAAATCAATTCTGCTCTGAAATTGCTTGTAAAATCCTTCTTCCCAGAGGAATTTGTTTTTTATTTAAATAAAAAATGGGCTTGGAGGAAACTGTGTAGGAGATATCGACATTTAGGACATCTTAACTTTGTAAAGTGTGACATCAATGGACCAAATTACTGGGAGTATTTCTTTTTCAAAATAGGAACTGAGAAAGAGGATCTTTAAATTAAAAAAAAAAATCAATAAATTACTCAGTAAAATAACTTTTGAATATGCTTAACATAGAAAAAAATTCAAAACTAATCTAGTTTCCATCCACATACTACAATGTAACATAATAACTACATTTGACCAAAAATTCAGGTAAGATTTATTTACTGTAAAAATTCATGTCATTTTCTAAAGGAGAGAGAAAAGAAATAAAAGTAAATGTTTCACAGAGGCCATATCTAAAAGTTCAACATGAATAAAAAGCAAAATGCAGACATTTACATCATATATTACACAAAAATAAATAATGAATTATCATTCCAATTTTAGTATATGTGCTGCTGAGGCGAGCATAATAATGAATTATCTATACAGCACTATCCAAAGAACTTTCTGTAAGAATGGAAGTATCCTCTATAAGAGTTGTCCAATACAGTAGCCATTATCAGCTATAGCTACTGTGATGACTAAAATTTTTAATTTTATTTAATTTAAATTTATATTTAAACAGCCACATGTGCCTGGTATCTACCAAACAGTACAGCACATATCTATAATTTTTAAAAAATAATTTAAAGAATTTTTTTTTACTTCCCTACCTGCTCCTTTTCTCTTGCAAGCAATTATTAATGAATCCAGAAAATATCAAATAAGGTGCGTTTTAATTGAGGAGACAAAGTTTGCTTGCAAAATATCAAATTATAAGACTTAAAAAACTGAGAAGACAAAATTTGCTTAAATAGATTATGTTGGAAGTATGGCATACATATACACTATAAACAAAAGGAAACATTAAGATGAGAAAGTTACTTTTTTTTAAGACAGGATCTCACTCTTTCACCCAGGCTGGAGTGCACTGGCGTGACCACAGCTTACTGCAGTCTCAACCTCCTGGGATCAAGTGATCCCCCAACTGCAGCCTGCCCAGTAGAAGGGACTACAGGTGTGTGCCACCATGTCTGGCTAATTTCTGTGTTTTCTATGGAGACAGTTTTGCCATGTTGCCCAGGCTGGTCTCAAATTCCTGGGCTCAAGTGATCCTCCTGCCTTGGCCTCCCAGAGTGCTAGGATTAAAGGCATGAGCCAACACACCTGGCCCAAGAAAGCTGCATCTTTAAAAACTCACCATGGAGATACAAGTAAGAAAAAGAATAATTAAATTATGAATAAGCTACCTAAAATGTTAACTACGATAACTAGAAATACAAAAGATCAAATACTGAAGATGATAACAGCATATCAATAGGCAATCAGATAAACTTTTAAATATGGTCAAAGTTACAATTATAAAAGTCAGTTAAAGAAATTTAATCATTTAATTCAAGAGAGGGAAAACACATTTGAAGAAAAGATGAGACTATTTGGCAATAGCTTATAAATATGTTAATCTGCAAATGACGTTATAGATGCTGCATATATATTTTTAGAATAGACCTTGATAGACCAAATAACATACTTCTTTGGCATCTAATATGGAAATGATATTTTATCCTGAACTCATTATTTCCACCATTTTAAATAATACTGAATTTCATTTAATGTTACAGCTTTTGAAACATGGCAAAATTTGTTCAGAATAGACAATTCAAGTTCTAAATTAGAATGCTGTAAATGGAAATTCCTTGATTTACCTTTTGATTATCAGTTTTTTCAGTAATAAAAATGGGAATAGTAACAACCTCATTAGGTTAAGATAAAGAACAATTAATTGAAATGAATGCAAAACGCTTTGAGGCAAAAAAGGGTTAGTGACATAAAAGAGTATTAAAATTGGCTGAAGGGGAAGATAATATTTAATACAGTGACGTATCCAGATCAAATAAATTAAATAATGATGGCAGAATCACAGCTCATGCAATCAAATTATCTTGTTTAAACTCATACTAAAAAGTTGATAATAGTATTTTTTAAAGTGTGCTTATGTCTCTGAAAGTTTAAAGATGTTTGAGATAATTACTAAAATTGAACAACACTGATCATCAATGATAAGATTCACAATCAATGATCATTTATTAAGCATCAATTTGGTGATAAGCAGTGAGACAAAAACAAGACTAGGTCCATGCCTTCAAAGGGTTTACTACTAGGTATGAAAGATAAGATCTGGGCTAACACAAGAGCTCCTGTACATACTGCTTCTCTTAATGGCACCAATAATCCTGCATTGTAACTTTTTTTTTCCTGTTTTCTCTGTAAGCTTCTTAAGGGTCCATATCACATTTATCTTGGCATCTCTAGTGCCTGGTACACTAAGGAGATCAATATAAATGTATTGAATACACTGACAGATGGACCTAAATAAATATAAGACCAAACAAAATGAAATAATATTAAAAAGTTATTAAGAAAATTCTATAGAACACAGACTAGGCACAAATGATTTCCAATTGCCAAGACTGGAAAATGTTTCATAAACTTAGGTGATGAACTCAGGCCTTGAATGGTGAGCTGTCAGGAATCTAACAGGAAGCAGAGGAGGGAAGCAACATTCCAGCAGAGGAGAGCATGAAAGATTCCAAAACATGGAAAATGGAAAGCACAAAACCTGTTCACTGAATAATGCCAGAAGCACTTGTCTAAAAGGGAACTGGGTATGTATTAGAGAAACTGAGTAAGTCCATTCTTCTTCAGGGCACAGGGAGTCACAGAAAGGTCTGGATTAGGCAAATAGAATGATCATAAATGTGCTTTGAGTAGAGTGATTAGGCTGTAACACATGGAATGGACTGGAAGTGGAAAAACGCTAGATCCCAAGAAAACAATTAAACAAGTAAGTGAATTGTGGGCAGGAGGTAAAAAGGATCTGAAACAGAGCAGTAAAAATGGAACAGAAACTTATGAATGTGAGAAAACTACATATAATGATCCCCTAATTTGTATTTTGAAACATAAAATATATATCCCCAATCCATCTACCTACTCCTGTCTTTATTACTACATTTTTAGTCTAATAAATCGCTAACATTACTTAACTTGAAATACTCCAATGGACTCCTAGTTGCTTTTCCAGCTTCCATTCTTACATCCACCTTTGCCCCACTGCACAGCAGCCATAATTATCTTCCTAGGTATCATGCCACTGCTCAATGTCCTCCAAAAGCTTCCTATTGCAATCGGAATAAATCCTTACTTTTTACTGTGGTCTACAAGACTGTTTGTCTGGCCTTTGCTCTCCTCTCAGATTTCCTTCTCTAAAGCACTTGCTCTAGCCGGCCTGACTTCTTTTTGCTCCTCTAAACACTGAGCTCATTTTCATTGACAAACTAACTTTGCCCTAGCTACTCCCTCTGTCTACATGTTCTTGCCCTAGTTCTTCACATGGCTGGCCTTTAAATTTTTTCACATCTCAGCTCAAATGTCATCTTCTCAAAGATGTCTTCTCCAATCACTATTCCTAAAGTAGCCATGCCACTGGCTACTCTCCTTCTAGCTATCTAGTTACTCTGCCTTATTTCTTCAGAACAATGATCACCCTCTGTAATTATCCTCTTTATCTATACATGCTTGTTGTCTCACCACTCTCCCCGACACCACACTAAAATATACAACCTGTGATGGCAGCACCCTATCTGTGTTATTCACCACTCCACTCTGTCCCCCACAGTGCAAAGGGCAATTATGGAACATAGCGATGCTCCATAAATACACATTTTTTAAAAAATTCTTATCACAAAGCTAGTAAACAAGTAACACTTTATAACCTTATCTGGGCTGTACTTCTTTTATTAGGAAATTCCTCACAGACTGAAATGAAAAACATATATTTTAGATCATGTAGTACCTTATAAAGATATAAATTTATACAAGCTATTCAGCTTTTACAATTAAATAATTTGGTGGACTTAAAATAAGACTGACCGCCTTACCTCACAAGCTAAGTATTTGCCAGAAAATTTATATAGAAATGACAAGGAGACTTAATCTAAATGTGGAGAGAGCCATGGGAGAGTCTTCAAGAGAAGAAGATATGGAACCCTCCTGTGATGGTTAATATTGAGTGTCAACTTGATTGGATTGAGGGATGCAAAGTATTGTTCCTGGGTGTGTCTGTGAGGGTGTTGCCAAAGGAGATTAAAATTTGAGTCAGTGGACTCAGAGAGGCAGCCCCATCCTCACTCTGGATGGGCACCATCTAATCAGCTGCCAGTGTGGCTAGAATAAAGCAGGCAGAAGAAGGTGGAAAGAGCAGGCTTGCTGAATCTTCCAGCCTTCATCTTTCCCCTGTGGTGGATGCTTCCTGCCCTCGAACACCAGACTCCAAGTACTTCAGGTTTTGGACTCTTGGACTTACACCAGCAGTTTGCCAGGGGCTCTTGGGGCCTTCAGCCATAGACTGAAGGCTGCACTGTCAGCTTCCCTACTTTTAAGGTGTTGGGACTCGGACTGGCTTCCTTGCTTGTCAGCTTGTAGATGGCCTGTTGTGGGACTTCACCATGATCATGTGAGTCAATACTCCTTAATAAACTCCTCTTTATATATGCACCTATCCTAATAGTTCTGTCCCTCTAGAGAATGCTAATCCATTTCCCTACTATGCTATCAACTACAGGGCCTCCTAGCTACCTTCTTTGGGTCACTGGTTTGCCATTTTAATTAAAATAAACTGGCAGAGATAAATTTTAAGAAAAACACTGTATGTGTGTGTACATATATATACACACACACACGTATGTGTATAATATACATATATCTATATGTATATGTATATATGTATCTGTGTATATATCTTGCATTTTTGTAAGAAAAAAACAGAAAATATAGGAGTTTTCAAGAACTAACACTTTCTTACATAACAAAGCAGAAATGTTCAAACTAAGTCACTAAAATGATGAAGAAATTCCCAGTATCACTGCTTGTTTGGTGTGGCTATCAGAGGTTTATTTTCCCCCTTTCTTGTTTGCTATTTCTTTAAGTCAATCTGGCCCTCATGGCCTCTGACTCTGTGACTCGGCACCAGCGCTGTGGCCCCTTCATTTCCATTTGATAATTGTAGAGAGATTAATTATAATCCTGCTCATTAGACAGATCAATCTGAAGTTGGCAAGTTTTTAAATATAACTACCTAGCATTTTAAAAAAGGGATGCCTTTACAGTTTAGTTAACAATATATACTGCACATTTTGTTTTTAAAAGGCCTGTTTACTACCACTGATTAACTATATACTTAAATTACTGAGGAAATTCCTTCTTCTGTTTTATTCAAATATTTACCGAGTGCCAGGACTCCTGTGTGCTAATACAATGGTGCTCTACTTTCTGCACCTATATACTAGGGAGACCAAGCGCTATCACCCATACCTCTGAGAGTAGCTTCCCTAACTGGGTTATTCCTGAGTTAACTGGATAACTCAAGCTAACCAAAATCATCCCAAACTTCCCACCCCATACCCTATTACCACTGCCAATTACCTGTGGTTTCATTTACTCTAAACCTGTGATTCCTCTGAATTATTTTCATTTTAAAGAAATTGTATTTGTTAAATATGTACTACAAACTTAGTAGTAGTTCATGTCATCTTATTATTCAGTACTTATAACTTGCAAAGAAATCAGTATCAGAGAGCAAGAGGCCTTGACATTATAACAGATTTAGTAGGAATTGAACTAGGAGTGGAACACACGGGCAAAGCTGCAGAAGTACTTGGAGGAAGCCACCAGAGATACTCACGATTCTGCACATACCTGGCTAATTCCAGATCCTAAGGATTACATTAAGTTTACTAACATTTATATAATGATTTATAGTTTAAAGTATAAACTTATCTAATTTACTACTATTCTGACAGATATTAATTAATCCTCAAATATCATAAGAGATGGTTACTATTATCCCCATTTAACACAAGAGGAAACTGAGAGGGAAAGATGTTGAAGTAATTTTCCCACATTTACAGCATCCGTTAGTTAGGACTCTATCTATGATCTTCTGACACAAATTCCATTTACTCCTCACCCTATGACTCAGAAAGATGCGGTCGAATATATCAAAGTTATGGACATTATGCTAAGTAAAAAATTACCCTTTTACATAGTAAATACTGAATAGACTGAGAGAAGAGATTGTTTGCAAACCTGAATAGCTTCAAGAGGAAGAG
Organism: Nomascus leucogenys; assembly: GCF_006542625.1. Taxonomy (NCBI): domain Eukaryota; kingdom Metazoa; phylum Chordata; class Mammalia; order Primates; family Hylobatidae; genus Nomascus; species Nomascus leucogenys. The sequence continues at coordinate 22,719,276 of NC_044388.1, forward strand.
AAGTAAGGATAAGAATAACAGTTGTCATTTAACAAGTTTTAGCAAGTAACTTGGTTAGAAAGGGATTCAAATGCATAAAGCAAGGGATAAATTTTTCTGGCAATAAGATTATACAATATAACCTTAAAAAGATGCATATGACTTCAAATAATTGTTGGAAATTGATAAAACTTATTAAATATTATTGAAGATTATCAATATTATAAATGTAATTTACTTTTAAAAAGGGAACATAGATATCTGTATCGTTAGAGTAGAAAACAATCCTTATTATCACAATTTGTCAAAACAAGTTTGTTATTAACACAAATAGAATACTGCATTCAATTAAGTTGACTCTGCAGATTTTGTGTTTTGTTAAAATTAGAAAGAGGTAACAACAATTTGAATTATTGAAAGTAACATGTAAATAGTTCTACATACGTTCTTTTGACATCTTGTTCAATCATTGATCGAAGTTCTTTATCTTGGAAGAATTTGTTCCAAAGACTCTGAAATAAGGAAAACAATCTATTATATAGTCTCACACCTTTGTTTTACTTTTAGTGATTTCAATTTAATAATGTAAATAGTTAAATTTATTCTTCTCAGATCATTTCACATTGCAGATAGAAAACCTGAGACTGGGGTAATTTTTATTAAAATCTAATTTAATCTCAGAAACACATCTTTATTCTAACATCAATTTTTCCAGTTTGATATTACCATATAAAGTCAGCCCTCCTTATCTGCAGGTTCCACAACAAAAATCCAACCGTGGATCAAAAATATTGGGAAAAAATAAAAAATAGCAATACAACAATAAAAAAATACAAATTAGAAAACACAGTATAACAACTTTATTTAGCATTTACAATCTATTAGGTATTATGAGTAATCTAGAGATTATTTAAAGTATACAGGAGGATGTACACAGGTTTTATGGAAATACTTATGCCATTTTATATAAGAAACTTTATCATCTGCAGATTGTAGTGCCCATGAGGAGCCTGGAACCAATCTCCTGTGAATAATGAGAAACTAGTGTATATTGTCAACATTTTTATTATCTATATAAAGTGAACAATACTTTTCACTGCCATATGCTACTGCTACTACCCCTGTAACAATAGAAAGGTGCTTGGATTACAGCAGGACTCATGGGCCAACTGTCCCCAGCTTGAATCTGACCTGAATTCCCAATGCACTAAGAAAGATGGGTTAAGTTTTTCTACAGAGCTTGGTTTTATAATCCAGTAGGTTTTTATATACATTTTAAAATGTGAATTTAAGGGAAAGTTTTTAAAAATTACTCAATATTTTATGTTCTTATACCAAAGAGTCTATAAATACTTACGTATTGGGAAAGAGAAATGCTAACCCTATGTATTAAATGGAAAAAATGTGTTTTTAGGTAAATAGGCAAAAATTAGAGCACTCACACTTTTAAAGTTACATAATATCTTGAAAGTAGTAATCCTTGTCTTCACTGGAATATGAGTAGAAGTAGATCTGATTTTTTAAAAACTTCTTCATAGACTCACTACAAAGGGTTACTTCTTTCTTCCTGAGAGCTAGCCCTGCTAAGTGAGCCCTTCTTTATTTTCACAATGAAGGGAGGCTTTCCTTAGCTACCAGATTCCCCACTGCAACCCTGATAAAAGTTCTATTCTCATCTTTATGCTCTTATATTTTTACAGAATCCCGAGATTTTTTTGTACTGCCATTTCACAGAAATAGATCATAAATTTTCTACAACACAGTATGTATGTATATATATATATATAATGTAAAATCATTTCTACCAGGTTTTAGGTGGTACTGTATGTGGAATAAAGAAAATAGTTAGCATGAAATATATTGCTTGCATGGTGATTGGCAACCAGTCATATAAACAAATTCTTAGCAGCAAAAGAGTTTAAGACATGAACAAAGACGAACTTTACCCCTTCATCCTGTGAAAGAGGATTATTGATCATCAAATCTTGTTGGCCAACAACTTTCCTCGGGTTGGTAATATGCTAGTAAAGAAAGAGAAAACACACACACAAGGATCAGAGGCTACTGGACTTTAAAGTGTACATAAGAAAACAATTACGTTAATTAAATATACTATTTACTTACTATTTCTTTAATGTTGCTATACCATGCTCTTAATTCTTCAATTCTACTTATCCATTGACTTTTGTCTTGAGGAAGAACACAAAGAAATAGCTGTCAAGAAAAACAGAAGAAACTTTTATAAAAATCTTAAGATATAAAATGTGAAACTATGCCAAACTGAACCACCTGAACATTGAAAGACATAATATTCATGATATTTCATATTCATATCATCATTTCAATTCCTACCAATTTCTGTTTGGAGAGATTTAAGAAATATATAATCACAAAATTCAAAAAGTGAACAAAGGCCAAAAAGCAAGATAACAAAAGCTACACCACAAAACAGAATCAAGCTCCCCTTCAGATTCACATTAAAAAGGAAGAAAAATTCATTGAGGTTCAAATATAATTCACATTTTACATTCTAGTCTTAATGGGAGTAGTAGGGGGTTATTAGGGAGCACAAAGTCAGATTAGTAATTGCTACATTTAAAGTTTTGTTTTAAAACAAGCTAGTAAAAGATAGTGAACAACAGTCTCACTGAGGGCATAGCCTGAAACATGAAAGCATTCCTTCTACAGAAAAAAAATGTAATTTAAAGCTGGCAGTCAGCTTATGAAAATAACAAACATTCTTAAAATGACAAATTTGATTTAATTTAGTTTAATACAATATTAAAATAAAATTGGATTTAGGTTTATTTTTAACAAATGAAAGATAGTAAAAGTTAAACAACAGGGAATGGGGGTGGGGCACAAATACTTGTACATAAATATTCTAGCAGCAGGTCTCCTGCCTTTAATGCCTGCATCTAAAAGAAGAAAAGTGTATTTTAATTATTAAATCTAAATTACTGAACCTAAAACTGTCTAATACAGTATGTGTTTTTGTCTTTACTTGCACACTCAGTATGCTTAATTTATGCAGATAACCCTAAAAACTTATGATAGAATTCATTCTAGAAATGAGTCTAAACCTAAATAAATTCACGTTTAGAAAACAAAAACAAACAATATTTCAAAGCAATTAAAAAGATAACTATAGATTATTATTATTAGTTTTGGTAATCAGTGGTCCTTTTCCTCTAAAGGAGAGTGATCCGATTTCCTTCCACTTCTTGCCACCCCTCACTACTAAAAGAAATGTGAAAAATATTTTCCTGCTGCCATTTATGAAGAAAAAAGGGAAGATAACTAAATGAGGGCTTGATATAATAGGAACCTAAAAGTTAACCCCCAACCACTGCCTTTTCTTGCAAATCTTCAAGAATTTCTGCAAAAGCCTCTGGGGAGTGTAAAACTGTTGTTCTCAATTTGGCACCATCAAAACAGTTGAAAAGATAGTTATTTTATATGACTCTTTTACCATTATCACTTACTCAGGACTAAGGTAGTTCAACCTTATTAGTAAATGTCCTATGAAAGATAAACATAGATGGTCAAAATAATGGGAGTGAAGTCTCTTGGAAAATTCAGTGATCCCCTGCATGGCTAATATTCCAGGGCATCAGGTAATGTGTTGATATATTGCAACCAGAAACTGTAAATAAATATTTTCTTCTTACCTTCCAGCAAATGCTGCGGAACCTGCTGCTTCTCAGCTGCCCATTAATCCCCTTCTGCCTTATTGTTGCCAAGTAATTGTTGTTTACAAATAGTTCTTCCCATTCTTTCCTATATGAAAGAAACCAAAGCATGAGAATCCTTTTGTTAAAATTCCTCTGCTTGGAGAGAAGTTCTACGGGAAATTAATTTTAAGTAAGTCTAAAAAATGCAACTTTTAAAACATATATATTTGGTTGTGTACTGTCTCTGAATGCATGGCTGTCTTTTTGGACACAGTTCTTCTGTAGATTTAATGAATATGTAGATAGCTATAATTACGCCAGCTACTGAAATTCATAATGTCTATGGAGGCTATTCCATTTCCTCTAAAATGTTGATAGTACAGTTCAGTGAATAAACAAGAAAAAAATGAATAATATAAATATAAGACTGTTTTAGCCAATGACAAAAACATACCTGCTCCAAAAATATGCAACAAAGAAGTGTAATGTTGATTATATTAGCTTCTCATGTGAAATACCTGTTTAAATGAACCAATTTCTCTTTAATGTCAGGCTGGACAGTAAAGTATAATAGAAGACTACTTTAACTGTTAGTGCTGCTTACTACTGAAATTGCAACTTCTTTCTACATGATCAGTTTTAAAATTTTAACAGGTGTGGGCAAATTTGAAAAAAACATCAAAAAATTAAAAAGCCTCACTGTAAAAACTGTTAAAGGCAAGCTTGAGTACCTTGCAGTACCTATGGCTGAGTAGATAAACAACTGAAATATGCCTCCCAGGCATGCAGACACCAGGGGCCTAACACCTGTGCCTCATTAATATACAAGTAAATCTGTTCTACTGGGAAACAATTGGAAATTAATTGTCCTAAACCATTTACTGAGTTTGAATAAAGGAATTAGACCTATATTCCCTGCATCTTGCACCAAACTAAACATTAAGAATCACTTGAGTAAAGGCTACTGAGATTAGCTTTATGAAATTTCTCCCAAATTCCATCGTATCACAATAAAATTTACATATAACTTAACATTTATTATCAAAGCTGACACCCTGACGGCAATACCTTAAGAGAGATTTCTGAAAAAAGAAAGCCACTAAAACCCTCAATCATTCTTCTGTTACATACACGTGCGGTTGTCACTGGCTGGACCCTACTCATTTTGAGAAAGGATAATCTTGCATACTATGCTTAGAGTAACGAACTGTACACAAAAATTTCAAAATTTGACCATGGGACAAAATGCATCTTCTCCAGAAGAGAAGTTCCATAAGAGTGACCAAAGACAATGACACATTCCCTACTGCCACCAGCAGAACTTCCAGCTTTAACCCAGTAGTGTTGTGATCCTCAATCACAACAAGCCTTCTGCCAATAGTGGTTTCTGGCTAAGATTGCTAAATGAGACACACATTCCAACCCATGCTGGAAGAAATGCATTTCTATCACCACTCCACAAAAATTTCTTATTCTCATCACTCTATTAGTTTAAAAAATTTAGCTTTACTTTAATTTGTACCCTTTGCCCATTTTAAGCAGTACAGGATAGTGGTTAAGAGAATGGACATCAGAGGCACATGCTTGGGATCAGAAAGACAGCTGTGCAGTAAGGAAAGCTATACAGCTCACTAGTTACTTACTAGATGTGCAAGCATGGGCAAATTTCTTAACCTCTCTGTGCCTCGGTTTCCTCATCTGTAAAATGGAGTAATAACAATCTACTTAAAGGAATTATTATGAGAATTTCAAAAATACATGAAAAGCCCTCAGAAGACTATCCAACACACACACACACTTTTTAAAAAAGAGACAAGGTCTCACTTGGTCATCAGGATGGAGTACAGTGGTGCAATCACAGCTCACTTTAGCCTTGAACTCCTTGGGCTCAATCAATCCTCCCACCTCAGCCTCCACTGTAGCTGAGGCTACTCAGGAGGGACCACAGGCACACACCATCACACCTGGCTAATTCTGTAACTTTTTGTAGAGACTGGGTATTCCTATGTTGCCCAGATTGGTCTACAAAGGGCCTCAAGCGATTCTCCCTCCTCAGCCTCCCAAAGTGCTGGAATTACAGGTATGAGCCAGTGTGCCCAAGTCCTATACTTTTAAAAATTAATATTTTTGTTAATAATACTGCTTTTATTTTAGTGTGCCTTATTACTGATTAAAGAGAAAAGTTTTTCATACATTAAAGACATCATGCCTTCATCAGCCAATTTTTTAACCCAATTGTCTTAATTTTCAATACATTGAAGCTTTTTAAATTTGTGTATAATTAAGATCTAACATTATTTTCTCTTATTGATCCTTCCATTGTTTTCTCTTGCTTAAGTAATTCTTAGCCACTCCAACACCAAATAAATATTCACTGAAATTTTGTGGGGCTTTTTTCCCCATTTTAATCCATTTTTATTACCTAAAATATTCTAAATATGTCCTATTTCCAAGTAATTACGCATATATACTGATATCTCATAATGTTCAAACTTTGTTTTTGTCTAGTTTTTAGCAATATTCAAAGATGAGATTAGCAATGAGTACCTTAGAGGAGTAGAGGCATACCTCATTTTATGTCACTTCATTTTACTGCACTTCACAGGTACTGCATTTTAATAAATTGAAGGTTTGTGGCAACCTTGCATTGAGCAAGTCTATCAGCATGTGCTCACTTCATGTCTCTTGTGACATATTTTGATAATCTTCACAATATTTCCAACTCTTTCATTATATCTGTTATGGGGATATGTGATCAGTGATCTTTGATGTTACTATTGTAACTGTTATGAAGCAAAATGAACCACAACCATATAAGACAGTGAACTCACTGATAAATGTTGTATGTGTTCTGGCCATACCACTAAACAGTCCCTTGTCTCTCTCCCTCTCCTTGGACCTCCCTAATAATGCTACAATGGCCTGGTACTGTTCAAGTGAAAAGAAGAGTCATAGGTCTCTTAATTTAAATCAAAACCTAGAAATGATTAAGCTTAGTGAGGAAGGTATATCTAAAGCCAAGTTAGACCAAAAGCTTAGTCTCTGGCACTAAACAGGTAGCCCAGTGGTGAACGCAGAAAAAAAAAAAGTTCTTGAAGAAACTCAAAAGTGCTACTCCAGTGAACTCATGAATGATGAGAAAGCAAAACAGTCTTACCGCTGATACAGAGAAAGTTTGAGTGGTCTGGATAGAAAATCAAACTAGCCACAATATTCCCTAAAGCCAAAACCTAATCCAGAGCAAAGCCCTAACTCTCTTCAGTTCTGTGAAAGCTGAGAAAGGTGAGGAAGCTGCCAAAGAAAAGTTGGAAGGTAGCAGAGGTTGGTTCATGAAGTTTAAGAAAAGAAGCCATCTCCACAACATAAAATTGCAAAGTGGAGCAGAAAGTGCTGATTGAGAAGCTGCAGTAAGTTACACAGAAGATCAAGCCAAGATAACTGCTGAAGGTAGCTACAATAAACAATAGATATTCAATGTAGACATAACAGCCTTCTATTGAAGGAGGATGCCATCTAGGACTTTCACAGCTAGGGACGAGAAGGCAAGGCCTGGTTTCAGAGCTTCAAAGGACAGGCTGTTCTCTTGTTACAGGATAATGCAGCTGGTGACTAAACTGAAGCCAATCTTTAACCATTCTGAAAGTCCTGGAGACCTTAAGAATTATGCTAAATCTACTCTCCTTGTGCCTATAAATGGAATAACAAAGCCTGGATGATAGCACATCTGTTTGCAACATAGTTTACAGAATATTTTAAGTCCATTTTTGAAAACTATCGCTCAGGAAAAAAAAAGATTCCTTTCAAAATATTATTGTTCACTGACAATACACCTCATCACCCAAGAGCTCTGATGGATATGTACAAAGAGATTAATGTTGTGTCCATGTCTGCTAACATCCATTCTGCAGCCCATGAAGTGGGGAGTCATTTCTAATTTCAAGTTTTATTATTTAAGAAATATATTTCATAGGCTATAGCTGCCATATGATAGTGATTTCTCTGACAGATCTGGGCAAAGTAAATTCAAAATCTTCTGGTAAGGATTCACCATTCTAGATGTCATTAAGAACATTAGAGATTCATGGGGAAAGTCAGAATAGCAACATGAACAAGAGTTTTTAAAAGGTGATTCCAATCCTCATGGATGACTTGGAGGGGTTTCAAGACTTCAGTGGAAGAAGTAACTGTAGATGGGGAAAAATAACAAGAAATCTAGAATTAGAAGTGGAACCTGAAGATGTGCTTAACTGCTATAATCTCATAATAAAACTTAAATTAGGAGTTGCTTCTTATGAATCAACAAAGAAAGTAGTTTCTTGAGATGGAATCTACTGCTGGTGAAGATGCTGTGAATATTTTCAAAATGATATCAAAGAATTTAGAATATTTAATAAACTAAGTGAGAAAGCAGCTGTATGGTTTGAGAAGACTGAGTCCAATTTTGAAACAAGTTCTACTCTGGGTAAGATGCTGCCAAACAGAATCTCATGTTACAGAGAAATCTTTATTGAAAAGAAGAGTGAATCTATGTGGCATATTTCACTGTTGTCTTTTTTTTAAGGAATTTCAACAGTTACCTCCAACCTTCAGCAACCACCACCCTAACAAGTGGGAAGCCATCAACCACAAGGCAAGACCCTCTACCAGCAAAAAGATTAAGAACTGCTGAAGGCTCAGATGATCCTTGGCATTTGTTTTTTTTTTTTGCAATAAGGTATTTTTAATTAAGGTATATATATTTTTTAGATATATGCTATTGCATACTTAATGGATGACAGTATAGTGTAATCATAACTTTTACATGTACTAGAAAACAAAAAAAATCATGTGACTCACTTTATTGCAATAGTTGCTTTATTGCAGTTGTTTGGAACTGAATCCGCAATATCTCTGGGGTATGTATACACGTCTCAAAAACCATCAATATATTTAAATAGCTTGTAGTCTGTGAACAACAAGCACAGATCTCAAATGTGCAACGTTTTGAACCCAGAAGGAATCATAATTTGAGACACCATGCAGTTCTGTGGACTGAAAACACAAAGTATTCCAGATAAGAGAGGGAAGTATGAAGCAATGACTCCTCCAGTCTTTTCCAAAATCAGCTCCTATTCACAAGTACTAAGAAATTGTAAAAGTACAGGCACAGCTGGTGGCTAGATTCATTGCCATCTTGTCAAGTTAAGCAGGCTTTTAAGGTCAAGTTACATACTACTTATGTAATGAAGGATAATTATTTGTTAGCTTAAATAAGACCCTGTACCTTGATTACGGTGTTGGTACAGGGAAAAGAAGACTGAGGCATGTGAATTGGAAACATTATCTCTGAAATTTACAATCATTTAAATTTATTCATGGGTACTTACAGTTCTAATTAAGGCATAACATCTCAAACTGATGAACAGCTCTAACAACAGAGGAGCATAAAGGCCACAAAATAATAAATTAATTGTCTTTCGTTTCTATTGAATAGTGTTTCATCAATAAACTGTAACACAGAGTAAATATAAACATTTATTAATTGCCTACTATGTGCTTAGCACTCACAGGCATATTTTTTAAAACATACAAAGTTAAAAAGAGTGGACAGATGGATGTGTAAACCAATAATAAAATGATTACTGCAAAGCACTCTGGTAGTACAGAGGGGAAAGAAATGGTTTGATACTTCAAAATTAAAACTTAGGATATAAAATAACAGTAGCACCATAGCCACTGAAATACTACTGCAAAGAATTGAGCTAATCAAACATTAAACAGATTCCAGAGGGTAAACTGCTGAAAGGTTTAGCCCTTCTAGGGGAGAGGGATCAAAATGAAGGTTTTTTTACAATCACAAATATGAATGGTAGGCCTGCTCCTGAAGTTGGAGGAAGACATGATTAACAACAGAAAATATTAAGTGAAATATTTGTTTAATTAAGAAAAAAGAAAAAGTAGTTGCTAAACTTATTCTTACATAAAAAATATATATTTACAATGTGCCTGAAAAGCAAAAATCTGACAATAATGCCATCGAAATGCTTTTAAAAGACCCACTTATGATATAATATTTTAGGTAAATCACTTAGGGTATATATTTTTAACCCCTCTTTATGAATGAGGAAAGTAAGGTTCAGAAAAATTAAATAACTTGTCAAGAGAATAAAGAAATGGGAAATAGGAAAGACATCTTTCTGGAATAACATGGAAGTAACCACTAAAGGGAAACATGATTCTCCAGACACCAAGAGCAAAAATGACCTCTGGCAACAAGGCAAGATAGAAATATACCCTTGTTTTCTTCCTCAGATTTTTAGTTTTTGAATATCAAGTCCATGTACATGCAGATAACTTTTTACTAGTTGGACTGAGAAGTTAACAACAGTCCCTGTGAGTAGTTAAGAACCTGGGTGTTCAGGTGTGTAAAACCTTAAATGGAATGGATTAGCCACCTGGACCTTGAAGATTTCCTCAACAAAGCATTAGTGCCATCTAGTGGCAATTACTCTATCTTGCAGATACTTGGTCCCTGAAAACAATCAGCATCTAAGCAAGGAAAGGTGAAGATGAGTAGGTTTCATTTCTCAGGCCAATGTTAATAGATCAGTACTGGCTGCCTTGGAAGCACCATGCTGAGAAGGACTCTGAGCTTACTCGTGTGCTCCTCAGGAAAGAACACTGTAACTTATTAAATATGTAGGCCATGAGGGATGCAATTATTTCTCAAAAAATAAAGTCAACTTCTGCAGCAGGAATCGATACCTTCCCTCTAAGAAGACCTATTTGGGTAGTTAAGCTTCCTGCAATGGCTATTTTGACATGGAAAGCAATTAGAATATGCAGTGTATAAATACAGCTGATGATTATAATGAGATTATCTATTTGTAATTATATATTTTAATATATAATTAAATAGTAGTTTCCCAAGATATGCTCATAACATTGGTGTGAAACTAGTATCTTCTAAATTTGTTAATATCTTCTAAATTTAATAGTTGAAATACCTTTATAACCTACATGATGACTAATAAATGTCTAAATTATGTGCTAATTTATGACTAGAAGGCTTCTGAATCATTGTCCCAAATGGTGATACACTACAGAAAACACTAATTTTACACTGTATAGGTTTATATGATGGTTTCTATCCCATTTTTAAGCTTAACGTGGAAAGGAAACAATGTGTTTGTGGGCTAACTTAAGAAATCCAAACGACTACAATAATAGCAAAGAGTTCAGGGCCTACATATAGTTTAAGACTAAAGATCTCTAATCGTTGGTTAAGAGGAGCTACTTAGGCTTCTACTGACAATGAAATTGCTGAGTGGTTAAGAGAAGGGATTCTCACCTTGGGGAAAGCAAACAAGTCACAGACAGTGGAAGAAAAAAGAGAGAAGGTAGAAAGATGCTTCTAGCTCTCTGGGAGGTATAGTGATAGGGAAGTACAGCAGACGGAGCTGTCAGAGATGACCATGGAGTTTACAAGGTCAGCCAGCCAACCAGATCATTTCATTGCAATTCTGAGTAGTAAGATAATAGAACAAAGCGGCTACAGCAGGATGAAGCAGGATTTAAGCAGGATTAGATCAGGGTTAGATGGGTAGAATATCTGAAGCTGAGGTAGTAAAAGGTAAGAAAGCTGAACTTGATTCAAAAAGATTTATACAATTTCATAATCCTAAAGTGCATGCCAATATTTTTAAAAATTGCCATATTTAGTATCATCACATTTATTTTATCAAAAAGGAGCCAGTAAATTTTTGAATCTGTTTCTAATCTATATCAAAATACATTAGCGAAAGATTTCTGTCAATGCAAGGACTGTACCATAATTCCAGTATTACGTTTAAGAGTATATACTTTTAAGCCATTTTAAAGGTATGATTTTGAAAATACTATTCAAATAGAACAAGTAACACCTAACTTAAAATCAATGGAAATATGAAAAGTGTAAATTAGGTATGTCAGCATAAGACTGTAAAGTGTGGCACCAGATATGGGTAAGCTACATTAGGACTGCAGGTGCCAAGATCAACCAGATAAACACTGATGTTATCTATAATTACCTCATTTTTAGCTTAAATCACAGGTAATGAGGGAACTCACAGGTCTCTAAAAGGCAATTAGAAACTGTACTGGCTTTTTTGCTTCCTGTACCACGAATTTTCTAAAACTTACTTTTATTTAAAGCTTTTTTCTCCTCCATAATGAAACATCAGGGCATATCTCTTATACATAAATATATATAAAAAAACAGAATGCACAATTACACACAAGCTTAAAATGTATTTCTTCATATGTCTAGGTAAAACATGTTATCATATGATAAGGCTCCAGTGAAATACAGGTAAAGAATAGTTCATTGCCTAGAGGTTCGTTAAAATTACGATAATGTTTTGATTCAGGTTTGAATTGAACTTTAAATTGAGAAACCTTGAGCCTTCACCTTAGTTTTCACAGGAACACAAAGAACTGAGTTAAAACAGTTAGGGACTGTCAAATATAATACTCTCCTTTTTATTATTTTATTTATTTACATATTTTTTGAGACAGAGTCTCACTCTATCGCCCTGGCTGGAGTGCAGTGGCGCTATCTCTGCTCACTGCAAGCTCCGCCTCTGGGGTTTGCACCATTCTCCTGCCTCAGCCTCCCCAGGTAGCTGGGACTACAGGCACCTACAACCACGCCCAGCTAAATTTTTTGTACTTTTAGTAGAGACGGGGTTTCACTGTGTTAGCCAGGATGGTCTCGATCTCCTGACCTCATAATCTGCCTGCCTTGGCCTCCCAAAGTGCTGGAATACTCTCTTTTTTAAAGGAAAAAACAAAACAAAAACAAACAAACAAAAAAAACACAGGTATTATTTTCTTAAAAATACAGTGTGTAAGAGCTTCCAAATCCAGGGTCATATTAAAGTAGGTAAACTCAATAATCATACTTTAAAAAAGGAAACCAAGAAAAGCAGTATCACAAACTTTTCGATTTTATAACAAGCTTTTCATTTTTAATTGTATTAATAATTTAAATATACAATAAAGATAATTAGATTACTAATCAAAGGACTGGCATTTACAAATGAAGTGAGAAAAGGATCCTATACCAGACAATCTCTGTGAAGTTGTCTGGAGTAGGTATATTTTACATTCCATGGTTTACTCATGCTTCCTCTATAATTAATAAGGAAAAAATCCTCTCCCTGCAGACCTTTCCTACCTTCTTCCCACCCTCACCTCACCTCATTTACTTTGATATTTGCGATAACTGGCAAGGGCTTGATATCTAACATTCTGTAACATGATAAAGAATTTGCCTCACAGTCTGCAAATACAAGCCAATACTGTAAAGGAAAGGCTGGTAGAATAGAGAATAAATTACTTTCCAGTTATTTTAAATAGGCATTTATTTAGCAAAACCTGATGTCCTAATTAAAAGTCAATCCTATGACTTAAAGCATGTTTTCCAATAGTGTGTTGACTAACAGGGTATTACGAAACAGAAACACATGTGCGCTTAAATACTTTCTCTAAGAAATATTAAAATCAATTATATTTTAACTGAATCCATCGTTCACTTGACAACCTCTGGATGAGCGCTAAGCAAGTAAACTTTCTGAGATGACAGAAATGTTCTACATCTGACTCCCCAATATGGTAAGCACTGACCACACATAGTCACTAAGCAGTTAAAATATGGCTAGTTGCAGCTGAAGAACTACGTACTGTATTTTATTTTAATTAATTGAAATCCAAATTTAAATAGCTTCATATTGCCAGTAGTTCCCATATTGGACAGGGAAGCTTAAAATGTTAAGGATGGCAACAATTCACTCATACACATTCAATTTTTAAAGTAACAAGTATAAAGTTTCAAGGGACATAAATATACAAGTGATGCATACTCATATATAACTGGGGAAAGAAAACAAACATTAAAAGTTAAATAATACATGTGGTTAAATAAATCAACTTAATTCCATAAGAGAGGTAACGTAGTATATAATTATTCTAAATAAATGGTGCTACTAATAAGACTATTAGGTATGGATATAATCTTTTCTTTTTCTTTCCCATGTCTATCTCATTGACTCTCCCCGTGGTTCCTATCACTGCCTTCCCCTGCCTCCACCCACATCCCTCTTCTCACACACATACCTGAAAGTTAGAAAGGCAAATCTTTAGTGATGCCAGTGTTATTTCTATTGGTTACCCCAAAATGGTCAATGCTGGAAAGAACTAGACCCAAGATTTGGATCACAAACCTAATATAATCATATTCAGCAACAGGCTGGCCAAACCTGGATTGGACAATTTAAAATGAAGATAAATGGGCCATGGGATAAACTTTTGTTTAAAGTCAATTAAGTATTTTAAGTACTGCTTCCCTGTGGTAAGGTGGGGGGAAGGGCAAGAAGACAACAGTAGTTATTTTGGAGATTATAAGTTTATTACTGTGAACTGAACAAAATACACATGAGAAGTTTGTGTCTAGATCTATGAAAGTTGAGCTATGCTGTTCAAGAGAACTTTAAGATTTAGAAGTATTTTTTTTTTAATTGGAATGAGGTTTAAGATACAGTGTTCAACTACCCTGGTTTGGTTCTAATGGGTTGAGACACTTGGGCACGTCATCTGCATTAGTTTCCTAATCTGAAAAGGTAGCCTGGAAGAGTCTTTGAAATGCCTTGAGATTATGTCAACCAAACTCCTTCTATGTCTCTCTCAGAACATAACATCTATAATCATGGAATGAAAATTATATCCGTATGTTCAGATACAAGGACATCTTTTACATTTCAAATATTCTGTCATTTGCAGGTTATTTTTTATTCCATAGCAGTTTTATTGATTTTCTTCATATTCCTAGGTACATAATACTCATTCTGAATTGTATCATTATCAATTATTTCATAATTAGTTTTGTGTGATTTAAAGATTTTTAACCCTCAGTTAAAATTTTTGATCATCGATTCAAATATATCAAACATCACTGGGTGCAGTGGCTTATGCCTGTAATCCCAACACTTTGGGAGGCTGAGGCGGGTGGATCATCTGAGGTCAGGAGTTCAAGACCAGCCTGGCCAACATGGTGAAACTCCCCGCTCTACTAAAAATACAAAAATTAGATGAGCACAGTGGTGCACACCTGTAATCCCAGCTACACAGGAAGATGAGGCATGAGAATCACTTGAACCCAGGAAGTGAAGGTTGCAGTGGGCTGAGATGGCCCTCTAGCCTAAGCAACAGAGTAAGACCCCATCTAATAAAAAAAAAAAAAAACCTATGATATATTGAATTTTTAAACTTTAGTACTATAAAATAGCAGTTCATGTAAAGTAACACTGTCACCACAATGAAATAGATACATATGTAAATACTGATGTTGTATGGGTCACATCACATTAGCTGTCTTCATAGGTAACAGCATAATTTTGTCACTGATGACTAAGTTCAAATGGGAAAGCTGTCAAAATCAAAATGAAGTCACTTGTGTCAAACCCTAACAAAAGTACAGTTGGCCCTCCATACATGAGATTCTGCATTCATGGTTTATACCAACCACGGACTGAGACTACAGTATTCTAAGGACGCCAAACTCATGGATACAGAGGGGCTGATTTTTCCTATCTTTTCCAATTCCACAGAGCTGTCTGCTGGACTTTGGTATCCATGGGGGTCCTGGAATCCACCCCCAAGAATACTGACAGATAACCATAAATAAAGACAGGTTTAGAAAGAAGAGCCCTCATGCACACACGCAGAAGAAATATTACAAAGACTCTCTGAAGGGCTCTTATACACATACGTCTGTAACAAAAACTTTTGCCAATAACTTTCTAAACTGCAGTTTGCTACATGAGTACAAGGATAGCTAGCTGATGTACAAGAACACTTGCCAGACAAACTGTCTCCATTAATGAACTGGTGTTAGCTCCTGCAATAAGCCCCTGTAACCAAAGTTCTCTGTTTCAAAATAAATTGTGTGTACTTTCCTCTCTTGTCTTTAAAAGCTTCCCCTTCCTTCAACCTCTTTGGATATGCCTAAGGTTCCCAAGGCCTGCATATCCCAGATGTGCAAATCCTCTAATAAACTCAGCATCTTTGGAGAATCTCTGTGTTTTTGACGAACTGAAACTTACCCATTCTAATATACCGCAAAAGAAATCTAAAAGAATGCATTGCTGAAGAGTGGAAAATGAAGATCATCTTTGTACATGTTGCTCGCCTCCCTGAAACTCCTGCCCCAGCTAGAACACCTGGCAAACAGATTTTCCTCCTAACACCCACCATCCCAACCATTTGGTCTTCCCCTGGTTCTGTTTTTTGTTTTGTTTTTATTTTTGTCTTGAGACAGGGTCTTGCTCTGTCACCAAGGCTGGAGTGCAGTGGCATGATCACAGCTCACTGCAGCCTCAACCTCCCAGGCTCAAGTGATTGTCCCACCTGAGCCTCCTGAGTAGGTGGGACTAGAGGCATGCGCCACCATGCCTGGCTAATATTTTTTAAATATTTATTTATTTATTTGCCTGTTTGTAGAGATGAGGTCTTGCTTTTTGCCCAGGCTGGTCTTCAACTCCTCAGCTCAAGTGATCCTCCCGCCTCAGCCTGTTGGGATTACTGGTGTAAGCCCCTGCACCTGGCCTTCCCCTAGTTCTTGATAAATGCCTCCATTATCATACCAGTCATCCTCTATGTTAGTTGCTTCCATGTTTGTCTCCCTGCTAGATCATGAGTGCCCCAAGGGCAGGGTCTGTGTTTAATTCCTCTTTGGGTCTTGAAGGTTTAGCACACTGGTTTGTCTATAATGGGAGTATAACAATACATAATGATGGAATATAAGTTAGCTCCCTTGAACAAAAAAAAATAAAGATATAGACAAACATCGAAAAAGCACTTGTGAAAAAGCTCTGGATTAAAAATAAAATGGGGAAATACAATTATTAACCACTACAACTTTGCGCCAAAAGACAACACAATCTGATATAAAAAATAGACAAATGTTAAATATTGACTCCTAAATATCCTGTAGAAATTTCTCCCTTAAATCATTTATTTGAGTCAAATTGTCCATGAAATACACAATCAGAAATTAAGTATTATATAGAGCTACTATATAATAACTAATTATTGGGACTATAAAGCAGACCAATGCATCAATAAGCAAGATATTGGTGAATTTTTTTAAAAAAATTAACTCTCCACTTATGAACCTTAATTCTATGCATTATTTTCTCAAATTTTTAACTCTATTTTTGAACCCTAATTCTATGCATTATTTTCTCATACTTTAGTATTATTGAGCAAATATTTAATTGACTTTGTATATTTCACCACCATATCCAAACTATATATTACAAACAGTGATCCATAGGACTGACAGCAAGGCATTTCAACTGGGAACACCAGCAGGAAACAGAAGTGTGTTCAGGGGAAAGGACTCTCAGTGTTGATTGACTCAGAGCAGATTATCCCCACATTTCAAATGTATGCCTGTCTTTTCAAAGATAAACATTTACATAGCCTTGGATGATCAGGCTTTCAGCTGACTATGTAAATAAACAAACATGAAAAAAAATTTCCCCTAAAGCCTGGCAACAGATAACAAAAAGGGCTTGACGGGGTTTCTAAAGGAAAATAACTCAAACTGTAACATGTATGCTCAAGCCAGTGTGGGTTGATAATTAGGGCTGTAAATGCAAACAAATCAGTTGATTTTTCAAAATAGAGGGTAACATTTTTTCAAAGCCCTAAGTAATCAATAAATTAGTTCAGAGATTGTATATTATAAAGAAGCACAGATACTATCATAAAAATAATGTTACTTCGAGAAGATGTATTCATCATTCAAATGTGATTTTTCTTTACTCAAAAGAGCCTCCACTGTGGAGATAAGAACAAAAGGTAATATTATGACTCTGATTTCTAAAAAATGAAAAGGCTATACATTTTGTGCTCTCTGAAGTGATCATTTAACTGTAAAGGTCGTGATGCTTCTTGAACAAATATAAGAACAAACAAGATGCAAGAAAATATGATGAGATTAAATATAAGAAGCGATTATATAAAAGTTCCTCTTATATAATCTATAGATAACTATAGATACATCTGATTCTTTAAATACTCATTTATTGCCACTTTAGAACTAGAAAAAAAATTTTTTAACTTTCCTGAGGCAAGGGCAAACTTTGTCAGGTAGTAGAGTTAATTACAACTTAAAAGAAATTTTAGCAAAGAGAGAGGGAAGAAAAGGTGAAAAAACTAACAGTAGTTACCTACTATGTTTTGATGACAAGGGCCAGGTACTTTACACATTTTACAGGTATGCTCTCTACAACTCAATGATACAGATGTTAACATTTCATTTTTATAGATGAGGTAATTAAGAATTAGAGAGGTTAATTACTTTGCCTAAGGTTACAGTAGTAGAGCTAAGATCTAGACTTTAGTTTGTCTTATTTCTGTGCATTTTTTCCAAATTGATTCCCTAAATCATGTATTTATTCTTAAGAACATCTTAACATTATACAGATCCTCAACAACATACAGGCAATACAACAAAATCAGCAAAGCAAGGCTCATGGAATCAGGAAAGGAGCACTAATTCTAGGCCTTCCTTCCTCCTCTTCTACTTATTAAGCTATGAAACCCTGGAAAAATAATTAAAATGGCAAGGCCTTAGAAATTTAAGAGGACTGAGTGGTGGGGAAGAGGGATGGTAGATTCAGGTTGGTCTCTATCATCTTTCATATAGCTTCTAGCAAATAAATTGATTGAGCCAATATTCTGTTTTTGTTTTTTGGTTTTTGGGATTTTTTTGTTTTGTTGTTGTTGTTTTGAGACATTTTTTTTTTTTTTATCACCCAGGCAGCGGCACAGTGGTGCAATCTTGGCTCGCTGCAACCTCCGCCTCCCAGGTTCAAGTGATTCTTGTGCCTCAGACTCCCGAGTAGCTGGGATTACAGGCGTGCACCACCACACTGGCTAATTTCGTGGGGTTTTTTTGTATTTTCAGTAGAGACGGGGTTTTGCCATGTTGGCCAGGCTGGTCTTGAACAACTGACCTGAAGTGATCCACCCACCTCAGCCTCCAAAAGCGCTGAGATTACCGGGGTGAGCCACTGAGCCTGTTCTCGTCCAATGAGCCAATATTCTTAAAAATAACATGATTAACAAAATTATATCACTCTAAGAGTGTGACTAGAACCCAGATTTCTGAATTTTAAATCTTGCTGCCAAAGTAGGCTTTTGCCCTGTTATCTCCTTTCTAATATACTAAATCACTGTTTCATTGTTCTTTCTATGAGATATATAAATTCTCTTACATACAAATGTAAAAGGTACTATACTAAAAATAAATGTAAATGATAAAAAGATATTTCCCGCATCCTCCAAAATTATTGATTATATGCAAATAAGATACATACAAATCTTTGTGCTAAAACTTGAAGCCTAATTTTTCAAATTTACTGATTATTGATTATATGCAAATCAAATAAGATACATACAAAATTACTGATTATATACAAATAAGATACATACAAATCTTTGTGCCAAAACTTGAATCCTAATTTTTCAAATTTACTCAATGATTCAAGAAAATTCAAATTAATGTACTTTTTCTTAGGCAGGAAAAGACAACTTTTAGATTTAAAAGGCTATACTGACTTTAATTTTTTAAAAACTTTTTACCAACTTGAACAGCCTTTGACTTGGTGAGCTATATATAGTACATACTATATTGAGAAAGGGAGGCTACTTTGGAAGCTCTGACAAATATCGAGACATTAGAACACCATTGCTTTAGAGCCAAGTGCCTTTTTTTGTCTCTCCTTAAAAGGAATAAAACCCAACAACAACAACAAAACTATATACATATATAAAGTTCCCTTTATTTCTTCAATAAAAGCTCTTTTCAAATATGAAATACAGTATTTTGTTAGAGAAAAAAACAAGCCAAAAGTATGAATGTTTTATTTTTAAAAAAACATAAGTTTATAAGTATTCCAGTCTATAAATTTTTTAAGTCTCAAGTCACTCCACTAGCCCAGGTGTAGGATTTATTAACTAAAAACATACACAGAAGTATCTATGTATCTTTTTAGCATTCAAGTAACTTTTGTTTTTTAATTCAACACCAAAGCTCTTAACTAAATTATTATAATCTTCAGTTTATTGGCTACGACTTCTAACTGAGCATCATTGGTGTTTATAATTTTGAACTGTGTCTCTGGAAGTCAGTATTGCATTTACAAATGATTATTTTTAAAGTATCTAATTGTCAAGATGAAAAAGAGTGTACATTTTTCTTAAGAGTGCAGCTTTGGAAAATATAAATAATGTCATGTGAAATTAAGTTAAAAAAATACTGAGAGTAAACTAGATGATTTACTACAGTTTATATAGAATCTCGAAAATTAGGGTTAAATATAATGTACAAATTTAATTTGAAATAATCTACAATGATTTATATTCTATCCTCTGCCATTTACACAAAACTAAGATGAGGTACAAAAATTAAGCAATATTTTGTTTCCCTGAGAATGCCAAATAACTGGTCTGGGTTTTCTCTAACTAAATTGACTATTAAGTCAAGTTTACCACAAATTTTTGGCTATAGAAACACAAAAAGCTTATGAATAAACGAGCCAACAAATAAGTTATTTTCTATATTGGGAATTATGACATTATACTTTAAAAATCCAAAAAAAAAGCATTACATTGGCTCAAAAATGACACAGATTTCCTGTCAACTTTTGAGGAAAGTTATAATTTGATCAAAAAGATATTTAGAAACATAGGGTAATAAAACAAAAGTTTTTAAATGTTCACCTTCAATTTATTTCATAGGTCAGTGTTATACCATCTAATAAGATAATTAAAAACATGCAAGCAGCTGGTACTACAGCTAAACAGATTAATGTAATAGTCTGTAGTCATATGTGTTGGCAAGGGGCTTGCCTCTTTTGGCGAGGAGAAGGTCAGCTGCCCTTGGGAAGAGGAGGAGAGGAGTGGCCTGTGCTACAGTCACTAAGTTAAACATCTTCAGCAAACTGATAATCAGGAAATGACCTTCCTTCTTTCATACCCATTCATGTTCTTCTCTCAGTTTTAATGGTTAAATAAGGAACACAGAAAGCTCATATAATTTGGCAGACAACATTAACGTTGCTCTTTAAAAAGTACAAGATATATTTCACAAAACCAACAATGTCTTCTCAAGTCTTATAAACTTTCCATTTTAACGCATCATCTGCAAATTAGTTCAGAGATATACAATCAAATTTTAACCAAATTTTCCAAAACAATATCTGGACTATTACTCAAGCATCATATAATAATTATACTGGTGCCTTAGGAGTTAAATGCAGCTGTACTCTATCTGAATCCATGAAGCAAGATCAAAAGAAGATATAAATCCAAAGTAAACATCCCAGGCTGTTAAAAAAAAAAAAAGTCTATGAGTATTAGGCACATAAAGCTATAGCTAGGGTCCATTCATTTTAAATTTTAAAATTGATTTGTCAAAGTTCCAGATATCTTCTCTGAATTTATAGTAAAACATCTTCCTTTCATCTACTAGGTTTTCAAATTTGTTATTCAAAGGTAACCTGAAATACGTGTCAGAGATTGAGAATTTCAAATCTCAGGTTAAGCTTGTTCTTAAGCACTCTTTCTGCTAACAGACAAAACATTTATTTTCTTGTAAAACATATTTTTTCTCTTCCTTTTGGTATATTAGATCACTGTAACAATTTCTATAATACCAAAAGGTTAGTGATGATGACAATGATGATGATGACATTGTATGGAACAAAAAAGTAACAAATATTTATTCAGCATTTACCATATGTCATTATCCGATTAAACTCCTCATATCAACTGTATTTTATCATCTCCACTTCAAAAGTGAAGAAACTGAGGCTAAGACTTGTCAAAAGTATTCAAACTATTTGGAATCAGGATCTGAACCAGTACACTATGTTTAAACATTGTTTTTAAAAAACAGACCAGGTGCAGTGGCTCACGCCTGTAGTCCCAACACTTTGGGAAGCTGAGGCAGGCAGACTTCTTGAGCCCAGGAGTTTGAGACCACCCTGGGCAACATGGTGAAACCCCATCTCTACAAAAAAACACAAAAATTACCCAGGTGTGGTGGCACACGACTGTAGTCCCAGCTACTCAGGAAGCTGAGAGGTGGGAGGATTGCTTGAGGCTAGGTGGTTGAGGCTGCAGTGAGCCAAGATAGTGCCACTGTACTCCAGCCTGGGTGACAGAGTGAGACCCTGTCTCAAAAAACAAACAAACAAAATCCACAGAGACTATGCCCTCTTGAAACTAACAATCTAATACCATAATAATACAAACAGTGGAAAGAATATAAATTTCAGTGTCCAATTCAAGACTGAATTCAAAAGTCAATAAAATCTCAACATATGTTAGAGAAGGGTACATGTGTCTGATGGCGAATACAGGAAACAAAGTTACCGATTTACATGAAGTGATCACAAAAGAATTAATTCTATGACTTCCCATCTAGATTTTCAAAAGCCTTTCTTTTATACGTTTTAACCCGAGTCTTTAAAACAGTTGTGGGAAGGAAACAGGTTAGGCATTATAATGCCCATTTGATAGATAAGAAACTAAAGTAAATCTTAACCCTAGACACAAGTATATATAAAGTATGAGTATGTTGGTGATAGGTTTAAAGCCTGCGTTGTCTAATTGTGAAGAAAAGCTAGGATTTCAGAGGTGGTTTAAATAATACAAAGGTAGAATTGTCATGCAAAAGGACATCTGAGGGTTGCAACATTTACATTTTTCTAATAACCTATTTCTAGTTAGTTTAAAGAGCTGTAATGGCAACAAAAAATAATTTTCATTTTCAAAAGTAAATTTTACTGAAAATTCTATTGCCATTTAATGTGATTCTGCAACAATTCCTAGATTTTGTCAGTTAACCTTAATATGAAGCTATACCACAGAGCTGTGCTTCTATGAATTCTACACTTAACCCAGGTGTCAAATCCACAAGTAAGCTCATTGTATTATAAGAGCTATTGCCTACTGAGTAGAAAAATATTCATTTCACACCTTAAATACTATAACAGTATTTAACAACAGCACTGACCTGCCAACTATTAAAAGTACATTTTTACATACTGTATTACTTGAGTTTTTTATCTTCTCTTTTTTAATTACAACAATAAATTAATATTCTAACATTACAACATTGATTTTTAATCAATGCTTGTCATTTTTAATCAATGACAGGCATTGATTAAAAATATTTAGTTAACAACATTAGTATTTATTGTGCAAAGCTACACTAGGAGTTACTTTTCAAAATACAATTATCATTTAATACTAAGATACTTTATTCAAGAACAAAAAAACCCACAAGATAATACTATACCTTCACATGAAAACATTTCTCTTAACTTTATATTATATCCACTATTTACTATAATTAGCTAAAATACAAATGTAATTGTAAAATACAATTCACCAACAAAATTTATACATATAATGGGATTTTCCTTCCTTTGAAATACATTTTTTGTCTTATGTCGAACTGTATTTATACCTAATAAATTACCATCATAGATTTCATATATTACCATATTAAGATTCCTCTGTTACATGTCAAATCCTAATATTTATTTAACTATCTTTCATATTTACTTTATTGGTTATTGTTACAATCAGCTGTGACACACTCAAATAGGGGATTCTACCTATTGTTTAATATGCCAAATACAAGCTTTATATTATACTTCAGGACTCAGAAAGCATTTGGACAATTCCAATATTTATAAGGTAGGATGGATATAGTGAAAATTTAACAACAACATATGAGCTTTACTGCTGTGGTAATACCCTTCTAGAACACTATAGAACATAAGCCTTTTGTAGTATCTGTGACACTTGAACAACTGATTATTTATACAGACCCCAACTGGTATAAAATAAATTATTTTATTTTATAAATTAATTACCATCTCATTTCTGAAATTCACAAACAAATTGTAAAAACTGTTTCATTTACTACATTTTTGTCAAGTGCCTCCTGTATAAAAGGCCGAACTCTAGATGTTAAAAGCCCGCCTGAAATCTGAAGAAATGACACAGTTCCAATTAAGAATATGTAACATGTATACAAATAAAAATATAAACTAAGCATAAATTCCATATTTATTATAGAAAAGGAGACAGTTTAATATTAAAATTAGTTTTCAAGTACACAGTGGTTCTTGCATATATTTTATAGTGTTGTTACACAAGTATCAGAAGTAATTAACCATAAGGACAATGTTGACCAATTAAATTATTTCTTCAAGAATCTGCATTGCCATCTATAATGTTAAAATGTATCATTATTGAATTTGCACTTTTTTCCTACAAGAAAATAACCAATTTCTTACACCACTTTGGTTCTGTATACAAATTTTCAAGTATTACTGAAAATACTTTAATCTTTCTTACTCCTGAGTTTCCCAGATATAAGGTACAAATTTCATAAACATTTACTGAAGCAAAATTCAAGTTATGAGGAGAATATTAAGAAAGGACTAGGTAAAATACATATTTTCTTAATTAGTGTATCCTTTTAAAAATTACTAATTGAGAAGTAATAGCCCTGTTTGCTGAAGAACTTAAACAAGATATTAGCAAACAGCACTTAATTCAACCATGAACTACATTTTAAGCTCTCTTAGGCACTCATGAGTGGTACTGTATTTTAGCACAAAAATTAAAAGGAAGCTTTAGTACTGTAGCAGATATACTGGAAAAACAAAAATAGATTACAATGAAGCTGAATACTACATGTGCATTCATTCCAATTACCCTACTATTGGCTAACAACAGATACTGAAGTAAGTGCATTTACTCAAAATTTTAGAATATTATATTTTCTGTATCTTATTAATTGCAGAAAATAACATAACACAATATTATTTACATTGGTCACCTTGTTAAAACACAAGTAGTGGTTCCTTACTATTCTAGATCAAAACCCTATATAATTATATATCTTATATATTATCTTGTAATATTATAGGGGTGTGTGTGTGTGTGTGTGTGTGTGTATATATATATATATATATGTATTCATCACCTACCTATAGGAATTAAAAGTCCCTTCAGAGTCTAAAGTAGAACTTGTTCTTCTTCCATTTTTATTTGAATCTCCTGGAGAAAAAAATTACAACACTGAAATAATGGAGATAAACTGAATATTTCAGTTGAAAAACTGTGTGTAAGCTCTACGCAATATATTAGCCAAAAAGCATATATCCTCTTCCCCTTCCCCAAATTATCTTTTGTACTCAAAGCTTTTTAGGTAAAAAATTCATTTTGATACCAAAATATAAACCAATGCCAATCCTAGACTGGATAGTAACAGTACCAAAGTAACTGCTATCAGGAACAAATGAAGCACAGTACAAACATTTTCTTCTTAAGAATCACAGACAAAACTAAAATTATAAACCAGTGTTTATAAAGAAAGGAATTTTTTTGTTAATGACTAAGTCACCCATCCTGATCAGTGGTACTGTCAAAAGAGAACAGGCAGAGAGCCGACCTGGCTGATTTTCCAGGTCCTAGAGTTTGACACTCTCTAGGAATTTAGTAAACAGTGGTAAAATAAAAAGCCAACTTGAGAGGTAGTGATTAATTAATGAGCTTTTAATATGCCTTACTTAATATTCTTTACAAAACTTTAACTGTTAACTTTGGGTTTCAACTGCCAAACGTTTGGCAATTTAAAACATGAAAAAGGAACAACATCAAAAGGTATCTGTCTCCTATAATAATATCAAATATTTAGAAAAAAAATTTTTACTCAAAAATCTATCATATTCATAAAATCACATTTAGAACAAATTATACATATCAATTTAAAGACTGCAGAATAAAAGTAAATGTACTAAAGTTGGAAAAAATGCTTACCAGTGCCCCAGTGTTATATATTCTTATTGATTGAAATTTCATGGTTCAATTTTTTAAAATACATACTTCAAAGTACAGCTTTTATGAAACCAAAGTATACCACTATTAAAAATGTCATTTGTTCTTCAAAACAAATTAAAAGTTTAGAATCTGATTACATTTTATATTCCTAATTTATATAATGTAACTTTCGAACATCAGGTTGTATTTGATTTTTATAATATTTACAGCTTAATATAACAATGATTTAACCCAATTTTATACTTTTAATATACTTTGAACAATTGAAGGTGCAATAGGAAATCATCACAGTGGTCGTGGATAAGTCAAACAGTAATTACAGATCTTTCACTTTAAAGATGAGATTATTTTTAATTATTGAGTATAGTATCTAAGGTAGTTTACTTATATAATTATGCTACTCATTAAATGGTGACTGAATGCTGAAATGTAATTTTAATGACAGCTACCTATCTTTCTTTACACATTTTATAGCTGACAGATAGTAAAGAACACTGGTTCTTTTTTGAGAATTTGGTGAGAAATGTGCAGCTGTGCCAGTGTTCAGGAGAAGTGGACTGAGCCCGCTTATTAACTTTCAACTCTACTCTTTTTTCAAAATATTGTTCCAGTTTATTTTGTTTTTTGAAAAAACAAAAAATCCTAAAATGGATTACAACACTTAAAAATGGTGACAATTTACAGAAGAAAATAATCCAAAAACATATAAATGTTTAAAATTAACCTAGTTAGGTATATGTTGCTAATTCTTTGAAAACATGGGTATGGTAATATTACTCATAAAACACCCTTCATTTTCTTTTAAATATTAATAATATTATAATAAACTAAAAAGATGTAAGGAAAATTAGTCTCTGTCTTGCTAAATGAAAATTTCCTACAACACATGTTATTTAACAGCTTGCAGACATTTCCTGTGAAACATTCCATAATCAGCATAGAATAAGTACTATATTATACATTTAAAATATGAGCTTCTTTCTCGTTAAAACTAAAGATTATGATTAAACATGAAAAATAACACCAATAGAATAATTCTTCCTTTAAGCTGATATTTATCAGATCAAATATAAAATCCTTCAAATAATTAAGAGACTTCTGGCTTTATAAACAACCAGGTTTTATCATATTATAAAGTTTTTATTTAATTTATAACTGTTTCCAAATGAAACTATCACATTAAATGTAACTTTCAAGGTGCAAAAAAATGGTAATAGGGAAAAAAAAAGCAGTTTTTCTTTCTCAAAAACATACCAAATAAGGAGTACAATTGTTTCACTAACAATATTACAGAAAAGATTTCAGAGTTGGCTATATGGGGAAAAGGCAATAAAGTTTTGAAGCAGGAAAAACGCTTTGTTCCCTCAATCCTCTAGTTGAAATTAATTATAGCAAATGTTTATGAAAACATCTGTTCCTTACAGTTATAAATTCTTAATTTTAGTATGGACGATCCCAGACTCTTATTTTGGAAGGAAACTGTCTGACTATCGAAAGGTTTACAAAAGAACAGACAGAATCTGTAATTCTGTAAAATTGTGTATACAATGTGCTACATCCTGTAGAGATTTTCCTTGGTGTGAAACATGTGGAGAGGCTTAATATCGGTAACCAGGAGAAATCAAAGACAAACAGAAAGGCTCATTTTTCATTTAAGCTATAATATGATAAAAAACATATCTGTAACACCAGAAAACAACTTCCGCCAGTTTGGGAAATAAAGAAGTGTTACTTTACTACTGAATCTAATTTGGAGGTAAGTATGATAAAATAAGTATTAATTTTATAAGGGATTAAAGTAAATGAAATGACAATACAATCATGGGAACGTATATGTAGTGTTTCCCAAAAATAACAACAGAGGGTGCAAGAGAGTTTACTATGATGTTTTTACTTGCTATTCTGATCCTTGAACTAAGTTGTCAGGTAGCCATAACTGTAACAAAGATGCATCATACACACACACACAAATACAGTATTAATGTAATCTTTCACAAAGACTATTAAATGGTCAAACAGCACAAATATCTAAAATGTGGTTTAAGATAATAGACTTCCTTTTACTTACCTGAAAAGTAATTTAACTAATATGCAATGTTTAGAATACAGTTGTAATTTTAAAGGTATTTCAATATCTTATGTAAAGTAAGCAGTAAAAGAATCTAGATGTCTTTATTGAGTAAATTTTGAATACATGCACGAATTATATAAAATAAATATGTGTTACTATATATTTATAACATTGTACAACATATATCTATAAGAACAATTCCTCAATTACTTGTGACCATAAGTTTGAAATTTATGTAACATTCATTTCTCATTAATTGGTATGCAACTTTCATAATGGGTTCATAATATTCACAATTAAAATAAATTGCTGATTTGCAAAAATATGCTGATAGTTACATTGGCTTAAATTATAAGAAAATGCATAATATTGCTTAATAGTAATTTCTAACATGTGTATCTAACTTATTAAGCCAGAAAGTATAACTGTGACTTAAATTTCAAAACAGAATGAATGGAATTTCAGACTCTCTTTTAGCTTTAAATGAGGTCATGTTTAGCAAAGGGCATTTTTGGTTCCATCTGTGCACTGTTGAAATCCTTCTAAAGGGAGGTTTACAATAGATTTCTGTAGTATTTTTTTATACAAAAACATCTAGTTCATGAAGAGAGAACCAGAGATTTTTAAACTAGGTTAAGTTAAAAACAGCCAGAATAACACTATAAATAATCACGCCTACTCAAATGTGTCTTCAGTTTACATGTGAAAACATCAAGTTTTAGACTATCACATCACACTAGGTATGAATTCTGAAAAGTATTACACAATAAAGAAAAGGTTTTATCTTTGAATCATTAGAGAACTGTCAACATACACAGTCTGGGTGGGGTATTTAATAGTAAGATGGGGGAAAATGACTTGGTTCAGACTAAGATGAAAACAAAGCTATGAGTTTAGTGTAAAGACCTGAAAGCCTTTGTGTCTTTTAAAGGAATACGTATATACCAATGAAATGTTTTAGTTAACTTTAAAATCCTTTAAAAAAAGATTTTAAAAATCTATGAATAAAGTATATTCATGTGTTGACACACAGTGAAGGCAAAGCAAAATGACTCAGCGTTATCCATGAAGTAGCCACATCATTTGTGAAATCAGGCTAACCATTAGCCACCCCAAGCTAATTACTTATGCTAAAAATCCAGGACCACTCATTAGATCTAAGAACCAGTGCTGAAGTCAATACAGAAAAAAATTTGTCAATTTTACAATTTTCAATTTTCTTTATTATTGTTAATGTATTTACATTCCAATGATTTAATAGCCATATTTAGTTCTCTAAATAATGTCTTAAAAATCTGTATTGTAGATAATGAAAACTCAAACGTAAAATAGAAATTCATAAGAAGTCTTAAATAAAAAACATTTTCAAGTGGACATTTTAATTTGAGAAAAGGATGCTTTGTTATCAAAGGTTCCTATTAAACCTTTAATAGAATTCTTAAAAACAAAAGACAGAAAGCAGCATGACATCAGCAAGATGGCAGAATTTGAAACTCCAAGTAGTACATGTCCTCCCACAGAAACACTGAAAAACAAAAAGTAACCTTTAGGACTTTGTAAAAGCTGTAATAAACAGTAAAAAATGTTCCAAAGCAAAATGAACACTGAATCAAGAAAAAAGGCAACTTAAAAATTTTGTGGTGTTTACATTTGCCCTTGCCCCACCCCCTCCCTGGCACTGTAGCCGTCTGGAAGAGGGTAGCTACTTTCCCAGGGTGGGAGTCTGGTACTTGGCTCTCGAAGGGAAGAGGGTGCCATGTTTGCAAATTGTTGTGCATATATGTTCTACCCTGTGTAAGGGCCATCTGAAAGATGACACAAGGTGCCTTTCTCTGTTCCGGCTAATTTAGAAGAAGCAGTGGACATCAATAGAACACACAACAAGCCAAACTAAAAACCCAATGTATAGTCCATTCTCACGTTGCTATAAAGCACTGCCTGAGACTGGGTAATTTAAAAAGGAAAGAAGTTTAATTGACTCACAGTTCCACATGGCTGGGAAGGCCTCAGGAAACTTACAATCACAGCAAAAGTGGAAACAAACATGCCCTACCTCATATGACGGCATGAAAAGACAAGTACAGGGCAAAACAGGGAAAAGCCCTTTATAAAACCATCAGATCTCGTGAGAACTCACTATCACAAGAACAGCAGCATGGGGGTAACCGCCCTCATGATTCAATTACCTCCAGCTGGGTCTCTCCCGTAACACCTGGGGATTACAGACCTACATTTCACTATGAGATCTGGGTGGGGGCATGGCCCAACCATATCACTGTACCCCCTCCCCAATCTCATGTCTTTATAATTCAAAACACAGTCATGCCTTCCCAACAGTCCTGCAAAGTCTTAACTCATTCCAGCATTAACCCAAAAGTCCAAGTCCAAGGTCTTATCTGAGAAAAGCAAGTCCCTTCCGCTATGAGCCTGCAAAATCAAAAGGAAGTTAGCTACTTCATAGATACAATGGGCGTACAGGTATTGAGCAATACACCCGCTCCAAATGACAGAAACTGACCAAAACGAAGGGGCTACAAGCCCCATGCAAGTCCAAAATCCAATAGGCAGTAATTAAACTGTAAAGTACCAAAATGATCTACTTTGACTCCATGTCTCACATCTGTGTCACACTGATACAAGAGGTAGGCTCCCACGGGCTCAGGTAGCTCTGCCCCTGTGGCTTTGCAGGGTACAGCTCCCCTCCCGGCTGCCTTCACGAAGCTGGCGTTGAGTGTCTGTGGCTTTACCAGGTGCACAATGCAAGCTGTCAGTGAATTTACCATTCTGGGGTCTGGAGAACAGTGGCCCTCTTCTCACAGCTCCACTAGGCAATGCCCCAGTGGGGACTTTGTGTGGGGACTCCAACGCCACATTTCCCTTCCGCACTGCCGTAGCAGAGGTTCTCCATGAAGGCCCTGTCCTTACAGCAGACATCTGCCTGGACATCCAGGTGTTTCCATATATCATCTGAAATCTAGGCAGAGATTCCCAAACATCAATTGTCTTCTGCACACCCACAGGCCCAACACAACGTGAAAGCTGCCAAGGCTTGGGGCTTGCACCTTCTGAAGCAACAGCCCAAGCTGTACACTGGATTCTCTTAGTTACGGCTGGAGCTGAAGCAGCTGGGATCCAGGGCACCATGTCCTGAGGTTGCATAGAACAGGGCAGCCCTGGGCCCAGCCCATAAAACCACTTTTCCCTCCTAGGCCACCAGACCTGTGATGGAAGGGGTTGTGGTGAAGGTCTCTGACATGCCCTGGAGACATTTTCCCCATTGTCTTGGTGATTAACATTCCACTCCCCGTTACTTCTGCAAATTTCTGCAGTGGGCTTGTAATTCTCTCCAGAATATTTTTCCCCCTACTACACTGTCATCCTGCAAATTTTCCAAACTTTTATACTCTGCTTCCTTTTGAATGCTTCGTTGCTTAGAAATTTCTTCCACCAGATACCCTACATCATCTCTCTCAAGTTCAAAGTTTCACCGATCACTAGGGCAGGGGCAAAATGCCACCAGACTGTTTGCATAGCAAGAGTTAACTTTATTCCAGTTCCCAATAAGTTCCTCATTTCCATATGAGACAACCTCGGCCTGGACTTCATTGTCCATATCACCATCAGCATTTTGGTCAAAGCCATTCAACAAATCTCAAGTTCCAAACTTTCCCACATCTTCCTATCTTCTGAGCCCCCCAAGTCTCTAAGAAATTCCAAACTTTCCCACATTTTCCTGTCTTCTTCTGAGCCCTCAAAACTACTCCAACCTGTGGCTGTCACCCAGTTCCAAAGTCGCTTCCACATTTTTGGGTATCCTTATTAGCAGCACGCCAATCTCTGCGGTACCAATTTACTGTATTAGTACCTTATCACATTGCTATAAAGGACTACCCAAGACTGAGTAATTTATAAAGGAAAGAGGTTTAATTGACTCACAGTTCCACATGGCTGGGGAGGCCTCAGGAAACTTACAATCATGACAGAAGGGGAAGCAAATATGTCCTTCACGTGGCAGCAGGATGGAGAAATGCCAAGCAAAAGGGGGAAAAGCCCCTTATAAAACCATCAGATTTTGTGAGAACTCACTTAATATCACAAGAACAGCAGCATGGGGGTAACTGCCCCCATTATTCAATTACCTCCCACCAGGTCCCTCCCATGACACATGGGGATTATGAGAACTACAATTCAAGGTGAGATTTGGGTGGGGCCACAGCCAAACCATATCACTCACAGATGCCTGCAGCAAAAGATTGCAATTGAAACATAAGATAGACCACCTAAGGCCTGGGAGCAAAAGCTGGTGAGGGTTTCTTTGGGAAATTAGGACATTCAAAAGCATCCATGTGTACTGGAGAAATGTAGAAGGCCGTGTGCGTGCCTAGAGCAATATGCATGATCAGAAAGTAACTGAGAAGACCCTAAGCTTCCACCAAAAGCGATCTCTATATGAGGACTGCAAGCTTGGCTAAATGTTAAAGAACTACTGTGGCATAGAGCCAGTCTGCAAAGACAGGAAGAGGTTTCGAATTTTTAGGGTGGGGTCTATATAAATACAAAGTGCTTTTAGCTTTTAAGAGAACAAATACACTGTCAATGATCTCTGTTTAAACTTTAAAGTATTCCCAGAAGTAAACCTTACTGAATTGGTAAAATTAAACTGACAGATTCAGTTTAATGAAATCAGGAACTAGAGGCATTAAAGTATCATAATTAAAAGCTAAGACTCTACCATTTGTTTGTTCTCTTACTTAACCATTCAATATCTCAGACTCCTCATCTGTAAGATGGAGACAACAATAGGTTCTACTGCAAAATGTAGTAAGAAAGATTAAATGAGATAAATGTATGTGAAGTGCTTATAGTACAATGTAAGTCCTCAAAAAAAGTTAGCTATCATTTTTATTAACATTTTAATCAATGTATTTATAATACTGGTTGTAGTAGAGGAATAAAAGTAAAAGGCTACTAGTTCTACACAAGGAGAAATACACTTACTCGTAAATTAAGTAATTGAATATTGTGGCTTTTTTCTTCTTAGCAATTAAAAAGCATTATTTCTGAAAAACTTTATCAAAAACTTTATGAATTATATGAGGATGGTGTATAAGTCTTGTGCAGCCCTTATAATATCCTTCCTGACAAAGATCTCATCAAACATAAAATATTTAAAGAGAATGCAAGATATAGTAAATTTAAATAAAATTACAGCCTTGAAATATAAAGCCATATAATTTCATGAACTTAAGATATATAAATGTTTCTTGAAACTGACAAAAGATAAAAAACTAAAACCATGGTCAGTCTATTAATAAACTAAAACTAACATGTATGATAGTACATAGTATTACACATATAGCAATAACAAATAAAACAACCTGTAAGAGGAATTCATTAATGATTCTGCAACCAAATGGGAAACAGGGACTAATATCAAAGATAATCACAAGTAGAATTACTCAATTTAAGTTAACATGTGCTATGGTTGAATGTGTCCATCAAAAAGCATGTGTTGGAAACAATACACAATGCAACAGCGTTAGGAGATGGGGCCTAGTGGGAGGTGTTTAGGTCAGGAGAGCTCTACACTTACGAATTAATTAATGTTGATTATAAAATAGCTTAATATTGTGAATTCAATCTCTTGCTGTCTCTTGCATGCGCTCTCTTGCCCTTCTGCTTTCCATCATGGGATAATGCAACAAGAAGGCCCTCACCAGATGCTGGCACCTTGATATTAGATTTCCCAGGCTCCGTAACTGTGAGAAATAAAATTATTTTCTTTATGAATTACCCAGTCAGTGATATTCTGCTATGATAACACAAAACAGACTAAGATAACACATAATAAGGCACAAATCCAAGTATTTCTATTTAGTATGATTGTCCTTTTTCCAGGTACTCTATGGATAAAAAGCTACCTGATGTCTCAGAAATATAACAGAGTAGGCCAGAATCAATCAAGAAAACAGAATTCTAAGGCAAAATTAATATTTCTGGGTTCTACCATCCACATCTATTACAAGAGGGGGTGGTACCAGATCATATCTGATAATCCAAATCACCTGGGAACAGGTATATAGGTAGCATGCATGTGTGTGTGTGTGGTGGGGTGGAGGGAGGGGAGAGAGACAGAGAGGGAGGTAGAGACAGAGAGAGAGAGAGAGAGAGGAAGGGAGGGAGGGAGAGATGGGAGAGAGGGGGCAGAGGAAGGAAGGAGGAAAGAAAGAAGCGGGGGAAGTGAAGGCAGAGAGAGAAAAGAGACTGAGATATTTGTGGGTGAGGCCTAGAACTCTACTTTAAAGGGTTCCCTAGATTATTCTGATGATACACAGGCCTTTCCTATTCTAAAATTATAAGCTTCTACTGTACTAAAAGTGACTATCTTATTATAGAAGGCAATTTAATTTGCCCAAATTGAGGAAATTATTGGGTATCTTATATGCCCTCATTTACTAATGACTAACAATAAGGCACAAACTATGATCTCATTTTCCAGCAATAGTAATAGACTGCATTGAGCTATGCCAACTTCACACATTATCCTAATATGACCAGTACTATGTACTCTTTATTAGGGGAGGGTGCAGGTTCCAGATGTTAAGCAGAATGCTACTAATGGCCTCTGAGGTTCTACCATAGACCACGTGGATCCCAAAAGCACCTTTCTGGAAAAGAGTTGCATTGCTAATGCTGCATTTTAGACAATTACAAAACACATTTCCACTTAGTACATAAACAACAAAGCACACTTTCAGAAGAGCTTGCTAAGAAGTAAATATGTTGATAAAGAGTATTTGAAAATATTTCTTTAAACTTGGAGAAATAGTATTAAGGCCACAAAAGATTTGATATGGTTTGGCCGTTTCCCTACTCAAGTCTCATCTTGAATTGTAGTTCCCATAATCCCCACATATCAATGGCAAGGACCAGGTGGAGATAACTGAATCATGGGGGTGGTTTTCCCCATCCTCTTCTCATGACAGTGAGTTAGTTCTCACGAGATCTGATGGTTTTATAAGGGGCTTCCCTCTTCGCTGGGCACTCACTTTCTCTCCTGCTGCCATGTGAAGAAGGACATGTTTGCTTTGCCTTCCACCATAATTTTAAGTTTCCTGAGGCCTTCCAAGCCATGCAGAACGGAGTCAATTAAACCTCTTTCCTTTATAAATTACCAGTCTTGGGTATTTCTTCATAGCAGTGTGAACACAGACTAATACATGATTATATAATTTGTCCTTCACTACAATTTCATCTTAACAAAATACAGATACAATTTAGTTTAACTTTGGCTGAGATTTTTAGCCTTACTACAGTCCAACAAAAGCTTAAATAAAACATACCCTCCTCAAAACAACAAAACAAAAAATCATTGTATTTTGAAAAAGAATCTAATTGATATTTAGGGAATTCTAACCCTAACATTAAATTATCTATTAAGTGCCTAAATATATATAACAAAAATAAAATACATATTATTTACTACATAAAATAGAGTATATGTGGCAGTAAAGTCCTATTTCACTGTCTTTCAAATAATACCTATAGAATATTTATATTTATCAAAGTTATTCTTTTTCTTCAGTGCAATAAAAAGGAAACATCTTTTTCTAGAGAAAAGAATCCTTTGAGCACTACTCATTTCAACTGGTGATTACAATCAGTGCTAGATCCCTCAAAATTGGTTGAACATCTAGTGGACAAGACTTCATAAAAGGTAAAGGCATCTGTTAACCCAAAGTACATAACTTTCAATGTTAATATTAGATATGTCCCATTTTAGTGCCTGAAAAATTCACTGGGACTCTATGCAAGATATAAATTATCATCGTGAACCAGGGTAGCTGATCCTATCTGTGTCTTTTAAATAACAGCTATCTGAACAAGTTCATATAACAAACATCTACTTAAAAAGCATAAATGGTATTTTTACTAAGACATTCCAAAGCCTAAATAAAGAAGTGAAGGTATATATTCTCAAAAATATCTTTAGTCTTATAAAAGATTTACTAACACAAATCACAATAAAACATTAGTGATTAGTATTTAAATATAAAATCTTCAAATATCAATTTTTTTAATGTTTACCAATTCCTTCAAATAAAAAAATTCCAAAAATATTTTGATTCATATAAAAATGTCTTATTTTACAAATTTTTGCTGACATTAAAGAATTACTGTACTAAAATGTTTTCAAAGAAAAGAATTCTAAATCCATGAATTGATATGTATCATTTTATGATAATGCATCTTTATTTACTAAAAAGGTAATTTTTAAAATCTGATAACTAGAAATACGTCAACATAATGGCTATTCCTTTAAATCTGCCAGGAAATGTACAATATTGTACAAAATTCTTGTAGATTATTAAAAATATCATTCAAAGTAGTTATCACTTATTGAGCATTTTATTCAAACAAATTATTCATTACCTAGACAAACTGTAAATGGGCCCTAATAAATGCATTTTGTAAATCAAACTTTTAGTCATAAATTTAGATGTAATAGTTCTTGCAGGATTTTTCAGTTCTTTCAGCAGTCGCATGTTGCACACTTACAGTATTCAAGTGCTGACGTTATAGTGGTAAGCCAAAGCTCAAAACCCATCCCTGACATACTTCAGTTTGATGAATGCCCAACAGAGCAGAGGGATGGCCAAAGCAATCCACAATGACAACTTTGAAAAATGTTATACAAGATTACTATAATAACATATGAGTGAGGGGGTGGATAAGTCACAGACCAAAAAGGGCATAAAGAGCATCCCACTAGATATCAGCATATGCCAAGATTCTGTGGAGTTCACGTTAAGGATTTTGGTCTTTATCTCCAAAAAAAACTCAGTAAAAGAAGGGTTATAGGCCAGGCACAGTGGCTCACGCCTGTAATTCTAGCACTTTGGGAGGCAGAGGTGGGCAGATCACTTGAGCTCAGGAGTTCGAGACCAGCCTGGGCTACATGGCAAAACTCATATTTACAAAAAATTAGCCGGGCATGGTGGCGTGCACCTGTGGTCCCAGCTACTTAGGGGACTGGGGCAGGAGGATCGCTTGAGCCCAGCAGATCTAGGCTGCAGTGAGCTGAGATGGAGCCACTGCACTGCAGCTTGGGTGATAAAGTAAGACTTTGTCTCTTAAAAACATGTATAGTTTTTTGTTTTGTTTTGTTTTTTGAGGCAGAGTCTCACTCGGTCACCCAGGCTGGAGTGCAGTGGCATGTTCTCGGCTTACTGCAACCTCTGCCTCCTGGGTTCAAGCAATTCTTCTGCCTCAACCTCCCAAGTAGCTGGGATTACAGGTGTGAGCCACCATGCCCAGCAAATTTTTACATTTTTAGCAGAAACAGGATTTCGCCATGTTGGCCAAGCGGGTCTCGGACTCCTAGCCTCAAGTAATCCACCCACCTTCGCCTCCCAAAGTGCTGGGATTATGGTCATGAGCCACCATGTCCCACCAAAAAAGATTTGTTTTTAAGTGGTCACTTGAAGTTCAGGGTGAAGTGATTTGTGGGTGGGTGTAGGAAAAAGGAGAGTGGATGAAGGGAGACTGGATAAGAAGCTTTGTGGTACCCTAAGGCAAAAATACATGATAGAATAGTCATCAACATTGTTGATACCATTATCAGACCATCTTAAGTATGGAAATTTACCATTCTGTCAGGACTGTTGCTATTTAAATCTCATTTGAATCATCCATTCATTCAATGAACATCTACTGAGTGTCTACTATGTGCCAGACACATAATTCCAGTCCTAGGAACTAGAAGTATTATAGTGAACTATAGTATTACAGAATGAAGTGGAGGAGCAGGGGGAGAAAACACAAGAAAATAAATTTGTAAGTTCAGATAATTATAAGAGCGTAAATAAAATACAAAACAGAATAATGTGACATTCAGTGATTGTGGGAGGGTGCTCTTTGAAGATGAAAGTAATATCTGATTTTGGATTCTAACGACAAGAAAAAAGTCAGCCATTTGAATATCTATGGCAAAGGGTACAATATGCAAAGCACAAAGGCACTACTACAGAAGCCAGCTTTTAGATAACAAAATAAGGCCAAGGTGGCTGGAGGACTGGGGGCAGAGTACTATGAGATGAGGATAAGAATACAGGATAAGAAGTGGCCACAGAACTTATGGTTTTAATGGGAGGAAGTCTGGATTTTGAAACTACAATGAGAAGCTACTGGAAAGTTGTAAAATCACAAAATTAATTCTTTCTAAGATATTCTAAACAGGTATGCTTTGAAATCATTTCAGTGGTGGTAAAAGTATTTTATTTCATACATAGTAAACAATTAGATTATTTATTTTATTTATTTTACTGAATTGCTTTCTACCTAGATTAGAAATTAACTTGGTTTCTCAATAAGACTTAGAACAGATCACAATAAAACAAACCAGAAGAAAAGTATATCATAGGTTACTACCAAGATTTCCAGTTCCACCCATAATGGAGTACCACTGCAGCATATTTCTCCCCCTGACAACAATTTAAAACTCTGGGCAAAATATAAAAAACAAAAACAAAAACCACATGAATGCTCTGGAAAGTAAATAACAGGAGGACATTGGAGAAGAAAGTCAGTGGTGTTCAGTTTTCTGTTCTTTCTTCTCCTTTATTTACCACATCAGGATGAATCTGAGAATTAAATAGCAGGCATAGGGAGCAAAAACCCCAAAAGAATCCCATTTTTCAGAAACTAGAAAAAGGAGTTGCTGTGATCTCGAGAGTGTGGAAAGAAATCTCTTTCTTTTTCCCTTCTTTTTTCATTTCTAACCATGTGACAAGACCAGTTCTAGTTGTAGAACTACGTTGCCACAGTAGGTTGGTGGTGGCTGTGGTGTGAGCACCTAAAACTCTAATAAGGCTACTCTTTTGATAAGAAAACTGCAGAAAAGGGCCCCTGTTATGCAGACAGTGAGTGGAGAATCCCTATCATTTTTTTCTTTGCTATTTCTTTCAACACTTTGCCAAAAAAGTGCATCCATTCATGTGGAACTGTGCAATAGCACAGGAGGCAAATGTTATGATAAAACCAGACATAGTGTCTGGGGTAACCCTGTAGAAGAAGGCCTGGACATGGGGATTCTCTATAATTCTGTGTATGAAAAGACACAAATCTTGAGCTCACTCCTCAGCTGTACATGCTCAAAATATACCCAAAGGAGCACAAAAAAAGCTTTGAGAACTGAACCATAATATTAATATAAACTACCACCAAAGTCCCAGACCAACTCCTGAGGGTCACACGCAAGGAGCAGACTAAAAAAGCATAGAAAGGACTTTGAAACTGCTGACACTGGAACCTCCACCCACAGAAAGTGAGTCAGAAACTGTGGTCTGAACTTAACTGGAACAGCAGGAGAGTCGGTAATGGGAAGGAAGGGAGAAGAGAAGGGGAAAGAGAGAAGGAGAGAAGAGAGGGAGAAGAAGCAAGGGACAAGGGAAGTGGGAGGGGAGGAAGAGGGAGAGGGAAATAGAAGGAAGGGAAGGGGAGGAAAGGGAAGAGAGGAAGGAGAAAAATTCTCCAGAGGATTTAACAGGATCCAGAGTTTCATAACAAATTATTCAAAATGTTCAAGACACAGTTTAAAATTACTTGCTATAGCAAGAACCAGAAAAATATGATCAATTATCAAAATGTAATAAACAGATACCAACCCAGAGACGATCCAGGCATTAGAATCAACAAAGACTTAAAGAAGCTATCATAACTTGAGAAGTTTATTTTATTTTTTATCTGTGGAATATGAGCCTCTTTAAATGATCAGGCCGAGAGGCACTGAAATGTGACAGCAGTCAGGTCTCACTTCCACTTTGAGCTAAGTAATTACCTCTTGAAGCCATGTACTATGTGGGCTCTAGATTGACACCATGTAGCCATAAAATTAACCAAACAATACCATGTGCTGGATACCATAACTCATACCCTATAGTTCAACAATGTATAGCCAATCACTAATCAATGTTATTTCTGTCAACCAGTGAGAATTCCTATCAAACACTTTATCAGCGCACTATTGGTTTCCTTTTTCCTCTAAAATCCTGCTTGTAACAAAGGCTGTGTGGAGTACTTCCCAAGGCAACTTGGAAATGTTTCTTAGGCAGCTGTCCCCGCTTTATGTAAACTCTAAAGTTTTATTTTGTGCCTCAGCTTCTTCAAGTCAACAAACTTTTCTCTATGAAGTAATGGTGTATACTCTTGAAATGAATAGAAAAATAGAAGTTCACTGTAAAATAATAGAAACTATTAAAAAGAACCAAATGGAAATCTCAGAACTGTAAAGAACAATACCTGAAATTTTAAAAATTCATAGATGGGCTCTGTAATGAAATGGATAAGACAGTGGAATGGGACAGTGAACTGAAAGATCAACAAAAGTTATATACAATCTGAAGAACACAGAAAAACAAGATTTTAAAAAAATGAAATGAACAGATTGTCAAGGATCCATGGTGACAATACAGGCTCCTGGTATATCTTCAAAACTCAAAGTATTTTCAAAAACATTATCAAAATCACATTAAATAAGTCATCAATGTAATCTAATTACCTTCTCATGAGCTACACTGAAATACAGTTACAGCATAAAGAATAAATGTAAAAATTACCTAAATAAAAATGAGAATATTATAACAGAATGTAAAAACTAATTTAACCCACTCTAATATTAACTTATATTTCATTTCTTGGATATACTTTATTTTTCCAGATGTAAAAGCAATGCAAACTACATTAAAAACTTGTACACTTGAGAGAAATTATTAAAACAAAACCTACCAAGAAAAAAGAAAAAGAAAAGTAGAAAGCAAAACCCACCCATAATGTGACGCAATTACATGAGGATACTTTTCCTTTGTCTTTTTTCTATAAAATTGAATTTACATACTATATAAACAATTTTATATTATATTATTTCATTGTATTATATGAGCATTTCTCCCATGTTACTTAAAAAACTTTTTACAAAGAAATTTTAACTGGCTACATAATAATCAATGTATGTCCTATAATTTATTTAACCATTCTTCAATTGGCAGATATTTCTTTTATTTAAAATATTTAGCTGTTCTAAATAACACTATGATAAATATCTTTGTGCACAAATCTTTCCATGGCTGCCTTTAGAGAAATAAATTGGTTGATCAAAGAGTATTAACAAAACCACAAAACAAATACAAATTGATAAAATTACAAAACTAATACATAATTATTGTACAAAATTTTCAAATGCAGATCTATATTAAGAAAACATAAAGCCACACATAATTCTTCCATTGTTAGTATTTTAACATTTGCTCAAATTTTTAACAATATGCATTATATATATTCTATCATTTGAATACAATATATAGTTTAATACTATCCTAATATAACTTTCAATGGCTACACAGAGTACTACACAATAGCATTACAGAGAAAAAGAATTACACATCATCAGTAAGTAAATATATTCCTACAGCTACTAACCATAGAGCATACTACACAGAACTGTCCATGTGAGAAAT
The DNA here is from genome assembly GCF_006542625.1 of Nomascus leucogenys. Classification (NCBI taxonomy): domain Eukaryota; kingdom Metazoa; phylum Chordata; class Mammalia; order Primates; family Hylobatidae; genus Nomascus; species Nomascus leucogenys. Next base: position 22,760,468 of record NC_044388.1, read on the forward strand.
AACTTCATTGAAAGTCAGCTTTTGAAATGTGAGCATCTGCATTTTGTAACCCTTGACTTAGATATTTCATAATACTGACACTTGCCCTGAATCTGTTTTCCCCTTATCAGTGGACATATGGCAACCCAGCTACAGACCATATTTCACATCTAGTTTATGCCTAGATATAGCCCTATATGTTCAAGTGATAAGGGCATATTCTGTTTTAATGATGTCTTACATGAGCTTTCTTTCTTTTCCATGGATTAAAACAGTAGTCAATTACAATGGCTATATCAGGCCAATAATGGCCTCTTTTCATATGACCTGTGGACAAAAAAGGTTTATACACTTTTATAGGCTTTTTTTCTTAAAGGGGAAGGTCTTTAGTGAAGAACCATAAAAAAAAAAGTCCCGTCTGCCACAGACAATACTTTTGTGAAATAATAAAAATATTCGTATAAAAGTGAAATAAAGATATATAAAATATAAGCCTCAATATTTTATTATTACATTCAAAAGATGGAAAAATTACTCTGTTCTATATATTAACCTTCAGTTTCCATACAGCAGACTTTTCTTATTTGTGGTCTTGCTTTCCATAGTTTCAGTTACTTGCAGTGAACCATGGTCCAACAATAGGTGAGTGCAGTACAATAAGATATTTTGAAAGAGACTACATTCACTTAACTTTTATTATGTGATAAAAGGATATTGTTATAATGGTTCTATTTTATTAGTAGTATGGTTGTTAATCTCTTAATGTGTCAAATTTATAAATTAAACTTTATCATAGGTATGTACGTATAGGAAAAAACACAGTATATACAGGGTTCAGTACTATCTGTGATTTCAGGCATCCACTTCAAGTCTTGGACCACATTCACCACAGATAAGAGTGTAATACTGTACTTATATAGTTGAGAACTAGTTACAAACAGTTCTCACCCATGGACTAGACTGAGTAGCACAGCTCTAGGAAATGGAAGAAGAACAACAGGGAAGGATCCTGGAGTCAGGGCTGTTAGGTTAAGAGTAATGCACTTTTGCCTTTTCAAAGTCATTGTATTTTGGGTCTTAGCCATTGCTTAAAATAATACAGAGTTCAAAATGAAATGGCTGATGTTCTCTGTGGCATAACAATATGTAGGGCAGAAGGATGGTTGCCCATCTCTCTTAGATATCCTTTCTTTAGGTTATTTCTCCCAACCCCTATTCCTCCTCAAGAGACATACTTTTTATTTTAAGTAATTTACCCCAAATATAACTCCAAATTTGGTCAAACTCCCTTTAGGTCTCTGAATGTGATAAGAAACAAATCCTATTGATGAAAAGAATTATAGTAGCTTTAAGGTTGCAATGGTTTAGATCAAAAAAAGTAAAACAGTTTCTTGAGATATTAAGCAGACAAATCTATCGCATTGGTGGCTAAGAGATGTCAATAATGATTCCTAAGTTTCTGGCTTACATAACTAGATACATATTGACATCATTCACTGAGATTAAAAAAAAAAATAGGAGAGGAGTTTGGAAGAAAAGATCACAAATTCAATTTTGGACAAGCTGAGTCAGAACTTTTAAAAATCTAAGAGGAAATGTAATCTGGAATGTCAGATATATGAATCTGGAGCTACCTGAACTAGAAACACTTGAAAGTATTAAGGTATCGATAACTAAAGCTTAAGATAAGAACAGAGACAAGTAAAAGCCCAAATTTTAAAGACCACATTGGGCTGGGCATGGTGGCTTGCACCTGTAATCCCAACACTTTGGGAGGCCGAGGCGGGCAGATCACGAGGTCAGGAGATCGAGACCATCCTGGTGAACACGGTGAAACCCCGTCTCTACTAAAAATATAAAAAAATTAGCCGGGTTGGTGGTGGGCACCTGTAGTCCCAGCTACTTGGGAGGCTGAGGCAGGAGAATGGTGTGAACCTGGGAGGCGGCGCTTGCAGTGAGCCAAGATCGCGCCACTGCACTCCAGCCTGGGTGACAGAGCAAGACTCCAACTCAAAAAAAAAAAGACCACATTGAAAAGCAGAAGAAACAAGGAATACCAAGAGAAAATTTTATCACTGAAGCTAAAAGAGGATTTTGAGAAGGAGGAAGTCAAGAATTTAGGATATTACTGTCAAGGCCAGATAAAATCTTAAAATAGATTTAATTATAGAAAGACCATTAGGATCTCAAGAGATATTCATTCAAGTAGAATGAGTGACAGCCACCAGAGTAAAATGTAAAATAATAAAAAATGAAGATAACCATTTATGTAGTATTGCTCAGAAAACGAGAATAAAGCTACTGCTGTAGCCGAAAGAAGTGGTGGGATCAGCACGGGACTTTTCATCCTAGCTTAAGTTACTAAGATGAGAAGGACTATCAGCAAAACAAGAAAGATCCAGTAGAAACACAGGGGTTGAATATATAAGAGTCGAGAGATAACTGATAGAATACAAGGTTCCTGAGAAGATACAAGGGGATGGGATCTAGACCACAGGTAGGAGAACTGATCTGAAACGGAAGAGACATCACTAGGGAAGAAAAACAGCAAGATACAAATGTAGTTGCAGGTAACTCTGTTACAAAAAGCTAAAGCTCCCACCTAATAATCTCTATTTTCTTTATGGAATGAGCAGAGTCAATCTTCAGGAAATCATAAGTTTAAATTACAAAGGTTTTGAAATACCTGAGTACAGAGGGAAAGTACCACTTAATTCTTACGGTGATCATGAACTTAGGCTGAAAAGATAAATCACACAGTAGAATAAACATGTCAGTCATTGATATATACATCCTAAACTGGCTGGCATTAAGCTTTTACCAATTAATCATCAAAGCAGATAATAATGTTTCAAAACTATTTTTCCCATCTAATAGGATCTTGTGTACATTTGTATTTCTTGGAATGTCAGGAAAACTAAACTTCTAAAATATGTTTATTGGAAATTTGCATCTCGCCATTTTTAAATAGCTGGTTACACTTGTTTTCACTGCTAAATTATCATTTTCTTATTGATTTGTAAAAGCTCTTTAATTTTTAGGGTAATTAACTTTGTAGCTAGGAGTGTTAGTGTGCACCTATAGTCTCAGTAGCACTTAGGAGGCTGAGACAGGCAGGTCACTGGAGCCCTCGGGTTCAAGGCTGATTCCATCTGAAGAAACTACTTTCTCTGCTTATCCAAAAGAAGCAACTCCTCATTCATTACAGTTTTATCATGAGATTGCAGGAATATATTAACACCTTCAGTGTCCACTTCTAATTCCAGTTCTCTTGCTATTTCCTGTCCATTGGCAGTTACTTCCTCCACTGAGGAGGTCTTGAACTTAAAACTTGAAAGTCTCTAAGTCATCGATGAGAGCTGGAATCAACGTCTTCAAAACTCCTGTTCAGGTTGATATTTTGACCTCCTCCCATGAATCATGAATATTCTTAATAGCATCTATTATGATGACTCCTTTCCAGAAGGTTCCAATGTATTTTGCTCTGACACATCAGAGGAATCACTATCTATGGCAGCTATCAATTATGAAACGTATTTCTTAAATAATAAGATGTGAAAGTAGAAATGACTACTTGATCCAGGGGCTGCAGAATGGATGCTGTGTTTGCAGGCATGAAAACAACATTAATCTCGTACATCTCTACCAGAGCTTTTGTGTGACCAGGTGCCTTATCAAAGAGAAGTACTTTCTGAAAGGTCTGATCAGTAGGTCGCAAAAATAGGCTTAAAATATTCAGTCAACCATGCTATAAGCAAATGTACTAACATCCAGCCTTTATTGTTCTATTTACAGAGCACAGTGAGAGTAGATTTAATATAACTCTTAAGGGCCCTAGAATCCTCAAAATTGTTAATGAACATCAGCTTTAACTAAATATCACCAACTTACATTAGCCTCTAACAAGAGAGTCAGCCTGTCCTTTGAAGCTCTCAAGCCAGATACTGACTTCTCCTCTTTAGCTATAAAAGTCCTTATTCATGGGATCTGGCAAGATGGCCAAAAAGGAACAGCTCCCAGAGAGACCAATGCAGAAAGCAGGTGATTACTGCATTTTCAACTGCGGTACCCTTCTCATCTCATTAGGACTGGTTAGAAAGTGGGTGCAGCTCACAGAGGGTGAGCAGAAGCAGGGTGGGGCACCACCTCACCTGGGAAGCCCAAGGGGTTGGGGAACTCCCTCCCCTAACTAAGGGAAGCCATGAGGGACTGTGCCATGAGAGACGGTGTTATCCAGCCCAGATACTATGCTTTTCTCACAGTTTTCGCAACCTGCAGACCAGGAGATTCCTTCAGGTGTCTACACCACCAGGGCCCTGGGTTTCAAGCACAAAACTGGGCAGCCATTTGGGGCAGACACCAAGCTAGCAGGAGTTTTTTTTCATACCCTAGTGACACCTGGAATGCCAGAGAGAGAGAACTGTTCACTCCCGTGGAATGGGTGCTGAAGCCAGGAAGCCAAGTGGTCTTGCTCAGTGGATCCCACCCCCACAAAGCCCAGCAAGCTAAGATCCACTGGCTTGAAATTCTCGCTGTCAGCACAGCAATCTGAAGTCGACCTGGGATACTCAAGCTTGGTAGGGGAAGGAGCGTCCACCATTACTGAGGCTTGAGTAGGCAGTTTTCCCCTCAGAGTATAAAGAAAGCCATCAGTAAGTTCGAACTGGGCGGAACCCACTGCAGCGCAGCAAAGCTGCTGTAGCGAGACTGCTTCTCTAGATTCCTCCTCTCTGGACAGGACATCTCTGAAAGAAAGGCAGGAGCCCCAGTCAGGGGCTTATAGATAAAACTCCCATCTCCCTGGGACAGAGCACCTGGGGGAAGGGGCGGCTGTGGGCGCAGCTTCAGCAGACTTAAACATTCCTGCCTGCAGAATCTGAAGAGAGCAGCGAATCTCCCAGCACAGTGCTCAAGCTCTGCTAAGGGACAGACTGCATCCTCAAGTGGATCCCTGATCCCCGTGCCTCCTGACTGGGAGACACCTCCCAGCAGGGATCGGCAGACACCTCATACAGGAGAGCTCCGGCTGGCATCGGGCAGGTGCCCCTCTGGGACGAAGTTTCCAGGGGAAGGGGCAGGCCGCAATCTTTGCTGTTCTGGAGCCTCCACTGGTGATACCAAGGCAAACAGGGTCGGGAGAGGACCTCCAGCAAACTCCAGCAGAATTGCAGAAGAGGGGCCTGTTAGAAGGAAAACTAACAAACAGAAAGCTATAACATCAACATCAACAAAAAGGACACTCACGCAAAAACCTCATCCAAAAGTCATCAACATCAAAGATAAAAGGTAGATAAATCCACGAAGATGAGGAAAAAGCAGCGCAAAAATACTGAAAATGCCAAAGACCAGAACACCTCTTCTCCTCCAAAGGATCACAACTCCTCACCAGCAAGGGAACAAAACTGGATGGGGAATGAGTTTGACGAATTGACAGAAGTAGGCTTCAGAAGGTGGGTAATAACAAACTCCTCCGAGCTAAAGGAGCATGTTCTAACTCAATGGAAAGAAGCTAAGAACCTTGATAAAAGGTCACAGGAACTGTTAACTAGAATAACCAGTATAGAGAAGAACATAAATGACCCGATAGAGCTAAAAAACACAGCACAAGAATTTCGTGAAGCATACACAAGTATCAATAGCAGAATCGATCAAGTGGAAGAAAGGATATAAGAGATTGAAGATCAACTTAATGAAATAAAGCATGAAGACAAGATTAGAAAAAAAAGAATGAAAAGGAACGAACAAAGCCTCCAAGAAATATGGGACTATGTGAAAAGACCAAACCTACGTTTGATTGGTATACCTGAAAGTGATAGAGAGAATGGAACAAAGTTGGAAAACACACTTCAGGATATTATCCAAAAGAACTTCCCCAACCTAGCAAGACAGGCCAACATTCAAATTCAGGAAATACAGAGAACACCACTAAGATACTCTACCAGAAGAACAACCCCAAGACACATAATTGTCAGATTCACCAAGGTTGAAATGAAGGAAAAAATGTTAAGGGCAGCCAGAGAGAAAGGTCAGGTTGCCCACAAAGACCATTAGACTAACAGCAGATCTCTCAGCAGAAGCCCTACAAACCAGAATAGAGTGGGGTCCAATATTCGACATCCTTAAAGAATAGAATTTTCAATCCAAAATTTCATCTCAAGCCAAACTAAGCTTCATAAGCGAAGGAGAAATGAAATCCCTTACAAACAAGCAAATGCTGAGAGATTCTGTCACCACCAGGCCTGCCTTACAAGAGTTCTGAAGGAAGAACTAAATATAGAAAGGAAAAAGCAGTACCAGCCACTGCAAAAACATACCAAAATGTAAAGACCATGAACACTATGAAGAAACTGCATCAACTAATGGGCAAAATAACCAGGATATGAACAGACACTTCACAAAAGAAAACATTTATGTGGCCAACAAACATGAAGAAAAGCTCATCATCACTGGTCATTAGAGAAATGCAAATCAAAACCACAATGAGATACCATCTCATGCCAGTTAGAATGGTGATCATTAAAAAGTCAGGAAACAACAGATGCTGGAGAGGATGTGGAGAAATAGGAACACTTTTACACTGTTGGTGGGAGTGTAAATTAGTTCAACTATTGTGGAGACAGTGTGGCAATTCCTCAAGGATCTAGAACTAGAAATAACACTGGGGGGGAAGGGGAGGGATAGCATTAGGAGAAACACCTAATGTAGATGATGGGGTGATGGGTGCAGCAAACCACCATGGCATGTGTATACCTATGTAACAAACCTGCATGTTCTGCACATGTATCCCAGAACTTAAAGTAAAATATTAGCTGGGCGTGGTGGTGGGTGTCTGTAATCCCAGCTCAGGGGACTGAGGCAGGAGAATCACTGGAATCTGGGAGGTGGAGGTTGTAGTGAGCTCAGAGAGCACCGCCATCGCACTCCAACCTGGGCAACAAAGCAAGACTCCATCAAAAAAGAAAAAAAATTACAAGAAGGTTATAGAACACCAAGCAGATTTAACCCAAAGGTGATTACCTCAAGGCATTTAACAATCAAACTCCAAAGGGTCAGAAATAAAGAGTTTTTATTGCTTTTCTTAATTGAGTGTTTCTTTGTTTACACAATGAGTGTTAAGCTGCTATCAGTTTAAAGTAATGCGTTATAAAATAGTATTTATAAACCCCACGGTAAGCTCAAATTGAAAAACATACAACGGATACACAAAAAAATAAAAAGCAAGAACTGAAATCATACCACCAGAGAAAATCAACTTCACTAGAAGGAAGGAAGGGAAGAATACAAAACAACCAGAAAACAACAAAATGGCAGGAGTAAGTCCCTACTTATCAATAATAACATTAAATGTACACAGACTAAACTCTCAAATTAAAGGGCATAAAGATAGAAGGTTTGAATGGATGAAAAACCAAGACATGATGAAAACCCAAGATACAATGATCTATTGCCTACAAGAAACACACTTTACCTATAAGGATACATACAGACTGAAAATAAATGGATGGAAAAAGATATTCCATGCCAGTGGATACCAAAAAAGAACAAAAGTAGTTATACTTACATCAGACAAAATAGATATCCAGACAAAGAATGTCATTATATAATGATAAAAGGGTCAATTCACAGCAAGAGGATACAACAATTATATATGCATCCAGTACTGAGCATCCAACATATAAAGCAAGTATTATTAAAGCTAAAGAGACACATAGACACTAACACAATAATAGCTGGAGAATTCAGCACCCCACTTTCAGCACTGGAAATATCTCCCAGACAAAAAAAATCAACAACAACAACAACAAAAATCAACAAAGAAACATCAGATTTAATCAGCAAAATAGAACAAATGGACTCAACAGATATTTAGAGAACATTTCATCCAACAGGTTCAGAATACACATTCTTTGCCTCAGCACACGGATCATTCTCCAGGATAGACCATATGTTAGGTTACAAAACAAGCTTAAAACATTAAAAAAAAATACTATCAAGCATCTTCTCTAACCACAATGGAATAAAACTACAAATCAATAACAAGAGGAATTTTCAAAACTATGCAAACACATGGAAATTAAACAATGTGCTCCAGAATGACCAGCAGGGCAATGAAGAAATAAAAAAAAAAAAAAAGAAAGAAAAGTGTCTTGAAACAAATGATAATGGAAACACAACACACCAACACAGCAAAAGCAGTAGTAAGAGGGAAATTTATAGCTCTAAATGCCTACATCAAAAAAAGAAAAATTCCAAATAGGTAACTAATGATGCATTTTACAGAACTAGAAAAGCAAAAGCAAACCAAACCCAAAATTAGGAGAAGAAAGGAAATAACGAAGATCAGATCAGAAATAGATGAATTTGAAATAAACAAAACAATAAAAAAAAAGAAACAAAAAGTTGGTTTTTAGAAACGATAAAATTGACAAACCTTTAGCCATACTAACAAAGAAAAATAATGGAGAAGACTCAAATAAATCACGGATGAAAAAGAAAACACTATAACAGATACCTCAGAAATTAAAAGAATCATTAGTGGCTACTATGGGCAACTATAAGACAATAAATTGGACAATCTAGAGGAAATGTTTAAATTCCTAGACACATACAATCTACCAAGATCAAACCATGAAGAAACCCAAAACCTGAATAGACCAATAATGAGTAACAAGATCAAAGCCATAATGGCTTTACTGCTGAATTCTACCAAACATTTAAAGAAGAACTAATACCAATCCTACTAAACTCAAACTATTCCAAAAACTAGAGGCCAAAGGGATACTTCCAAACTAATTCTACAATGCCAATATACCAAAACCTAGACAAAGACACATCAAACAAGAAAACTACAGGTCAATATTTCTGATGAATAATGATGTAAAAAGTCCTCAACAAAATACTAGCAAATCAAAATAAACAACACGTTAAAAAGGTCATTCGTCATGACCAAGGGATTTATCTCAGAGATGCAAGTATAAATCTCTGGGATTTATCTCAGAGATGCAAGTACAAATCAACATATGCAAATCAATCAATGTGATACATCCTATCAATGGAATGAAGGATAAAAACCATATGATCATTTAAATTCATGCTGAAAAAGCATCTGATAAAGTTCAGCATTCCTTCAGGATAAAAGCCTTTAAAAAACTGGAGACAGAAGAACATATCTCAACATAATAAAAGCCATATATGACAGACCCACAGCCAGTATCATATTGAATGAAGAAAAATTGAAAGCCTTTTCTTTAAGATCTAGAAGACAACAAGAATGCCTGCTTTCACAACTGTTATTCAACAGAGTATTGGATGTCCAAGCTTGGGCAATCAGATGACAGAACAGTATAAATGGTACCCGAATTGGAAAATAAAATGGCAAATTATCCTTGTTTGCAAATGATATGATCTTGTATTTGGAAAAACGTAAAGACTCCACAAAAAAAAACTAGTAGAACTGATAAATTCTTTTAAGTTGCAGGATACAAAATCAACATATAAAAATCAATAGCATTTTTTTTTCTTTTTTTTTGAGATAGAGTCTCGCTCTGTCACCCAGGCTAGAGTGCAGTGGCGCAATCTCGGCTCACTGCAAGCTCCGCCTCCCAGGTTCACACCATTCTCCTGCCTCAGCCTCCTGAGTAGCTGGGACTACAGGCGCCCACCACCACGCCTGGCTAATTTTTTTGTATTTTTAGTAGAGATGGGATCTCACCATGTTAGCCAGGATGGTCTCGATCTCCTGACCTCATGATCCGCCTGCCTCAGCGTCCCAAAGTACTGGGATTACAGGCATGAGCCACCGCGGCCTGGCCAAAAATCAGTAGCATTTCTATATGCCAACAGTGAGGAATCTCAAATAGAATAAAAAAAGTAATCCCATTTACAATAGCCACAAATAAAATTAAATACTTATGAATTAACTTGAAGTAGAAGATGTCTACAATTAAAACTATCAAAGATCAATGAAACAAACTGAAGAGGACAACAACAACAACAACAACAAAAGGAAAGATATTCCATGTTCATGGATTGGAAACCTCGATATTGCTAAAATGTCCATACTACCCAAAGCAGTCTGCAGATTCAGTGCACTCTCTATTAAAATACCAAATGACATTCCTCACACAAGTAGAAAAAACTGTCCTAAAATGTATGTGCAACCACAGAAGACTCAAAATAACCAAAGCTATCCTAAGCCCCCCCCCAAAAAAAAAAAAAACACACACACACACACACACACACATATATATATATATATATATATATATATAGGGCTGGGTGCAGTGGCTCACGCCTGTAATCCCAACACTTTGGGAGGCCAATGCAGCGGATTGCTTGAGCTCAGGAGTTTGAAACCAACCTGGGTAACATGAAGAAACCCCATCTCTACAAAAATTACAAAAAAATTAACCAGGTGTCGTGGTGCACACTTCTAGTCCAGTTACTTGGGAGGCTGAGATGGGAGAATTCCTTAAGGCTGGGAGGCAGAGGTGCAGGCAGCTGAGACTGCACTACTGCACCCCAGCCTGGGTGAAAGAATGAGACTCTGTCTCAAAAACAAAATAAAACAAAACAAAAAAGAACACAATAGGAGGATTCATATTATCTGATTTCAAATTATACTGCAGAGCTATAGAAACCAAAACAGCATGGCACTAGCACAGAAACATAGACAAATGGAACAGAATAGAGAACCCAGAAACAAACCCACACTCCTACATGGAACTCATTTTTGACAAAGGTGCCAATAACATACATCAGGGAAAAGACAGTCTCTTCAATAAATGGTAGTGTGAAAACTGAATATCTATATGCAGAAGAATGAAACTAGATCCCTATCTCCTGACATATACAAAAATCAAATAAAAACATGATTAAAGACTTAAATCTAAGACCTCAAACTAGTAAACTACCACAAAAAAAAAAAAAAAAATTCTGGGAAACTCTCCAGGACATTGGTCTGGGCAAAGATTTCTTGAGTAATGCCCCACAAGCACAGGCAATCAAACCAAAAATTGACAAATGGGATCACATCAAGTTAAAAACATTCTGTGTAGTAATAGAAAAAAATGAACAAAGTGAAGACACAAACCACATAATGGGAGAAAATATCTGCAAACTACCCATGTGACAAGGGATTAATCACAAGAATATATAAGGAGCTCACAAAACTCTATAAGAAAAAAATCTAACAATCTGATTACAATATGGGTGAAAGATTTGAATAGACATTTCTCAAAAGAAGACATAGAAATGGCAAACAGGCATATGAAAAGGTGTTCAACATATCCATCATCAGAGAAATGCAAATCAAAACTACAATGAGCTAGCACCTCACTCCAGTTAAAATGGCTTTTATCCAAAAGACAGCCAATAACAAATGCTGGTGAGGATGTAGAACTCTTATACACTGCTGGTGGCAATGTAAGTTAGTACAACCACTACAAAGAACAGTTTGGAGGTTCCTCAAAAATCTAAAATACAAAATGAGTGAGTAAAAAATGTGGTATAACAATAAAATGGAATACTATTCAGCAATAAAAAGGAACAAAGTATGGATACATGCTATAAAATGGTTGAACCACAAAAACATTTTGTTAAACGAAACAAGACAGGCACAGTCATAAATGCCATGTAGTTACATTTATATGATATGTCTGAAAAAGCAAATTTATAGTTATAAGACAAAAAGTTGAATAGTGGTTTTATGGGACTAACAGTGAGAATGTAGAGTGACTTTCAATAGCAGAAAAAAATATTTTGGGGGGTAGTATTTTTTGCATTTGTTTTCTCTTTTTGCTAGAACAATGTATTTTTTTCTAATTGTCTTTAAGACATTCTTTGTCTTTTGTTTTTATTAGTGTGAATGATATGCAATGTTGTTGGTTTTTAAATTTTTATTTTCTATATTCTGCTTTAAGTTCTCTGAATTTCTTGAATCTCTAGTTTGACGTCTGTCACTAATTTAGAAAAATTATTAGCCATTATTTCTTCAAATTCTTCTTCTACCCTTTTCTCTTTTTTTCCAAGACTCCAATTACATGTACGATTTGATATTTCTCATGGTTCTTGGGTGTTCTGTTCTGATTGGTTCATTATTATTTCTCTTTGTGTTTCAGTCTGGGTGATTTCTATTGACCTGTCTTTCAGCTCACTGCCTGCCAGTTCTACTGATGACCCTGACATAGGCATTCTCCATTTCTGTTACTGTGTTTTACATTTCTAGGACTTCCATTTAATTCAAATAAAATTTTTGTATCTCTGCTGAAATTAACCATCTGATCTTGAATGTTGCCCAGCTTTTCCATTAAAGTCTTCAACATATTCATCATAGTTATTTAAGAATACTTATGGGACAGTTACACCATATATGTCATATCCGCATTGTGTTCTGGTTCTAATTGCTTTATCTATTTTGAGTGTTTTTTTTTCTTGCCTGTTCATATGCTTTTAACTTTTTGTTTAAATTCTCATGTATTATTGTCATCAGATGTATGACAGTAAAGACTAAAACAGTTTTCATTGCTTGGATATGGCCACGTTTCCTTCTGCTAAAACTTTAGCACGGGGGTTTGCATCAACATAATTAAAAGGTGAGCTAGGTTTGAAGTTTGTTACTACTATGCTACACTCAGTGCTCTACGGGCTACCATTCCTAAATGATACCTTATATTGGGGTGCAGGATTTAGTTTGTAAAAATATTTCGTTTTCAGAACCACTACATACATACTAAGTCACGTTTTTCCTTTGTACTCAAAAAAGTTATTTACCAAGGTACTTATCATCCTAACAGCAGAGTAAGAAATGGAGGAAGGTATTCTTTGGTCTTCTGACTCAGCCTCAGTCTTAGGTGAACACTGTGACCCTAAGTCTGAAGTGTACAGCCTTCTCAGTGATCCTTCTCCTCCCCTAGCATAGTTTTTATCACTGTAGATATTCCTGCCCCTTCCTCAGGGGCTGAGGGTTTTTTCCCTGTTCCCATACTCCAACTGCAAAAAGATTTCATCAGTACTTAAGAGGAATGGTGATTGTTGCAGTGCTTCTGACAAAATATAGCTTTGTTCCAGAGTCCACGTGGAGATTATTCCCCCTCAGGCTGCTGTAATATTCCCCCTGTTCTTCACCATGGAGGGCATTTTCTTTTACTGATGGGTTCATAAACAAGCCTGCAAGAGGGTGTGGGTTCCCTCTATATTTGTGGCTCCCAGGATATTCATCCTTTCTCATCAGTATACACTTGGCTTCTATCAATGTAATGATCATCTTAGTTGATCTCTTTCTAGAGGTGTACAGCTGTGTCTTATCCAGGTAAGTCAGTACTTGTAGGATGCCTCACCCTGCAGGTATTTGTCTCTAGATTCTGGTTCTGTCCATGGGTCTGAAATTTCAGCACTCTGAGTGGTCAAGACAAGTTGTGAACTTGACTTTCGGTTTTTCATTGTTTTACATTTGGGAGTGATGTCTTTCCAGCTCGCTACATCTCTGATCAGAAACCGTAAGTTATCCCAACTTCTTATATTTAACTCTATGTATTGTGGTTTTCAAAGCTTACTAACTTTCCACTTAGGCTCACTCATTCAACAACTGTACAGCTAAAGTTACCACTTTGCATGCATTGGTTATCTTCATTCTGCCAAAGTTAAGCAGTTAACTAATGTGTAGCCATACAAAACCCCCGACCAAGACAAGCTGACCAAATTTCTAACCATAAGAATGAGCACATGTAGATCAGAGAAAAATATTTCATGATTACAATTATTTTCCATTAAGTTTTAAGAAATATTTTAGTTTAACAACTGAAGTGTAAAAAGCACCTGTGTGGGCACCATAGAGGATATAGATATAAGTAAGATAAAGACTTTATACCTTATTTCAGTAACAGTTTCTTATAGAGCAGCGGTCCTCAACCTTTTTGGCCCCAGAAACTGGTTTCATGGAATACAATTTTTCCACAGATAGGGACACAGGGATGGCTTCAGGATGAAACTGTTCCACCTCAGATCATCAGGCATTAGATTCCCATAAGGAGTGTGCAACCCACATCCCTCGCATGCACAGGGTTCACAGTCCTATGAGAATCTAAAGCTGCTGCTGATCTGACAGGAGGCAGAGCTCTGGTAGTAATGCTCACTTGTCTGTCGCTCACCTCTGGCTGTGAGGTAAACTTTTCAGTACGCCCTGTTTCACTGGAGTCAGGTACTTCAAGCCAATTCTGTTTATATAAAAATTAAAGTATATATGCCAATTAATGAACATGTTATGGGAAGCCAAAAATGTGGAGAATTAGATATTCGTAAGAACCTAAGTGGGCCAGGCGCGGTGGCTCACGCTTGTAATCCCAGCACTTTGGGAGGCCGAGGCGGGCGGATCACGAGGTCAGGAGATCGAGACCACAGTGAAACCCCGTCTCTACTAAAAAATACAAAAAAAATTAGCCGGGCGTGGTGGCGGGCGCCTGTAGTCCCAGCTACTCAGAGAGGCTGAGGCAGGAGAATGGCGTGAACCCGGCAGGCGGAGCTTGCAGTGAGCCGAGATTGCGCCACTGCACTCCAGCCTGGGTGACAGAGCGAGACTCCGTCTAAAAAAAAAAAAAAAGAACCTAAGTGGTATGATCTTTACATGTAACAAAAACTACCTGGGAATTCACAGTTTCAGAAGATAAATTGATAAGGAAAATGCCAAATTAGAGAGGGTCAGAAAAATCTCACTTTAATGGCTTCAAATTCCTCTAGCTTGATGCATTCATCCTTCCACATCTTTGGTGATGAATGATGAGAATGCTATGGCTTTCTAAAACAATTGCTATTTCTGTAGCTAATGCTCAAATGGTTATCACGAATATTTACTCTTTTCCAATTCTAGCCACTCCTCCTTCACACAGATTCAGTTTTCCTCTAAGTATGTTAGTACAATTGATTACACTATAGCGAAGTTCTTAATCTGGCCTCTCAGGCATTTTTCCCCTTTAACATGATCATTTCTATTATGTTATCTATTTTATACACATTTTATAATTTGACTCTTGAGAGTCAAATTTGACTATTTTCAAATATATTTTTCAAATTTTTCAGCTCTTAGACATAGGCCCACTCTTGCATATATATATATATATATGCCAAAAAAGGATGCAATGCTTCAATGCCAAGCTCACAGGGTTATGAAGGTTAAAAAAAAAAGATACTACATAGAAATGTTGGAAATTATACAATAATAAAAATTAACTTCAATATACTAGTGGGTCAGAGAGATTATTATACTAACACATGTAAGATTCAATCTTTTGATTAAAAAAGCACTATATTTAGAGTTATAAAAAGCTCAGAGAACTGGAAACAGAAACGCAGTCTACGATAGATTATTCAGACTAATATAGAAGTCTTGGCACGAATAATAAGATAACTGTGGTTGATCCACAGAACAGTTGGATTATGCACCACAATATGCAAATCAGGTAACTATTTATGATAATTATTAAAATGTTAACTTGCAAATAAAGCACAGAAAATAACATCCTACTGTAAGTTGATTCCAGCACAGTATAGGACAAGTCAGTATAATTAGGTAGTTTATGGTACGTATTACTCTCAGGTATGTTAATATGAATGCAATAATGCAAGCACAGTTTAACATTTTCAGTTAAGATAATTGTTCATGTTTTCTTTACACACACGTATGAACGTGCAAACACACCTCTGGTTGGAAGTCTCCTTTCTGTACACTTCCAACAAGTTTTGTTAATGTGTTCTTATGTATATACTGTGGGCTTCTCTCAAATCCAAGACTGAGAAGATTTCTGTCATTCACTAACTTCAGTATCTGATAGTTACTGAATGTTCTGCAATGCTTTAAGCTACTTATATTACTTTTCATTTGCAAAGCCATCACTCCATTCACTGGCTTCATAATCTAACCTACAGACTTTTACTTCTTAGAATTTAAAAAATAAAGATTAGAATAATCTTCATATAAATAATCCTGTTTGCCAAGGAGGCAGAGATCAAGGGCTTGGAGTACTGTGTATAAATTTGTCTCTCTTTCTGTGTGTGTGTGTGTGTGTGTGTGCACGTGTATGTGTGTGTGTGTTGTTTTACCTGATTACTAATTCAAATCTAAACTCCCTACCAAAGAATCAAATGTCCTTGGGAACTGGTCTCCCATCTTCTCTAATCCACTCCTATAAGCTCAATATTCTAGAAGGGATGTTGGCTCTCACTGCACCCACCACCTTATTTTATATCATCCCTTTAATTTCCCCTCCCTATCTATGCTTTAAATTTCTGCTTTATTGATTCTTTTACTGCTTCTAAGAGACATTTCATTTCTGCTATCACATTTTAATGTCTTACCATTTTCTCTCTCCAATTCCCTCTAAATCTTTTCCAATATCTCAGGCAAATTTCAACTCAGTCTTTTTAATATCATTCCTACTTTGTTTAAAAAAAAAATGTTTTCTTATGGAAAATAAAAAATATATTTTAAAAAATTTACTTATTTTTCCTAGATTTAAATCTTTTCAAAAAATACGTCTTTCTTCTTTCCCCTCAGAAAAATGTTCCACTTATTTCATACTCTGAGTCTTTTGGTTTTTGTTTGACTGTTTATTCACTGTTAAAGTCTGCTCTGTTCTTTCCTAATAAATCAGGGAAGAAGAGGATGTAGTGCCACATTAATTTCCTGGTTTCCTTCATTACCCACATACTATATTTAAATGTTTCAGATCTTAATTTTTTTTTTTTTTTTTGAGCCAGGGTCTCACTGTCACCAAGACTGGAGTGCAATGGTGTGATCATAGCAAACTGCAGCCTCAAACTCCCAGGCTCAAGAGATCCTCTCCCATCTCAGCCTCCTGAATAGCTGGGACAGGTGCAGGTCACCAAACTCAGCTAATTTTTATTTTTTTGTAGAGATGGAGGTCTCACTATGTTGCCCAGGCTGGACTTGAACTCCTGGGCTCAAACGATCCTCCCGCCTCAGCCTCCCAGAATGCTGGGATTACAGGCATGAGCCACTGGGCCCAGCCCTCAAATTTCTAATATTAGTTGTAATTTACCCACTATGGCTCTAAAGGTAAAAGGAAAGTTCACCTGGGTTCCTTCTACTGCTTGCCTATCTATACAGAATAATAATAAAGATTGTATGAACGGAAGCAGATATTCTCTTTTAAACTGTATCAATAAAAATGCAATGCCAGACAGCACAGATCCATCCTATCAATCTTCCTGGCATTGTTTCTTATTTCTGAATGAAATGTGCCATGACCTATCTTCTTTTACCTTGGTCATATTACATTATCAGGAACCTTACTTCTAAATAAAGCAACGCACTAATGGGTGAATAGTTGGGGGTAAGGGGTCTGTGTAGTCATGAAATAGTCCACTATGTCAGAAAGCAACTCCCTCAGAGCAGAAAACAGCTTTCTTTCCTGAAAGGTTTGGAATTTCAAAGGTACAGACATGCAGTGGAATTAAAAAGAAAAACAAAAAATAATGTTAAAAAAACCTCCTTCCATCATTATCCTGCTGTAAGTCCATTTGCATTTTAGTTTGTAGAGATTCTTCCTGGTGTCTGGCATATTACTGATAAATATTCTGGGTTATATCACTTCTTAATATCGCATCTCTGTTTCTACAAGCATTCTGACAGTAGGATGAGAAAGCATGGACTAGGTGTCAAAAGCTGGCTCACTCTTTAACTTGCTAGTATTTATTTGCCTACTTCTGGGTTCCATTGCATTGGATACTACAGTCGATCATCTCAAGCTCCAATTATCTAAGACCCTAAGTTTCTGGCTTCTCTGGTCATTAGTTACAGTTTGCAAGTCAGTAGTCAACCCTGGGTAGAACTCACTGTTCATTCAACAAATTAGGACTAGGATTAGGGTGAAGTGAGTTAAGAAAATTTGGTGCTTAACCTTGGGCATACCATTTACGGGAGTGCTCAAAACTGAGTAATTAACATAAAAATACTTAAATATAATATTTTAAAAAACTGAATGATTCCAAAAGATTCATGATTAACAAAATATCAAAATTTTAAATGCAGACAAAATTTAATATTGCCATATCAAGCCACACTGGAGCCCAAGGCTAAGGAAAAGTCAGTAATAATGATCCTGTCATTTGCCTCATCCCAGTTTCGGCCCTGAAACAAATATATAAACAACTATACTTCCCAGCCACTGATCTCTGCTCTCATCATTGCAGAAAGCAGAATGTGGCCTGCTAATTTCATGCAATCGTTATTTCTTCTCACAGCTGTTGATTTTAGTGTTAATTTTATTCACATAATATTTCTCATGTTCCCAATGAATACTAGCATTCCTTCTTTTTTTTTAAGACGGTGTTTTGCTCTTTTTGCCCAGGCTGGAGTGCCATGGCGCGATCTCGGCTCACCACAACCTCCACCTCCTGGGTTCAAGTGATTCTCCTGCCTCAGCCTTCCAAGTAGCTGGGATTACAGGCACGCGCCACCACACCCCGTTAATTTTGTGGTTTTAGTAGAGATATGGTTTCTCCATGTTGGTCAGGCTGGTCTCGAACTCCTGACCTCAGTTGATCTGCCCGTCTCAGCCTCCCAAAGTGCTGGGATTACAGGTGCGAGCCACTGCGCCTGGTCATTCCTTATTCTTAATCAGATAAGAGTTGCTGGTTTTCACAACTGATTACTCCACCTCAAACCAAGATGGAACCACATGCTTAAAGTTCAAACTTTCTCTAAATATGCATCCATTTTATTCTGCTTTTCTACTATCTCAAAGGAAGAGAGATCTGTCTTGATTTCCTATTTTATTCTCTCCTTTCTCCTTTATTGGGAGAAATACTATAACTATTTCTTTCATGTAAACTTCAAATCTTTCCTCATTGATTCCTTCACGTTTCATAGAAACTGGGTCATACAGCCCTAGAAATTCTTCCTAAAACTAGAGCAGTCTCTGACTTTATTTAACTTACTTTACTACTGCTACCACCGTGATGTACTGAACACTGTTTCCATTTTCTCATTTGACACGGTTTTCACCCCTACCATGTGATTAAAACCATACATGAATCATCTATTTTTTCATCTATATCCTTCTTCCATTAGCAGTATTATGTGATTCTTTCTGAAGAAGTCCTGGTGAAGTATCTGAAAACTACAACTATTTTTGTGTGGCCCATGAGCTAAGAAAAGTTTCTATATTTCAAAAAAATTTTTTCAAGATAAAAAAAACAGTATTCTATGTCACATGAAAATTATATAAAATTCATATTTGAGTGATCATAAAGTTCACCAGCAGAAGGTGATGTTACTGCACTAGATAAAGAAAAGGCTCTGGTGGCCACAGCAATGACCACTTCTCCTCTACTGTCCAACAGGTAGTTTGCTGTACAGAGAAAAGGCGTGAAAAAAATTATTCTACCAGTTGACAGAAAAAAACCAGCTGAGAAATAAAACCTGATTGTTCACTTTTAAAAATCACACCCCCAACGTGGGCCTACTAGAACGGCTCCCACAAAGAAGAAGAAGGGTCATTCTCCCATCAGTGAGGTGGTGACCTGACCATACAATCAACATTCACAAGTGCATCCATGGAGTGGGCTTTAAGAAGCATGCCCGCTGTTAGTCTGATGGGCCTCCCTTTGTGGGTAACCCGACCTTTCTCTCTGGCTGCTCTTAACATTTTTTCCTTCATTTCAACTTTGGTGAATCTGACAATTATGTGTCTTGGGGTTGCTCTTCTCGAGGAGTATCTTTGTGGCGTTCTCTGTATTTCCTGAATCTGAATGTTGGCCTGCCTTGCTAGACTGGGGAAGTTCTCCTGGATAATATCTTGCAGAGTGTTTTCCAACTTGGTTCCATTCTCCCCGTCATTTTCAGGTACACCAATCAGACGTAGGTTTGGTCTTTTCACATAGTCCCAAATTTCTTGGAGGCTTTGTTCATTTCTTTTTATTCTTTTTTCTCTAAACTTCCCTTCTCGCTTCAGTTCATTCATTACATCTTCCATAAACGATACCCTTTCTTCCAGGGTATCGCTGATGGAAGATGAAATGAATGAAATGAACCGAGATCTCTCGGCAGAAACTCTACAAGCCAGAAGAGAGTGGGGGCCGATATTCAACATTCTTAAAGAAAAGAATTTTCAACCCAGAATTTCATATCCAGCCAAACTAAGCTTCATAAGTGAAGGAGAAATAAAATACTTTACAGACAAGCAAACGCTGAATGATTTTGTCACCAACAGGCCTGCCCTAAAAGAGCTCCTGAAGGAAGCACTAAACATGGAAAGGAACAACTGGTACCAGCCACTGCAAAAACACACCAAATTGTAAAGACCATCGAGGCTAGGAAGAAACTACAGCAACTAATGAGCAAAATAACCAACTAACATCATAATGACAGGATCAGATTCACACATAACAATATTAACGTTAAATGTAAATGGGCTAAATGCTCCAATTAAAAGACACAGACTGGCAAACTGGATAAGGAGTCAGGACCCATCAGTGTGCTGTATTCAGGAAACCCATCTCACGTGCAGAGACACACATAGACTCAAAATAAAGGGATGGAGGAAGATCTATCAAGCAAATGGAAAACAAATAAAGGCAGGGCTTGCAATCCTAGTCTATGATAAAATAGACTTTAAACCAACAAAGATCAAAAAAGACAAGGCCATTACATAATGGTAAAGGGATCAATACAACAAGAAGAGCTAACTATCCTAAATATATATGCACCCAACACAGGAGCACCCAGATTCATAAAGCAAGTCCTGAGTGACCTACAAAGGGACTTAACCTCACACACAATAATAATGGGAGATTTTAACACCCCACTGTCAACATTAGACAGATCAACGAGACAGAAAGTTAACAAGGATATCCAGGAATTGAACTTAGCTCTACACAAAGTGGACCTAATAGACTAGACATCTACAGAACTCTCCACCCCAAATCAACAGAATATACATTTTTTTCAGCACCACACCACACCTATTCCAAAGTTGACCACATAGTTGGAAGTAAAGCTCTCCTCAGCAAATGTAAAACAACAGAAATTATAACAAACTGTCTCTCAGACCACAGTGCAATCAAACTAGAACTCAGGATTAAGAAACTCACTCAAAACCGCTCAACTACATGGAAACTGAACAACCTGCTCCTGAATGGCTATAGGGTACATAATGAAATGAAGGCAGAAATAAAGACGTTCTTTGAAACCAACGAGAACAAAGACACAACATACCAGAATCTCTGGGACACGTTCAAAGCAGTGTGTAGAGGGAAATTTATAGCACTAAATGCCCACAAGAGAAAGCAGGAAAGATCCAAAATTGACACCCTAACATCACAATTAAAAGAACTAGAAAAGCAAGAGCAAACACATTCAAAAGCTAGCAGAAGGCTAGAAATAACTAAAATCAGAGCAGAACTGAAGGAAATAGAGACACAAAAAACCCTTCAAAAAATTAATGAATCCAGGAGCTGGTTTTTTGAAAAGATCAACAAAATTGATAGACCGCTAGCAAGACTAATAAAGAAGAAAAGAGAGAAGAATCAAATAGATGCAATAAAAAATGAAAAAGGGGATATCACCACCAATCCCACAGAAATACAATCTACCATCAGAGAATACTACAAACAAACACCTCTATGCAAATAAACTAGAAAATCTAGAAGAAATGGATAAATTCCTCGACACATACACCCTCCCAAGACTAAATCAGGAAGAAGTTGAATCTCTGAATAGACCAATAACAGGTTCTGAAATTGTGGCAATAATCAATAGCTTACCAACCAAAAAGAGTCCAGGACCTGATGGATTCACAGCCGAATTCTACCAGAGGTACAAGGAGGAACTGGTACCATTCCTTCTGAAACTATTCCAATCGATAGAAAAAGAGGGAATCCTCCCTAACACATTTTATGAAGCCAGCATCGTCCTGATACCAAAGCCTGGCAGAGACATAACCAAAAAAGAGAATTTCAGACCAATATCCTTGATGAACATTGATGCAAAATCCTCAACAAAATACTGGCAAACTGAATCCAGCAGCACATCAAAAAGCTTATCCACCATAATCAAGCGGGCTTCATCCCTGGGATGCAAGGCTGGTTCAACATACGCAAATCAATAAATGTAATCCAGCATATAAACAGAACCAAAGACAAAAACCACATGATTATCTCAATAGATGCAGAAAAGGCCTTTGACAAAATTCAACAACCCTTCATGCTAAAAACTCTCAATAAATTAGGTATTGATGGGACGTATCTCAAAATAATAAGAACTATCTACGACAAACCCACAGCCAATATCATACTGAATGGGCAAAAACTGGAAGCATTCCCTCTGAAAACTGGCACAAGACAGGGAGGCCCTCTCTCACCGCTCCTATTCAACATAGTGCTGGAAGTTCTGGCCAGAGCAATCAGGCAGGAGAAGGAAATAAAGGGTATTCAATTAGGAAAAGAGGAAGTCAAACTGTCCCTGTTTGCAGATGACATGATTGTATATCTAGAAAACCCCATTGTGTCAGCCCAAAATCTCCTTAAGCTGATTAGCAACTTCAGCAAAGTCTCAGGATACAATATCAATGTACAAAAATCACACGCATTCTTGTACACCAATAACAGACAAACAGAGAGCCAAATCACGAGTGAACTCCCATTCACAATTGCTTCAAAGAGAATAAAATACCTAGGAATCCAACTTACAAGGGATGTGAAGGACCTCTTCAAGGAGAACTACAAACCACTGCTCAATGAAATAAAAGAGGATACAAACAAATGGAAGAACATTCCATGCTCATGGGTTGGAAGAATCAATATCGTGAAAATGGCCATACTGCCCAAGGTAATTTATAGATTCAATGCCATCCCCATCAAGCTACCAATGACTTTCTTCACAGAATTGGAAAAAACTACTTTAAAGGTCATATGGAACCAAAAAAGAGCCCGCATCCCCAAGTCAATCCTAAGCCAAAAGAACAAAGCTGGAGGCATCACGCTACCTGACTTCAAACTATACTACAAGGCTACAGTAACCAAAACAGCATGGTGCCGGTACCACAACAGAGACATAGATCAATGGAACAGAACAGAGCCCTCAGAAATGATGCCGCATATCTACAACTATCTGATCTTTGACAAACCTGACAAAAACAAGAAATAGGGAAAGGATTCCCTATTTAATAAATGGTGCTGGGAAAACTGGCTAGCCAGATGTAGAAAGCTGAAACTGGATCCCTTCCTTACACCTTATACAAAAATTAATTCAAGATGGATTAAAGACTTATATGTTAGACCTAAAACCATTAAAATCCTACAAGAAAACCTAGGCAATACCATTCAGGACATAGGCGTGGGCAAGGACTTCATGTCTAAAACACCAAAAGCAATGGCAACAAAAGCCAAAATTGACTAATGGGATCTCATTAAACTAAAGAGCTTCTGCACAGCAAAAGAAACTACCATCAGAGTGAACAGGCAACCTACAGAATGGGAGAACATTTTTGCAACCTACTCATCTGACAAAGGGCTAATATCCAGAATCTACAATGAAGTCAAACAAATTTACAAGAAAAAAACAAACAACCCCATCAAAAAGTGGGCAAAGGACAGGAACAGACACTTCTCAAAAGAAGACATTTATGCAGCCAAAAAACACATGCAAAAATGCTCATCATCACTGGCCATCAGAGAAATGCAAATCAAAACCACAGTGAGATACCGTCTCACACCAGTTAGAATGGGCATCATTAAAAAAGCAGGAAACAACAGTTGCTGGAGAGGATGTGAAGAAATAGGAACACTTTTACACTGTTGGTGGGACTGTAAACTAGTTCAACCATTGTGGAAGTCAGTGTGGCGATTCCTCAGGGATGTAGAACTAGAAATACCATTTGACCCAGCCATCCCATTACTGGGTATATACCCAAAGGACTATAAATCATGCTGCTATAAAGACACATGCACACGTATGTTTATTGCGGCACTATTCACAATAGCAAAGAGTTGGAACCAACTGAAATGTCCAACAACGATAGACTGGATTAAGAAAATGTGGCACGTATACACCATGGAATACTATGCAGCCATAAAAAATGATGAGTTCGTGTCCTTTGTAGGGACATGGATGAAACTGGAAAACATCATTCTCAGTAAACTATCGCAAGGACAAAAAACCAAACACCGCATGTTCTCACTCATAGGTGGGAATTGAACAATGAGAACTCATTGTCACAAGAAGGGGAACATCACACTCCGGGGACTGTTGTGGGGTGGGGGGAGGGACAGTATTAGGAGATATACCTAATGCTAAATGACAAGTTAATGGGTACAGGAAATCAACCTGGCACATGGATACATATGTAACAAACCTGCACATTGTGCACATGTACCCTAAAACCTAAATTATAATAAAAAAAAAATAAATAAATAACAAAAATAAAATTAAAAAAAAAAAAAAAAAAAAAAGAAGCATGCCCGTCAGGCACTCAAAGAGATCTGGAAATCCGTCATGAGGGAGAGGGGAACTCCAGACCTGTGCACTGATAGCAGGCTCAACAAAGCTGTCTGGGCCAAAGGAATAAGGAATGTGCCATACCATATCCATGTGTGGCTGTCAAGAAAACATAATAAGGATGAAGATCTACCAAATGAGTTCTACACTTTGGTTACCTATGCACCTGTTACCACTTTCAAAAATCTACAGACTTTGTAGATGAGAACTAACTGCTGATCATCAAATACATCAAATAAAGTTATAAAATCACCAAAAATAAACATAAAAAAATAAGAAATCACAACTCAGCTCATCATCAAATATATCCAAATTCAAAATTTTTTGGCAGCTATTTTCTAGTTTACACAAGGTAAATACCAAACAAAGTCAGTTCAGCAGGGCAATTCCTAGAGAAACATATTTTTACCCAATTCCTTCTGCTAGGCCCAATAGGACATCATGTTATTTCAACTCAACTATTGTGAAGAATTGAGTCACCTTAGAATTGATATGGACAACTGATGGCACTTCCTACATTTTCCTGTTACAGGGATCCCTGCCATCTTGCGTGCCATGAAATTCTAGGGTATCAACAGAGTACTTACTCAGGAATGTAGACTGTTTCTTGAAAAATATTTTGCCTCTGCCTAGCGATAC
This sequence comes from Nomascus leucogenys, assembly GCF_006542625.1. Lineage (NCBI taxonomy): Eukaryota > Metazoa > Chordata > Mammalia > Primates > Hylobatidae > Nomascus > Nomascus leucogenys. The sequence goes on from NC_044388.1 coordinate 22,785,594, forward strand.
TGCTATAGTCACACCCATGGAAGAACACATCCCAGTAAGAATATAAGTCAGTATTTTCGTATGTCATGATGAAATGCTACTGCCTTGACATAACCGATTTACTAGCTAAAATATGAGTCAGTTCAATTAGTAAAAATTTAGTGACCTTCTGCTATGTGCCTAGATGAAATGCACAGCCTCTGCTTTCAAAGAAAGAATATTTAGATAGGAAAATAGATGAGTAACATAAAGGGTATCTATACAACAGATTCCTCAACTGAGAGCTGTATAGCTTGTCTCAGGCAGTTAAGACAGCCAATCTGTAAGAAAACACATCTAAAGCAATGTTCAGGCATACTTACAATTATTTCATGTCTATTTCTCTTTTCTACTTACTTATTTCCTCTTTTCCCTCACTCCATGAAACTGATGGACTTTAGGCAGTATATCAGTTCCCAGTATAATATGGGTTGGGAGATACTTATCCAATAGATAGGCTGGCCATAATTTCCTTTAAGGATTCTTTTTTTCTCTCTTCATGTCAAGTTAGACCACTAGACAAGACATTCCTATAGATACAAAGCGTCCTTGATTTTACTGCCTTAACACCTTATATGCAAAATTACTTTTTTTTTTTTTTAGTAATTATGTCTTTAGACTTTTATTTTTATCAAACGTGACTCAAGTAGTCCATCTGCAACAGGAATATTAAGTTACTAAAAAAATCAGGATTGGAAACTTTATCACAATTAAATTTAAAAGTTTATAATAAAAACAGGATGAAGAATAATTAATTTTAGAAGTGAAATTTTGAAAGTTCCAATAAATATTTAGTATTTTCTAAAATAAAGGAATAATACTAAAAATGAAAACATACGAAGTATTCACCTTTAATTATTAATAGTGGGTATGACAACTGATTTCTATGTCTACTCTTATTTTTTCAGAAACCCGTCAAGAGTTCTCTTCTCCAATATTTTCATAATTATAAATGTTTTGTTTTATTACAGATAAAATGTACACTAAACATGTTCTGTTGCTATCATTCTAGGTCTGATCCTTCATCCCATTTTTCAGTGCCTTTCTGATTTTATCAAGCAGAATGCTAACTATTAAGTCCACCTAATTAGGGCCCAGCTTCTGCCAGACTTTCTTACCCATTTGAAACACCAAGGAAGCAGTTCCAAGGTCCAGGTTCAATCTAGACCTTAAAACACCCTGTATGCCTCCTGTTCTTCTTCCTCTTTTTGGCTACAAGTGTCCAAAGATACAGACAAAAAAAGTTACATTTACTCAAAACTACATAATATAGACACAAAAAAGTTACGTTTACTCAATACTACAGAATGATGAATAATTAGACAATATTTTGGCCAGGCTCAGTGGCTCACACATGTAAGGAGGCTAAGGCGGGCAGATCACATGAGGCCAGGAGTTTCAGACCAGCCTGGCCAACATGGTAAAACCCCATCTCTACTAAAAATACAAAAAAATAAAATAAAATAAAATAACCAGGCATGGTGGTATATATACATTTGTAATCCTAGCTACTCAAGAGACTGAGACATGAGAACTGCTCCAACCCGGGAGGCAGAGGTTGCAGTGAGCGGAGATCATGACACTGTACTGCAGCCTAGGAAACAGGGGAGTTTCCTAGTTACCATGACAACTCCCCTTTCCCAAATATCTTCATGTGTTTCCAAATGTTTTTAGGGTCAAAAAAGATCCTAGTAGAATCTGACTCCAAGTGAAGAAAAGAGACTAAAGAAAGAATAATGCTAAAAGAAAGTATACATTTTGAATAAGCAGCATAAAATAATGAAGTGTCAAAATGTAAAAGGTTTAAAGGGAAGAATGACCAAAGGTCAGAGGAATCCAGGAGCAGGACCACTGCAGATGGCAATTCAGCCAACCTGGATCTAGTGTACAAACATTTAGGAACACTAAAAAGAGTCTAACATCAACTGAAGATTAGAAAGGAGAAAATGATTACATTAACTTACATCCCTCTTTATGCCTGCTTGACCTGCAGAACATGTTTGGCAGCTCTTACCCTAGGACCTTTACACTTGCTATTTCCTCAGTTTGGAATGTCCTTGCCCCAAAACTTACATGGTTCACTCCTTTATCTCCCTTAAATATTAGCTCAATTTTTTTTCAATAATAACTGCTCTTATTTAATTCTGCAACTTATAATAACTTATACACTATCAATCCCCTTATATTGCAATATTCGTTTCTTTTTTTTTTGAGACGGAGTCTCGCTCTGTCGCCCAGGCTGGAGTGCAGTGGCGCAATCTCGGCTCACTGCAAGCTCCGCCTCCCGGGTTCACGCCATTCTCCTGCCTCAGCCTCTCCGAGTAGCTGGGACTACAGGCGCCCGCCACCACGCCCGGCTAATTTTTTGTATTTTTAGTAGAGACAGGGTTTCACCGTGGTCTCGATCTCCTGACCTCGTGATCTGCCCGCCTCGGCCTCCCAAAGTGCTGGGATTACAAGCGTGAGCCACCGCGCCCGGCCTCGTTTCTTTTTTTCCAAAGAAATTACTGCTTTCAAAGACACTGTTTATTTTTGTCATTTATTATATTTATTATTTACTCTTTCCCTCTGTTAGAATGCAAGCTCCATGAAGGCAGGGATCTTTGTTATGTTCAATATGTCCCAAGCACCTAGAACACAGCTGTAGAACTTAGAAGGCCTAATCCTCAATAATCAACAACCATGATCTGCAGAATGATGAATATAGGCTGTAGAGAGTCCAGTCCTGTCTCACCAAATCAAAAACATGATTCCTTTGAAACTGCAGGCTGTTTCATAATATTAAACTAATGATGTTCCTTCGTATTTACTATTTTATTATCAATGGGAGACAGAAAAATATTTCCCACATAGAAGTGGGCACTAACTAATCCCATAATGCCTTCAGTTAGCAAATCTCTAGACCCTCCACAGAAATCAAGCTTCAGACTCTGCACCAGGATATCAAAAATCACATTTCTTCTTTCATTTACCTGAAATGACTTGAACCTGGAGAAGGGAATTAATATTTCCCAAAGTCATTTGATGGCTGAGAGGCATGAACACAGAACTGGAGTCTCCCTGGATATCTGATTAGCATTTGAACATGCACTTTCTAATACAGTTCCACAATAGTTCCTGAATACTGATTTAGAAGGACTAGAGTAAGTACCAACAACTGAAAAAAAATTATTAAAAAGATACATTTTAATTATAGACTATCAAATCAATAGTAAGAAATCAGCAAATAAATAGAAACTGCATTGTTGGGAGCTAAAATGTAGAAAAAGATGGTATGAAGTATTACTGAGGGAGCCAGAATAATCTATCAAGTCACATCTTTATTTCCAAAAGAAATTTCTTATAACCATACATCATTTTACAATGTAAAAACAGAGATTTCCCAAAGATTCTTACCCTGTTTCTGTAACAATATATAGCCACTCATTCACATGTTCCATCATTTACTTTATGTGAGGGCCATCCAGCCTGTAGACAATTCAATTAATCTTACAAGTGACATGCACAAGAAAAAAAAAAAAACAGATGTGGCATTAAGATTTACAAAGTTATTGAAACTTTTTAACAAGTAAAACGCATCTTTACTTAGCTACACCAGAATGAGGAATAAAGGGGTTTACATATGTTTCAATTCTAAACCTATCAATCAAACCCATGTTATTCCTTTGGGAGCTTATTTACATGCATATTTATCAGCCTCACATGCTAATTCCCTGCTGTTTTATGCCTGCAAGGCATGTTTATGAGTCATAATTGTTGATCTCATTTGATGTATTTCACTGAAGGAAGACATTATTCAGTTATGTGGCCTAATGTCAATGAGATATGATGACCTGATCTTCCAAATGCAACTTGCTCTTTAATTTTTATTAGGATATATAACTTACTGTACAGGAAAAGCAGTACACACTAAAATAAAAGAATAAATGTTTTACATAAAGAATTCAGTTAATCATCTCATTTTGATCCACCTTACTCCTCACATTTCTTCTAAAATGTGGCTATAAAATAAGCTGTGTCACTCATTCAGTCACTTATTTCCCTACACTCCTACACTGCGCCCTTAGCTTCATAATCTGTCACCATAGTCTAACTTTGCAGACCTGCTTCCAAGTTCAAGAAAAAACATGTGTTCATTTATGCTACTTGCATATTCCTTTACTAGTTTTTCCCCTTAGTCAAGACCAGTGACTATTTTTAGGTTGCCCTACAAAATCTGGCTAACAAAGCTATTTTCTTCGACTCACTTAAAACATTATTTCAGGCAGGAAATCTTCCTAAAATAGGTAAATTGGGTAATGTTAACTATTTCTGCATTCACCCAATCCCTTAGAAAACATAAAGCACCCACTGTTTATATCAAAGCATTACCAATTTTTTAAAAAGTAAAAACACTATATGCAAAGTATAACAATACAATTAGTGGTGGTATCAGGAGAGAACATCCTAAGAATTTTTGTTATTGAGAAACAGAAATGGAATATGATGCAGTATATCTATATTTCTATAAATCAATCTACACTGGTGTTGTAAAGAGCTTTAGAATAATGGAGTGACTTAAATGATTATAAAATGTATTTATTAATGACACAAGGGCCTTCTGCATTACTGTGAGAAATCTGAATTAAAAATAAGTGATTTTTGGCTGGGCATGGTGGCTCACGCCTATAATCCCACCACTTTGGGAGGCTGGGGTGGGCGGATCATGAGGTCAGGAGATCGAGACCATCCTGGCCAACGTGGTGAAACCCCGTATCTACTAAAAATACAAAAAAATCAGCGAGGCGTGGTGGTGGGCACCTGTAGTCCCAGCTACTCGGGAGGCTGGGACAGGAGAATCATTTGAACCTGGAGGCAGAGGTTGCAGTGAGCCAAGATCGCACCATTGCACTCCAGCCTGGACGACAGAGTGATACTCCGTCTCAAAAAAAAAAAAAAAAAAGTGATTTTTGTGACATGAACTTCTGCAAAGAAAAAGGCTTATGATTTTTCCTCCCCAGCACATTTTAGATGTGAATGATGATATCATACCACTAAAATATAGATGTCATTGCAAGGGGTTACCACACTGAGTTCAATAAGCACTATCACTCCAGTGAGAACAGAAGAACATGAAGCCTAACACCACTTTTCTGCTAGGTGATCACACCACCTAAGTGATAGCTAGATGGAATTGCAGCCCAGAAATTTAAGTGTCAGGAGACAGGAAAACTGGGCACACAGATGAACAGAGCACAGTAGTCATTCTCTCTTCTCTTGACCTATACGTAAAGAATTAAAACTACAAGGAATCATTCTTAAAATGCATTTGAAAGTGTTTTTGTAGCAGGATTAAAATCTAAGAAGGTAATGAAATGGTATTAGTATTAATATTCTATTCTTATTATGCTTAAATAATTTTTAAAATGTTTGGATAAGCAATAAACTAAAAAACAGATTTTAGAAAAGAATCATAATTTTAAAAACCTGTGAAAGAAACCACTTTGCCTTCCTCTTGCCTAGTATTCGTAAAAGATGTAGGAAAAGGAAAAGGTAACAAATAATAATACTACATAAACAGCATTTTAAAAAATCAAAATAAGCAAGTTGATATCCAGTACATGTATGCAGAATACCATATAATTTAAAATGTATTTTATTGCATTAGAAACTACATGTGTTTTGCAACCTGAGGAAACCGATTTCCAAAAATTAAAAACAAGAAAGAAACTAGACATATTAATAGAATTTAACTGATTTCCTTTCTACTACAGAGATAAAATGCACTGAATTACACATTTGCTGTGGGAGGTGGTCAGAACATTAGCAGAGTTACCACATGACGAAATCTACCCTTTAACATACTAAAATGGCAAACTACATTAACAGGACACACTAAGTAAACTATAACAGTTTCGAGAGATTATGAGTTTTTCAATGTTCATCTCATTGTTAAGTAATGTAGAAGAACAGTAAAATTCAACACTAATCTAGTATATTATTTAAAAACATTAAGGTTTTATGAAAGGAGTTTGTTTTTTTTTTCTTTTTTTTTTTTTTTTTTTTTTTGAGATGGAGTCTCACTCTGTTGCCAGGCTGGAGTGCAGTGACGCGATCTCAGCTCACTGCAACCTCCACCTCCTGAGTTCAAGTGATTCTCCTGCCTCAGCTTCCCGAGTAGCTGGGACTACAGGCGCGCGCCACCACACCCAGCTAATTTTTGTATTTTTTGTAGAGATGGGGTTTCAACCTTGTTGGCCAGGATGGTCTCAATCTCTTGACCTCGTGATCTGCCCACCTCAACCCCCAAAGTGCGCGAGTCACTGCACCCAGCCCAAAGGAAGATTTTTTACTACACAAATGAGGGCTTTTCTACTTCGTATCTTCTCAGTGAGGCCTTTCTTTCTGTCCTAACTAAAATGGTAACACCCTCCTTAATTCAATTCCTACCCTTCTCCCAGGCTTTATATTTCTCCATAGCACTTATCCCTATAGAACCAAATATATTTTACATATTAATCTTGCTTACTGTCAGTCTTTCACTAGAATTGTAACCTTCAAAGCAAAGGCTATTGTTTTGTTTATACCCATAATTCTCAGCATCTATAATATATCTTGGCAGAGAGTAGGCACTCAATATATTAACAGCTACTGAAAGAAGAAATCAATGAATATTAAATCTTACAATAAACATCTGGGAGCACATAAGTTTAAAAACATATATTTCTACATTAACAATGAAACCAGGATACTTAAGACAGCTAGTACTGAATATCTGATAGACCTATTACATTCTAAATATTAACATTAATGCCATCAGAATATCTGTGGCTGAGTAATCACAACACCATAATTCACACACTCACTCAGTCATCTTAGTTGAACTATGCAATCCCTGAAATACAATGAAAAGAAAATATATCACAAAGTACTAATCTCCTCTATCATGAGCTACAAATTTTATCCAAAAAAATTATTTCAATTAAAATGTACAGAATATAAATCAACTAACACATTGGTTTTCATGAAGTGTAAATATCTTGGTCAAGTGCAGTGGCTAATACCTGCAATCTCAGCATTTTAGGAGGCTGAGACAGAAGGATCACTTGAGCCCAGGAGTTTGAGACCAGCCTGGGCAACATACCGAGACTCTGTGTCTATTATAATTGTTTTAAGCGTCAATACCTTGAAAGCATATCTGAATAATCACAGATTAAATAAAAGAATAATTATCTTGAGCAATTTCATGCCCCTAATGTACCATTTTAAAATATGTGACTTTGATAGATTAGAATAACTTAGCACATTAATGTAAACATGAATTCATATACAATGAACTTGTAATACTAAAGATTCCCTGAATGTTGCAACATTCATCCTTTATGTATTTTAACTGTATTTCTAAAACTTAAACCTAAAGATAAACACGTAAAGTATAAAACGCTAAGCTCTGAGAGAAAGAGGTTTTTCAACTTGTACTTCTACAAAGAATAAAATTTGAAGGTGGCTCTGTGGATCAACCTACTTAATAATCTTCTCTCTTCCAATAAGCTAAACACAGGTTCTGGCCACAAGTCAGTAAATCGAATTTGATGAGGATTTAGCTAAGTATAAGGTGAAAATGTCTACGAATGAACAGATATGTGGCTTTTTTATTTACTAAAGTGTTTTTTATTTAAAAGTAAAGAAAATAAAATTTTAGTAATAACATGAAATGAATGTGCTTAGCTGAATTTCTACTTATAATTACATTTACTTCATTCTTTTTACCTGTTTTGCTTTACTCGTTAGTTTTTACTTTACTTTTTTTTTGCTTTACTTGTTTAATTTTGCTTTTTACCTGTTTATGATGCATAATGTTGGAAAAAACAGTACAGTAATATCCCACAAGGGGGAGGATGAGGACTTTTTAATCCTCACTTTTACAATGTAAGTAACCTTCACATAGGAAGCTTTCCTCTAAAATAATTTACTTAGCAAGGAGTAAACTGACATAAAATTCAGAGAGATGCAGAGAAAACTTTCAAACAGAAACTACCTTTTAATCTACAAAGTGTGCACACATCCAAAGTCAGTTAATCACGTTGTAAAAACTGATACTTTTATATAATTTACAAAGTTAGAAATACAAAATAGACAGTTACACTGGCAAATATTTTTCTAGAATATAAACTACTTACTCATCAAAACAGATTTCTGAGTTATAAACTTAACTGAGATAAACGAGCTTCATCATAAGCTGAGTTTATGTTTGTCCTACAATGTCCATCATATCTTTGTTTTCCTTTGGGCAAAATGGGAAAATCATACACTGTTTCCTATTTAATTCATTAAAAATTGAACACTACATGATTTATTATAAGTAAAGTTTTCTGTACTAGATATGAACATTAGCAATATTTGAAAGAATCAATTCTCTATCCAAAAGGAAAAAAATAAAGCTGATATTCAAAAGTAAAAGAAATGAACAGCAACATAAAGAAAACATGAAAATAATAAAGAACGACTCCAATCTTCAGAAGATATATTTAGACAGTTTCACATAAATAAAAACTTTACGTTCAACCAACCAAGTACCCACATTTAAATCTATTTTAATGCATCATTAACATGGAAAGTAAAAAACAGGCAAGGACAGGAGAAGCACAGGCTTTCAGAAAGAGAAAAATTAAACTGAATGTCAATGGGCAAGGACACATTAAGACTTATGATGTATACTGCCAAATGGAATGCCGGAAGGATAATACCAATCTACATTCCCACAAAACCTAAGTGAAATCTCCAATTCCCTAGACCTCAAGCAAAGCCCAGATGTATTACTTTTTTTAACCTGACAATGTGGAAGAAAAAAAAAAAAAAAACAAGAAAACAAACTTGCTTTAATGTCATTCCTTATATGGCAAATGAGGTCATTCTGCATATAATTATGAAGCATCCAAAATATTTCTTGAGAATTGCTAGTTTATGTCCTTTGGTCATTTTTCAATTGTGTTCATATTCCTTACTAACTTGTCTGAATTTTTGGATATTAAAGGTATCAAACCCTCATTTACTAATCTCTAAATGTTAAGAGTATCTTGTGGTTCTACCTTGCCCCCTCTGTTTATATATCCCCAAATCTAACACCATCCACGTGGTAACTTCTCCCCAACCTATATCTTAAGCCTTTACATCTTCCCAGAATCTCAGACTCATATATCCATCTCTAGAAGACAAAAAGTCTAACAGACATCTCAGATGTCACCATACAAGGCAAACAAAACTCTTTATTTCTCCTCCCCACTCACCCCCTCCAAATTTAATTTTCTATCATTACCAACATTTTAGTAAATGATATCATCTAATTTTCCATCAATTTCCAACACTTCAGTAAATGTTATCACCTCTCTATTCAGTTGCCCAATGCCAAAAATCTAGGAATCTTTCTAGATAAATCTTTTACCTCACTGCCCTGCAATCATCAAGTAGTTTTCTCTACCCTACATCAAAAATATATCCCGTATCTGTTTAATTATCTTCATTTCCACTACTCCTTTTCCCAGTCTAACCCCACTATCAGCTCTCTCCTGAGGATGGCATTCCCAGTCAGAAGCTGAAGAAATTATTTGCACTGCTGATACACATTTGGACTATTTCCAGTTTTGTTATCACAAACAATGTTCTTACACACAATTCTTGATGCAGATATGCAAGTTTCCCTGTGTTCCTAGGGTATGGTCATATTCAATTTTCTTGTAATGCCAAATTATTTCCAAAATGTTTGAACCAACTTTAACTCCTATCAGCAACGGAGCAGAGCTCACGTTTCTTCACACAGTGGCAAACTCATGGTAACTGATTTTTGCCAGTCTAGAGGTTATCATATGTTATCTGACAGGGATTTCATTTAAATTCTTCCTACATATATGGCTGTTGCATGGTTCCTTTACTACAAAATAAAGGCCTTTTTCATGCCATTTTCATATTGATTCATAAGAATTCTTCATACCTCTTGGATGCTAAACTTTTTTTAGTTTTGTATATTATCATCTTTTCTCAGACTGTGGTTTGTATTTTCACTCTCTGTTTACAGTATCTTCTCATAATAGTTTTTGATTCTGCAATAATTTAATTCTATATATATTTTTTTCCTTTTTGGTATTTGAAATTATATTTTCTTCTAAAAGTTCTATAGTTTTGCTTTACAGATTTTTTAATTTAGGAGAATTTGGTATTGTTAGTAAGATGTTGAGAAAATAATTCATTTTTGTTTTCCACCCAAATGAAAAATCAGTTGTTCTCCGCACCACTTAATGAAGATGCCATTCTTTCACCACTGATCTGTAATTTCAGCTCTGTCATGTATTTGGTTTTCATGTAAGTTTGGGTCTACCTGTCTATCTGTTCTTCCCACTGGTCTATTTATCAAGTCATGAGCCATTATCATATTACCTTGTTATATAAAATGTGCATGTTCTTTTTCAGAAGTGTCTTGACTATTGTACCTTTTGTTTTTCTATTAAATACTTGAATGAACCTGCCAAGTTACTAAAAAGAACAAATCAATGTAAAAATTTTGACTGAAAAATACACTGAATCTATAGATCAATTTGGGGAAAACCTAATAACTCTGTGACAATACGTCCTCTCATCCATGATCAGGGTGTGTCCTCTATATTTATTCAGGTCTTCTTAAATGTCTTCCAATGAAGTTTCATAACATTCTCCATAAAAACTACCACATAGTTTACTAATTTATTGAAGAGTTACTCATATTTTTGTACTATTATAAATGCTGTATCTTTATTGCTGGTATATTTGTAAGTGCGACTGATTTTGCACACGTTATATAACAAGGAATATAGGTAAACTAAATTATTAAATTCTAATAATTTATGCGTAGATTTTTATTTCTAATTTTAAAGAGAAAACTTTTAACAGGATTTTAGCGTAATTCTTTTATAAATGTCCTTTTTCATATTAAAGAAGGTCTCTTCAATCCATAGTTTGTTAACAGTTATTTTATCACAAACTTATGTGAATTTTTTTGAATGTTTCCCCTCCAACTACTGAAATGACTTTTCCACTTTGCTAATAAGGTAAGTTACAAAAATAGATTTTCCCTAAGTACTAACCTTGCATTCCCAGGATAAACAAAATTTGGTAAAATATGTTTATCTTTTTACCCATGCTGGATTCTGTTTACTAATACTTTATTTTTATCCATATTCATGAGCAAGAATGGACTGTACTTTTTCATAATGCTCTTGACTGATATTGTTACAAAGGTTATACCAGTCACGTAATATAAATTTGAAAACATTCCCTGTTTTTCAATTCTCTGAAAGAATTTTCTCTTTATGTTTTCTAGAAATCATCTGTCCCCAAATTGGGATTGGTGTTTTCTGTCTGGGATTATAATTATTTATTCCATTACATCAATGGTTATAGGATCACACAGAAACTTATTTTTTCTTTTGTATTTTAAAACTTGTGATACAACTGTATATGTCATTGTATGTCCGTTATAATAATCACTTTATCAAATAACAAACTTTTCTCATTTTTAAAGTTTTCATACATACTTAATGGCTATATATCCATTTATGTAACCATAGTTTTTGATGTGTAAAATATAACCTAGAAAGCAATGTGTATACACATTACCCATAACAAATGCTTACTATATTGTGTAACAAGTTTAGAAATGTGTATACACATTGCTTTCTAGGTTACATTTTACTGAATTGAACTCTTATATCAATAATTCTTGTCTTTATGGAAATGTATCCACTACACCTTAGTTTTCCAATTCATAGTCATAAAAAATGTTCACATAAGAGAATACTTGTATTGTCTTTTTAGCCAGTTCATAATTCTGAATGGATTTTAGAGAGATATTTTAGAGGTTAAAAGAATCTCTCTAGAAATGTGACTGAAATTAAACTTGATTAAAAAATTTATTTTAGGCCAGGCGTGGTGGCTCATGTCTGTAATCTCAGCACTTTGGGAGGCCGAGGTGGGCGGATCACGAGGTCAGGAGATCGAGACCATCCTGGCTAACATGATGAAACCCCATCTCTACTAAAAATACAAAAAATTAGCCGGGCGAGGTGGCGGGTGCCTGTAGTCCCAGCTACGCAGGAGGCTGAGGCAGGAGAATGGCATGAACCCCGGGGGGCGGAGCCTGCAGTGAGCCAAGATCACGCCACTGCACTCTAGCCTGGGCGACGGCGAGACTGCGTCTCAAAAAAGAATTTATTTTAAAGACCTCACTATACCTTTTCATATGTAATACATTTTTAATCTGGAAAATCCAGAAATGTAGGAAAACGTTTGCTTTTTTGCTTGTTTCCCATTAGCTGCCTTACTGTTGAGCTCTCATTGCTTCCACTATTTTTCAGTCAATTGTCTTAGGTTTTCAGTTAATTATTTTGTGTCTTCCAGTAATGCCATATTTTTTTGGCTGATTAACATAAAATATTTACATATCATAAATGTTCATTTATTTTTGAATTAGTATCTGTGAAAAATTGATGGTATTAATGGCCCAATTACTCCCTTCCTAAACATATGACATTTAGGGTGTGACTTTCCAGCTTCTTCCATCAAAAGGTAGTGGCAACACAGTAACACTGAGTCTTCTAATCCATGAACATGAAATATCTACTTATTTATAACTTTCCTTAATTTCTTCCAGTATTGTTTTATAGTTGTCAGTGTACTTCCTCTACTTCTGGTGTTAAATGTATTCCTAAATATTTAGTTCTTTTAATGCTATCATGAATAGAACTTTTGCTTAAAATTATTATAGGATTATTCACTGCTAGTATACAAAAAATACAATTTTTGCTACCTCTAACAATTTTGCTACCTCTAGCTGGCTTTGTTACTTATCTTGGCCAAGAAAATGTGGCAAATCTGACAAGGTCACAGTACCAAGTCTAGGTCTCATGAAATCCTGAAACCTGGCAGTTTGTTTATTTGGAAAATTGACATCACCATGTAAACAAGTCTTGGCTACCCTGCTGGAGGATGAGACATGTAGCTTACTCAATCTCCAGACACGAGTGACAGAATCTTAGATCAACCATTGCTTAGACATGTAAGCAAGCTCAGCTCAGAGTAAGAGAATTACTCAACTTGCTCACTTTACAATTACCCATAATAAATGCTTACTATATTGTGTAACAAGTTTAGAAACAGTATGTCATACAAACAAAGTTAACTGATACACTATGAATAACATGAAATATTAATGCTTGGTAAATAAATGGCTACACAGCTCATTTTAATCACTGAGCTAGATATATGTCATCTGAAAACATGCAAAGGCTGGACATGGCGGCTCACATCCATAATCCTAGCTTTTGGGGTGGCTGAGGCAGGAGGATTGTTGAGCCCAGGAATTCAAGACCAGACTGGGCAAAGTACTGAGACCCTGTCTCTACAAAAATAAATTTAAAAATTAGCCAGGCATGGTAGCACACACCTGAAGTCTCAGCTACTCCAGAGACTGAGATAAGAAGATCACTGGAGCACAGAAAGTTGAGACTGCAGCCAACTGTGATCGCACCACTGTGCGCAAGCCTGGGTGAGAGAGACCCCATCTCAAAAAAAAAAATAAAGAAAGGAAACACTTTCAAACAATATATCAAGGTGTAGTTCAAGAAATGATTCAAAAAATACTAAATTTGCAAAACTCTGTGATACATTTTTATTGAAAAGTATCTGGTAAATGTAATAAACATGTTTGAACTTTAAAAATCAGAAAAGAGGTCAGTCATGGTAGTTAACACCGGTAATCCCAGCAACTTAGTAGGCCGACATGGATGGAGCCCAGGAATTTGAGACCAGCCTGGGCAACAGAGTGAGACCCTCTCTCTACAAAAAAATTAAAAAATTAGCCAGGTATGTTGGTATGTACCTGTAGTCCTAGCTACTCAGGAGATGGAGGCAAGAAGATCACATTGATTTCAGTAGTGGCCTGTTTGGTGGGGTCACTGTGAAGATGCTGGGTGCAGTGGGTGAGGCGCTGGCTGGGGCTGCATGCTCTGTGAACCTGCAGGAGCGAGGGACAGGCGGGGAGCCCCTCTCCCTACCAAGTAGGCAGGACTGGAGCCCCACGCTCTGGGGCACAGCTACAGCCACACAGCTCCAGACCAAGGAATCCCTGTGCTCTTGGGGTCCCAGGAAGCCCCTTGTCCCTGCAGCTTTGAAAGTGCCTGATCCTGTGGCCTGGACTCTCCCTGCTGCTGGTGTCTGCTTTCTGGAGTGAAGCAAAGTTGTGGCTGAGCCCAGGAGCTATTACGACCCAGCTGGGTGTGCACACACACAGGGTGGCACTGTCATGCCAGCCCCCTGCCACCTCAGCCCCTTCAGGACTCTGGGCACCAACGAGTGTAGGAGAGAGGGTGATGAGCAGCTAAGGGTGGCTCAGCATGTGCCTATGAGCACCCCTCAGCTCAAAAAGCCTGGACGCCATGGATGACATGCTGATGGTGGCAGAAAGCTGACAGGCTCTCGGGCAGAAACAGGCAGCTCCCCAGTGAAGCCCCACCTTAAAGCCAGGTATGGCCTGAAGCCTGGGGGCCAGGCTGTCACTTCCAGGTGAAGCCCCTGCCAGGACTGAGAACTTATGGTGCTTTTTCCAGCCTGCCCTTGGACAAACCAGCATGTACTTCCTCCCTTCTGAGCCCATAAAAACCCTGGACCCGGCCGGGCACGGTGGCTCATGCCTGTAATCCCAGCACTTTGGGAGGCTGAGACGGGCGGATCACGAGGTCAGGAGATCGAGACCATCCTGGCTAACATGGTGAAACCCCGTCTCTACTAAAAATACAAAAAATTAGCCAGCCTGGTGGTGGGCGCCTGTAGTCCCAGCTACTCGGAAGGCTGAGGCAGGAGAATGGCGTGAACGCAGGAGGCGGAGCTTGCAGTGAGCAGAGATTGCGCCACTGCACTCCAGCCTGGGCAACAGAGCGAGATTCCATCTCAAAAAAAAAAAAAAAAAAAAAAAAAACACTGGACCCAGCCAGGACTACCAGCTACGGGAAGGAGTTACCCACCTCGGGTCTCCTCAATTCATGGTGACAAACTGCCTGTAGAAAGGAGCTACCCACTCCAGGTCTCATCTCTGCTAAGCGCTGGACATTCATTAGGACAACCTGCCTGCAGAAAGGAGCTACCCACAGCAGATCTCTCCACTGAGAGCTGGAGACTCATTGGGACTACCTGCCTTCAGAAAGGAGCTATCCACTGAGGGTCTCCTCTCTGCTGAGAGCTGGACACTAATCAGGATGACCTGCCTACAGAAAGGAACTACCCATTCAGGTCTCCCAAGAGCTGCTGTTACTCACTGAAGCTCCTCTCTGCCTTGCTCACCCTCCAGTTGTCTGTGTACCTCATTCTTCCTGGACGCAGGACAAGAACTTGGGACCTGCCAAATGGCAAGACTAAAAGAGCTATAACACAAATGGCTTGAAACATGCTCCCCCACTGCTCACCATATTGTGGGCAATCAAAAAGAGAGAAGAGCTAGGGCCCTTCAGGGACCCTAGAGTCAGGGGCTCCCTGAACCAGGGTTGTGACAACCTCTTTGGGGTTCTGTGGTTCCTGCTGTCTTCAAGCTTCTGGGTGCCATCATGTTCCCCTCATCCAGATGCGGGTGCCCACAATTGAAGTCACTTGCAGTACATCTGATCAAGCTACAGCTTTGCACAGAGCCAGCATCTGTGCCAGCACCTAGGGCTGCCTGCCCCACCGAAGCAGCTGACGTGCCTGGCTGCGTGCAGCGGCCAAAACCCATACTTGCTCCACTCTGTGCCTGGCTCACCCTTGGAAGGCATGGGATTTGGGTGAGTAGCACGAGCCAAGCACAGCCTGCCAAGCCAAGTGGATGGAACAAGTCCAGCGGGCACAAGCAGTACTCGGGTAAAAGGCACTGCCTGCCACAGAGGTTTCCAGCTGGCAAAGCAACAGCCCAAGTAGCCCATGACAACTTGAGCCCGTGAAGTAGAGGTTGCAGTGAGCCATGATCATGCCACTGCACTCCAGCCTGGGCCACAGAGCAAGACCTGTATAGCTTATCTTCACAGAGTATGTCCCAAATTATGCCTGTTACCTTTTTAAAACAAGATAGGACATACATATAAATTTTTTAAAATAAACACTTCTCACAAAGGAAACACTTATTTCAGAAAAATTAACAATGCCACTCTTCGTAAGAATAACTATGTAAAATAAATATGCTATAAGCCTTAAAAATGTATTGCATTAAAATACTTCAATGTTGCATTTTTGGCAAATGACTTTTTTTTTTTTTTTGAGACGGAGTATCGCTCTTGTTGCCCAGGCTGGAGTGGAGTGGAGTGGAGTGGGGTGGGGTGGAGTGGAGTGGAGTGGGGTGGGGTGGAGTGGAGTGGAGTGGAGTGGCGCGATCTCGGCTCACTGCAACCTCCACCTCCTGGGTTCAAGCGATTCTCCTGCCTCAGCCTCCTAAGTAGCTGGGATTACAGGTATGTGCCACCACGCCTGGCTAATTTTTATATTTTTAGTAGAGACGGGGTTTCACCATGTTCGCCAGGGTGGTCTCGAACTCCTGACCTCAGATGATCCACCAGCCTCAGCTTCCCAAAGTGCTAGGATTACAGGCGTGGGCCACCGCGCCTGGCTGACTCATTTATTTAAATAAATTGAGATACAAAGAAAACGATCCTTAAATAAACACCTTCAGAGCACAATTGTCTGAGCATTGAAAGATGTTTACTATGGAAAACAATGATCCAAAACTTAAACAAGAGTCATGTATTTTGATGTCTAATAACATATACCAAAAGCTCTGTTCAAATGCTCCCCGTAACATGTACCTTTATGGCATAGTTTAAAAGACAAAAAACTTCTTAAAGTCATTTAAAAATAAATAATATTAAGTGATTAATAATAAGGTATTGGATATAGAAAGGTAAACACAAAGACATTTATTAGCAAAGAATAGGGAGAAATTAAAATAACACTGCAATACTTTTGTGTTATGCGATTTATCAAATGTTGAAAGAGAACAAAACAAATGTTGGCTCATTCTGGAGCTTCTTTGTCATCATTAATGTATGCAGGTTTTCACAGCTGAACTGCTATACTTTGAAAAGATTTTCATGAAAGGAAACTCATATTCAATGTTTAAACAAAGCTGTCAGGTTACCAAGATTAAAATTCGTTTGAGTGTCCAGAAAATCTTTTCTTAAAAATAAAAATAAAAACTAAGTTGGTCTTTATTTGCAAACAAAATAAAAGAAGCTTTTGTTTACCAGTGTGTATTTATTTTTGGAGCAAATATAGAGAAAGAACAATTTTAAAGCAAACGACGAACTATTTTATATGGCTATTTTTTCATTACTAGTTCTGTTTCTCAAATTGATACAAATGATCTCCTTCTGTTTCTGTCTGTCTGCTTGCCTCGTCAGTACAACTAATTGTCAGGATTGGGGAGATCTCCTATATCTAAACAGAAGATATGCAGTTTGTAACCTGCTTAATTCGCCTTATGTCCTACATGCCCTCAGTATGGTGTTCATTAAAGTCTCAGCTGTTTTGTTTGTATCAGTGGCAGCCTAAAAACAGGCTTATTTTTCTTTGTTAAAAGGCCAGATTGTGCATAAATATACACCTAATCTATGTGAATGTGTGTATATGTGTGTTTATATGGCAAAAATTTACCATGCATGTAAATGCTTCCTAGTGTTTCCATCGCTTGCTCTCACACCCGAACTTCGACCCTTGCCTAGATGTAAGAACAGCACCTCTTAGGCTTTGCAGAGAACTTTAATATAACAGCTATCTCTAAAATTAGATAAACCATACAAGAACTGCAAGTTGTTATAAATGAATTCTATGGAATGCCATTAAAAACCAATCTTAAACCACCCCCCACCCCACCCCATACTTCCTCCCCTAAAAAAGTTCCTAGTAGCCTCTAAATTTCTATTCCTAATCGCTCCCATAAATTTCGACAGAAGGTCTAAATGAAACCTATTTATATTTGCCTTGGCAATAGCAAATGGCTCAAATCAATTACTTTTTAGGGGTGGGCTTGAGAAGAAAACTCAAAACTTTACATTTAAGTGGTCAATCCATAACCAAAATTTCTACTCAGCTTTGGTCTACGTTTAAGTAGACTATACTACTACACGAAGTTTTTTAATGTACC
The DNA here is from genome assembly GCF_006542625.1 of Nomascus leucogenys. Taxonomy (NCBI): domain Eukaryota; kingdom Metazoa; phylum Chordata; class Mammalia; order Primates; family Hylobatidae; genus Nomascus; species Nomascus leucogenys. The sequence continues at coordinate 22,803,775 of NC_044388.1, forward strand.
ATATAAATAAATCTTATTGATGTGTATGCAAATAATTACAAAACTCACAATTGAATTGTATATTATTAAAAGTGCTCACGTTTATCAAATTAATCAGACTCTCAAATCATTAAAAGAAGAAGGTATAGAAATGTGTTAGATAGTTACTGCATTTTTGGGTGAAATTTAACAAGACAAAAGATTTGTTAATAAGTGACTTGTGATGTTAATTTTAACACACAATTGATTAAATGTACATAAAGGACTATTAAAGTAGTATGCCTGACAGCTGTAAAAAAATAATTTAACCTTTGAAAGAGTAAAAAATAAGTACTGTCTATTGAACAGTTTGGCCCATACCTTATTTAGTTCTTAAAATTAGCTATTAAATACAGCAGCCTGGACATGATAACTTTAGGAAAATAATCAAAATTTTATCTTCAAAGAATTCTCGCAAAACCATTAGACAACTGGAGAAAGTAGCCTCATTAGGTAAAGATACTATCTATACCACCACTCACTGGATATTAAGTATCAAAAGAACCAGACCCAAGGATCTCCTTTTAACTCCTAATGTTAATTTGTGAATCATTCACAGTTTATCCTTAAAGACAGGAACAGAAAATGAAGTTCAATACTATTTCAACATAAAATAATGTGCAATAGAGTACTATTTTCGATATGAAACCTGTCACACTCCTGATGTCATAATTAAAACAAACTTAATTAAAAGGCCTATTAAGAGATAACAAAACGTAACAGTTTACTATGGTGTAGGTAGAACAAAAACTTCAGAAACAAATTAATCAGAAACTCAATAACGGATAGAAGCTCTCCTGCCCCAGGTTTGGGTAACAACCATCATTACTCGAAGCATCCTGAGGTGACTTTCAAAGATAAGGTAACACCGGGTGTGTGTGTGTGTGTGTGTGTGTGTGTGTGTGTGTGTGTGTGTGTGTGTGTATTCCTCCCACTCAGGCTCAAGCGAGCCTCTCATTTCAGCCTCCCAAGTAGCTGAGACCAAAGGTGTATGCCATTATGCTTAGCTAATTTTTTAAATTTTTCACAGAGATAGCATCTTCCCTGTATTGCCCAGGCTGGTCTTCCACTCTGGGCTCAAGTGATCCTCGTGCCTCAGCTTCCCAAAATAGTAGGATTACAGGCATGAGCCACTAGGCCCGGCCTTAAAACCCAGTACATATGCTACCATAGACTTCCTTTCCTTAAGATGAATTTACAGGGTACAAGACAATCTCTGTACTTAACCTGATGAGAAGCGAGAGCAGAAAATGAGGAACCCACATTCACTCTACTTGAACCGTCTTAATAAAATTAAAGAGAATAATATATCAATGATTTACTTTTGCAAGGTAACTCTGGACAACACTATTATTTAATAGATATGATAAACATAAGATATGAAAATTATATTAGAGAATATAAAATCAGCACTGAGCAATTTTGAAGTATGATACTATTATGCATACAACCTTCTAATAATGAAAAAAGATAAAAATGACTAGGATTTACCTAAATGCTTCTGGTACTGAAATAAGTAATGGGTTTTTTTTTTTTAAAGGAATAGTGAAGTTTGTGATTCCTCTGTTCATATGCCTGAAAACATTATTAGTTTTTGTGCTCTCTATATTCAATTATTTTTAAAGATAGAACTTTTTTAGTAAAATTTTAGAAGTCTCTTCACAGTACATGAGTAGTAGTGACACCAATAACGTCAGAGCACGGAACTCCCAGGTTCTGCCCCTCCACAAAAACAACAAATAAGCTGGCAAAAACTTTAAGAATCAACTTTTGCAGATCTCTGAAATCTAGTCAAAACTTAAACAGAGGAAAGATTAAGAAAAACAGAAGCTGCTGCACTGAGATAACAATAACAGCACACTGTGGCATTTTCAGCAGCCCACCTAGCATCTTCACCCTCAAGATCTACTGCAGCAGTAAAGTGGCAGCTCATATTCCTAGTGCCAGAGGGAGCTATGCAAACTTTATAATGAAAGAACTGTGGTTCAATGTTTCAATCTCTCTGGCAGCTCCCTAAAGGACGAGAGCAAGTGCTTGCCTTTGTTTTGCCCAACTCATGGGTAGCTTCCCTAGTGGTGGTTTTTTAGGATAGTCTATTCAAAGAAAATATTAGAAAATGGCATATCCTAGTACTCTCTGTCACATTTCCACTACAGATATTATTTCAATAACATAGTGATAGTTAATTCTACAACGGTGGTCAACAAACCAAAGCCCATTGGACAAACTGGCTATAGCCTCTTGCTTAAGTAAATAATGTTTTCTTGGAACACATCTACACCAATCTGTTTATTTATTGTTTCAGGTTCCTTTCTTGCTAAAGTGGTATGACCTAAAATTTTACTAACTGGCCATATAAGAAAAAGTTTGTTGACCGCTATTCTGGAGAATAATGTAATATAAAAACTGACCTCAGATTGACATTTGACAGGTATACTAAGATTTCTCTATCCTGTCCATTGTAAGTAACCAAGCTATCAAAATACAGAAAAATAACACTGTTTCTGTAAAAATATAATGAGTTAACATAAACAAATTTCCAATCCAAAATTAAGGATTGGTCATTTTTGGAAAAGCACTTTGCTCACTAATTAACAAGAGAATTCTTACAAGAATTGTTAAATGAAAAATCAGATGTTAGAAGGTCATGGGTTACAAAGACCACTCATGCAAGAGATTAAATTACAGAAGGATTTGGCCTATTCTAGGAGCCTAACACATCTATTTCTAATAATTTGTAATTTCAAGAATCACTAGTTTTGAGTATTCAATGTATTTCAAATAAATTAAGCATGTGTTTATATTAAACTAGCATGAGGAATAAAGGGAAAAGTTATGGTACCATCTGAAAAAGTAAAAGTCAATGGAAGAAGAATCCTGGGATCTTGGATTCTTTTTAATTAATAGATTTTATTATTTTTAAAAGCAATTTTGAGCTTACAGAAAAACTGAACAAAAGTAAAGAGAGTTCATACCTACCCTACCACACAAACACACAGTTTCCACTATTAACATCTTCCATTAGTATGGTGCATCTATTACATGAATGTGCCAATGGTAATAAATTATTATTAAACTCCATAGTTTTACATTAAGCTTCACTCTTGTGCTATACATTTTATAGGTTTTGACAACTTATAATGACATGTGCCCACATTGCAGTACCATACAGAATAGTTTCACTGCCCTAAAGATCTTCTGTGCTCCACCTATTCATTCTTTCCTGTTCCCTGGGACCCTTGGCAACCACTGATGTTTTTACTGTCTCCTTAGTTTTTCCTTTTCCACAATGTCATATAGTTGGAATAATGTATGTAGTCCTTCCAGATTAGCATCTTTTACTTAGCAGTATGTGCTTTTAAGGTTCCTCCATGTCTTTTTGTGGTTTGATAACTTATTCTTTTTATCACTGAATAATTGCATTGCATACATGTACCAGAGTTTCTTAATCCATTATCTGTTGAAGGATATCTTGGCTGCTTCCAAGTTTTGGCAATTATAAATAAAGCTGCTATAAACATTTGTGTGCAGATCTCTGTATAGACGTAAGTTTTCAACACACTTGGGTAAATACCAAGGAGCAAAACTGCTGGGTCATATGGTAAGAATATGTACAATTTTGTAAGAAACTGTTAAAAGGTCTTCCAAAGTGGTTGTAACATTTTGCATTCCCACCAGCAATAAATAAGAGTTTCTGTTGCTCCACATTCTTATTTGCATTTTATGCTGTCATTGTTTAGGATCTTAACTCTGCAAATATGTATATAGTGGTATCTTTGTGTTATTTTAATTTGCAATTCCCTGATAACATATGATGTTGAGTATCTTTACCTATGCTTATCCTGCCATATGTATATCCAGGCCACACAAAAGGAAGTGAGTGGTGGGCGAGCATGCATTACCACCCGAGCTCTGCCTTCCGTCAGATCTGATGTGGCATTAGATTCTCATAGAAGCACAAACTCTATTGTGAACTGCACATACGAGGGATCTAGGATGCATGCTCTGTATGAAAATCTAATGCCTGATGATCTGATGTGGAACAGTTTCATCCCAAAACCATCCACCACCCGACTCCGGTCCATGGAAAAATTGTCTTCCATAAAGCCAGTCCCTGGTGCCAAAAACACTGGGGACTACTCGGTTAAGCAATCAGCAAATGAATCATTTTAAAATTAACCATAAAATTTAGAGACTGAGTGTAATGAGTATCAAATAAGGGTCAAACAAGAATGTTTGCTGTACCCAGTTCGAGCTTCCTGGCTGCCAAATCATGAGTGAACTCCCATTCACAATTGCTTCAAAGAGAATAAAATACCTAGGAATCCAACTTACAAGGGATGTGAAGGACCTCTTCAAGGAGAACTACAAACCACTGCTCAATGAAATCAAAGAGGATACAAACAAATGGAAGAACATTCCACGCTCATGGGTTGGAAGAATCAATATCATGAAAATGGCCATACTGCCCAAGGTAATTTATAGATTCAATGCCATCCCCATCAAGCTACCAATGACTTTCTTCACAGAATTGGAAAAAACTACTTTAAAGGTCATATGGAACCAAAAAAGAGCCCGCATCCCCAAGTCAATCCTAAGCCAAAAGAACAAAGCTGGAGGCATCACGCTACCTGACTTCAAACTATACTACAAGGCTACAGTAACCAAAACAGCATGGTACCGGTACCACAACAGAGACATAGATCAATGGAACAGAACAGAGCCCTCAGAAATGATGCCGCATATCTACAACTATCTGATCTTTGACAAACCTGACAAAAACAAGAAATAGGGAAAGGATTCCCTATTTAATAAATGGTGCTGGGAAAACTGGCTAGCCAGATGTAGAAAGCTGAAACTGGATCCCTTCCTTACACCTTATACAAAAATTAATTCAAGATGGATTAAAGACTTACATGTTAGACCTAAAACCATTAAAATCCTACAAGAAAACCTAGGCAATACCATTCAGGACACAGGCGTGGGCAAGGACTTCATGTCTAAAACACCAAAAGCAATGGCAACAAAAGCCAAAATTGACTAATGGGATCTCATTAAACTAAAGAGCTTCTGCACAGCAAAAGAAACTACCATCAGAGTGAACAGGCAACCTACAGAATGGGAGAACATTTTTGCAACCTACTCATCTGACAAAGGGCTAATATCCAGAATCTACAATGAAGTCAAACAAATTTGCAAGAAAAAAACAAACAACCCCATCAAAAAGTGGGCAAAGGACATGAACAGACACTTCTCAAAAGAAGACATTTATGCAGCCAAAAAACACATGCAAAAATGCTCATCATCACTGGAAATCAGAGAAATGCAAATCAAAACCACAGTAAGATACCATCTCACACCAGTTAGAATGGCGATCACTAAAAAGTCAGGAAACAACAGGTGCTGGAGAGGATGTGGAGAAATAGGAACACTTTTACACTGTTGGTGGGACTGTAAACTAGTTCAACCATTGTGGAAGTCAGTGTGGCGATTCCTCAGGGATCTAGAACTAGAAATACCATTTGACCCAGCCATCCCATTACTGGGTATATACCCAAAGGACTATAAATCATGCTGCTATAAAGACACATGCACACGTATGTTTACTGCGGCACTATTCACAATAGCAAAGACTTGGAACCAACCCAAATGTCCAACAACGATAGACTGGATTAAGAAAATGTGGCACATATACACCATGGAACACTATGCAGCCATAAAAAATGATGGGTTCATGTCCTTTGTAGGGACATGGATGAAACTGGAAAACATCATTCTCAGTAAACTATTGCAAGGACAAAAAACCAAACACCGCATGTTCTCACTCATAGGTGGGAACTGAACAATGAGAACTCATGGACACAGGAAGGGGAACATCACACTCTGGGGACTGTTGTGGGGTTGGGGGAGGGGGAGGGACAGCATTAGGAGATATATCTAATACTAAATGACGAGTTAATGTGTGCAGCAAAACAACATGGCACATGGATACATATGTAACAAACCTGCACATTGTGCACATTTACCCTAAAACCTAAAGTATAATAAAAAATAAAAAAAAATGTTTGCTGTAGTATATGTAGCAACTAAGCAAGTAGTAGTTTGCCTATGTAAAAGTCACAATGCTATTTTTAAAATTCCATGATTTTCTACTACTGCTAAGTAGATTGTTCCTCAGTAAATCACTCTATCCCTGACTCATCTCATCTATGAATAATCTGGTAGACTGACCTCAGAATTTAAAATAAACAATGCAATTCAGTGAGGGATTGTTGCATAAACACTTAGAGGTGTTGAAAAACTAAATACACTTCTATGAACCTCTTTCTTTGAAATCTGTATATTCTTCAATTTTCTTGCATTTTTGTTTTGCTCTCACTACCCCCAAGCCTCCGCAAGTGTTTGTCATTCCCCTCCCTGTGTCCATGTGTTCTCATTGTTCAACTCCCACTGATAAGAACATCTGCTGTTTGGTTTTCTGTTCCTGTATTAGTTTGCTGAGGATAATGGCTCACCACAACCGCCGTGTCCGGGGTTCAAGTATGTTCCATCTATGTTACTGCAAAGGACATGATGGTGTTCCCTTTTTATGGCTACACAGTATTCCATGGTGAATATGTACCACATTTTCTTTATCAAGTCTATCACTAATGGGCATCTGGGTATATTCCACTTCTTTGCTATTGTGAATAGTACTGCAATGAACATATGTGTGCATGTATCTTTGTAACAGAATGATTTACATTCCTTGAGGTATATACCCACTAATGGGATTGCTGGATCAAATGGTATTTCTGCCTTTAGGTCTTTGAGGACACTGTCTTCCACAATGGTGGAATTTACGTTCCCACCAACAGTGTAAAACCATTCCTATTTCTCCACAGCCTCATCAGCATCTGTTGTTTCTTGGCTTCTTAATAATCACCATTCTTACTGGCATGAGATGGTATCTCACTGTGGTTTTGATTTGCATTTGTCTAATGATCAGTGATGTTGAGTTCTTTTCATATGTGTTTTTGGCCACATGTATGTCTTCTATTGAGAAGTGTCTGTTCATGTCCTTTCCCCACTGTTTAGTGGGGTTGTTTTTTCTTGTAAATTTGTGTAAGTTCCTTATAGACCCTAGATTTTAGACCTTTGCCAGATGGAGATATTGCAAAAATTTTCTCCCATACTGTAGGCTGCGCTGATGATAGTTTCTTGTACTGTGCAGAAGCTCTTTATTTTAATTAGATCCGATTTGTCAATTTTTGCTTTTGTTGCAATTGTTTTTGGGGATTTCATCATAAAATCTTTGCCCATGCCTATGTTCTGAATGCTATTAGCTAGATTTTCTTCCAGAGTTTTCATAGTTTCATAGTTTAAGTCTTTTTTTTTTTTTTTTTTTTTGAGACGGAGTCTCACTCTGTCACTCAGGCTGGAGGGCAGTGGTGCGATCTCGGCTCACTACAAGCTCCGCCTCCCGGGTTCATGCCATTCTCCTGCCTCAGCCTCTCCGAGTAGCTGGGACTACAGGCACCCGCCACCACACCTGGCTAATTTTTTGTATTTTTAGTAGAGACGGGGTTTTACCGTGGTCTCGATCTCCTGACCTCGTGATCCGCCCGCCTCGGCCTCCCAAAGTGCTGGGATTACAAGTGTGAGCCACCGCACCCAGACCATAGTTTAAGTCTTTAATCCACCTTGAGTTAATTTTTGTATAAGGTGTGAGGAAGGGGTCTAGTTTCAATTTTCTGCAAATGGCTAGCCAGTTCTCCCAGCACCATTTATTAAATAGGGAAGCCTTTCCCCTTGCTTGTTTTTTTCAAAAATAATGTTTGTAGTTGTGCAGTCTTATATCTGAGTTCTCTATTCTGTTCCATTGGTCTATGTATCTGGTTATGTACCAGTACCATGCTGTTTTGGTTACTGTAGCTTTGTAGTATAGTTTGAAGTCAGGTAGTGTGATGCCTCTAGCATTGTTCTTTTTGCTTAGGATCGTCTTGGATATTTAGGCTTTTTGGTTCCAAATGAATTTTAAAAGTTTTTTCTAATATTGTGAAGAATGTCAATGGTAATTTAATGGTAATAACATTAGATCTATAAATTACTTTCAGCAGTATGGCCATTTTCACAGTATTGTTTCTTCCTATCCATGAGCATAAAATGTTTTTCCATTTATTTGTGTCCTTTCTGATTTCCTTGAGCAGTGGTTTGTAGTTCTCCTTGAAGAGGTCCTTCACTTCCCTTGTTAGTTTTATTCCTAGATATTTTATTATCTTGTTAGCAATTGTGAATGGGAGTTCATTCATGATTTGGCTCTCTGCTTGTCAGCTGTTAGTATATAAAAATGTTTGTAATTTTTGCACACTGGTTTTGTATCCTGAGACTTTGCTGAAGTCAGTTATCAGCTTGAAAAGCTTTTGGGCTGAGATGATGGGGTTTTTTAGATATAGGATCACGTATCTCTGCATACAAAGATAGTCTGACTTCCTCTCTTCCTATTTGAATATGCATTATTTCTTTCTGTTGCCTGACTGCTCTGGCCAGAACTTTCAATACTACGTTAAATAGGAGTGGTGAGAGAGGGGGTTCTTATCTTGTGCCGGTTTTCAAAGGGAATGTTTCCAGCTTTTGCCCATTCAGTATGATATTGGCACTGGGTGTGTCATAAATGGCTCTTATTATTTTGAAGTATGTTCCTTCAATGTCTAGTTTATTGAGAGTTTTTAACATGAAGGGATGTTCAATTTTATTGAAGGCCTTTTCTGCATCTATTGAGATAATCATGTGGTTTTGTCTTTAGTTCTGTTTATGTGATGGATTACATTTATTGACTTGCATATGCTGAACCAGCCTTGCACCCCGGGGATGAGGCCGACTTGATAATGGTGGATAAACTTTTTGATGTGCTGGCAGTTTGCCAGTATTTTACTGAAGATTTCTTCATTGATGTTCATCAGGGATGATGCCTTAAGTTTACTGTTTTTGTTGTATCTCTGCCAGCTTTCGGTATCAGGATGATGTTGGCTTCATAAAATGAGTTAGGGAGCAGTCCCTCCTTTTCAACTGTTTGGATTAGTTTCAGAAGAAATGGTACCAGCTTCTTTCTGCACCTCTGATAGAATTTGGCTGGAAATCCACCTAGTCCTGGGCTTTTTTTGATTGGCAGCCTATTTACTACTGCCTCAATTGCTGAACTCATTATGGGTTTATTAAGGGATTCCACTTCTTCCTGGTTCAGTCATGGGAGGGTGTACGTGTACAGGAATTTATCCATTTCTTCTAGATTTTCTGGTTTATTTGCATAGAGTTGTTCATAGTATTCTCTGATGGTTGTCTGTATTTCTGTCAGGTCAGTGGTCATATACCCTTTATCATTTTTTATTGTCTCTGTTTGATTCTTCTCTGTTTTCTTCTCTATTAGTCTAGCTGGCAGTCTATCTATTTTATTAATTTTTTCAAAAAACCAGCTCCTGGATTCACTGATTTTTTTTGAAGGGTTTTTCGTGTCTCTATCTCCTTCAGTCCCACTCTGATCTTGGTTATTTCTTGGATTCTGGTAGCTTTGGGTTTGTCTGCTATTGGTTCTCTAGTTCTTTTAGCTGCGATGTTAGGATGTTGATCTAAGATCTCCCTAGCTTTTTGTTAAGGGCATTAGTGCTATACATTTCCAACTATTTTTTTGGAGACAGAGTCTCCTCTGTCACCCAGGCTGGAGTGCAGTGGCACAACCTTGGCTCACTGCAACCTCCATGTCCAGGATTCAAGTGAATCTCCTGCCTCAGCCTAGTGAGTACCAGGTCTGGTTAATTTTTGTCTTTTTTAGTAGAGACAGGGTTTTACCATTTTGGCCAGGCTGGTCTTGATCTCCTGACATCAAGTGATCTGCCCACTTCGGCCTCCCAAAGTGCTTGGATTACAGGCATGAGCCACCATACTCGGCCATAAATTTCCATCTTAACACTGCTTCAGCTGCGTGCCAAAGATTCTGGTACATTGTCTCTTTTCTCATTAGTTTCAAAGAACTTCTTGATTTCTGAATTGCATTATTTACTCAAGAATCATTCAGAAGCACCGATGGGTCTTGACTCTTTATTCAGCTTGCCATTTTGAGTCTTTTAATTGGGCATTTAGCCCATTTACATTTAAGGTTAATACTGTTATGTGTGAATTTGATCCTGTCATCATGATGCTTGCCGGTTATTTTGCAGACTTGATGTATTTGCTTCATAGTGTCATTGGTCTGTGTGCTTCAGTGTGTTTTTGTAGTAGTTTTTCCTTTCCATATTTAGTGCTTCCTTCAGGAGATCTTGCAAGGCAAGCCTAGTGGTGATGAATTCCCTCAGTATTTGCTTGTCTGAAAAGGATTTAATTTCTCCTTTGCTTATGAAGCTTAGTTTGGCCAGATGTGAAATTGTGGGTTGGAAATTCTTTTTTTTTTTTTTAAGAATGTTGAATATTGGCCTCCAATCTCTTCTGGCTTATAGGATTTCCACTGAGAAATCCTCTCTTAGTCTGATGGGTTTCCCTTTGTAGGCGACCTGGCCTTTCTCTCTGGCTGCCCTTAACACTTTTTCCTTCATTTTGACCTTGGAGAATCTGATGATTATGTCTTGGGGTTGATCTTCTCATGAAATATCTTCTATTTCCTGAATTTGAATGTTGGCGTGTCTTGCTAGGTTGGGGAAGTTCTCCTGGATGATATCCTGAAGTATGTTTTCCAACTAGGTACCATTCTCTCCATCTCTTTCAGGTACCGCAGTCAGTTGCAGATTTGGTCTTTTTACATAATCCCATAGTTCTCAGAGGTTTTGTTCATTCCTTATCATTCTTTTTTCTCTAATCTTGTCTGCATGCCTTCTTTCAGCAAGACAGTCTTCAAAGTCTGATATCCTTTCTTCCGCTTGGTGGATATGGCTACTGACACTTGTGTATGCTTCCCAAAGTTCTCGTGCTGCATTTTTCAGCTCCATGAGGTCATTTATGTCCCTCTCTAAACTGGTTATTTTGGTTAACAACTCCTGTAATATTTTATCATAGTTCCTAGCTTCTTTGCATTGGGTTAGAACATACTCCTTTGACTCAGCAAAGTTCACTGTTACCCATCTTCTGAAGCCTATTTCTGTCAGTCCATCCATCTCAGCCTCAACCCAGTTCTGTGTCCTTGCTGCAGAGATGCTACAATCACTTGGAAAAGAGGCACTCTGACTTTTTGAGTTTTCAGCATTTTTGCGCTTATTTTTTCTCATCTTTGTGGGTTTATCTACCTTCAATCTTTGAGGCTGTTGATCTTTGGATGAGGTTTTTTGTTGATGTTGTCGTTGATGCTTTCTGTTTGTTTTAACAGTCAGGCCCTTCTTCCATAGTGGCTGCTACGGTTTGCTTGGGGTCCACTTGAGACCCTATTCGCCTGGGTCACCCCCCAACCTGGCACCTGTAGGCATCACCAGTGGAGACTGCAGAACAGCAAAGCTGGGCTGCTCCTTCCTCTGGAAGCTCCGTCCCAGAGGCACACTGACCTGATGCCAGCTGAAACATTCCTGTATACAGTGTCTGGTGACTCCCGTTGGAAGGTGTCACCCAGTCAGGAGGCACGGAATCAGGAACTTGCTTAAAGAAACAGTCTGGCTGCCCCTTGGTGGAGTGGGTGCACTGCGCTGGGGGGAATCCTCCTCATCTGGACTGCTCAGACTCCTTAGAGCCAGCAGGCAGGAAATACTAAGTCTGCTGATCTGCAGAGACCACAGCTGCCCCTCCCGCCAGGGGCTCCATCACAGGCAGATCAGAGTTCTGTCTGTAAGCCCCTGGCTGGAGTTGCTGAAATTCCCACAGGATGGCTCCACTGGGGAAGCAGTCTGGCCATGATCTACAGCTGCTGTGCTGTGCTGTGAGGAATTCCTCCCGGTCCAAACCCAGTCTCCCTGGCACCATCAGGGGAAAATCGCTGACTGGAGCTGCAGTGATGGCAAGCTGCCCCTCCCCCAGGAACTCTTAGGCAGTCTTAGGCAGTCTCCAGCCTGCTGCCAGCTGGCTGCAACCCAAGCAGCCACCAAGAGTCTGCACAGCCCTGTGCTTGGGACCCAAGACTCTGGTGGCATGGGCTCATGAGGGGATACCCCGACCCCTGGGTTGCACAGATCCATGAAAAACACACGATTTCCCAGGCAGGGTAGTACAATTACTCACTGCCTCCCCAGGCTGGGGATGGGAGCTCCCCTTGCCCCGTGCGGCTCCCGGGTGGCCCCTTGCTCCACTATGCTTTTCCTCACTCTCCGTGGGTCATGCCAACCGCCTAGTCAGTCCCAGTGAGAGAACCTGGATACCTCAGTTGAAGATTCAGGATTTACCTGCCACTTTTGTTCTTCTCCATAGGAGCCACAGATGGAAGCTGCTTCTAATCAGCCATCTTGGCCCCACTCTGCAGCTTCCTGCATTTTATACTTAAATATTTATTGCCTAATTAAACTTCCTCCTGCTTCTTTTTTTATTTGTATTTTATGAACTTTTGTCATTAACCAAAGAACTAAAAAGGAAAAAAGATGAAAGTAACAGAAACTTAAATCAATCCAATTAGGCAAATAGATTATCAAGCTAATTTTTTAAATTAGAGTACTGAATTCTCTGGATTGCTTTTATCTCCTTTTCACATTAAGTTGCCACTTGATAACCTGATAGCAAATCTTGCTTTTCTGTTTACAGAGAACAGCAGATCTTATTAATTATGACTTGGTTGACAGCTCACCACCTTCTGCTTACTCTACATATAAAGAAATAGAAATATAACAATTTATTCTTCCTTGGGTCTTCTGACCTCAACAGAGTGGGCCAGATAGAAGAAGTAACCACAGGAGTGGAGAAGCTTGCTCACCATCTCCTTCTGCAGAGCTTTTTCAAAGGCTATTAGTAAATTCTTAGGTCAGAAATACCTACATTAGAATATAAAACAAAAGCCCATTTGAGAATTATAACTTTTTGTTTCCCACCTTTTTGAAATTCTGCACCATTATGTTTCTCTCCATAACGGTGATAAGTTAGGAATGACGTACTTTATGATGTTCAGAAATTGAATTATTATTGCAGTATTACAACTAAACTCTATTAAAAATTTCCAGGATGTATGTTCCCCTTCTTAACTACCATTAAAAGTTCTCAATACTATTCAGGCAATAGTGCTTACCTTTCCATGTACTGGTAAGTACCAAGAATGTTTTAGTTACATTCTTGCAAACTTTGCTTTCTGACTTTCTACTTTCTCCTCCATCACTTTACAGCTGACAGCATTACCACAAAATCCCTCAGTCCATTAAGCTTCCTTCTTTCTTTTTTAAGGAGCCAGGAATGCATTATTACATTTTTCTATGTGAAGTATGCTATTAAATAATAGCTTGTACACTAATTAAAGCAAATGTAATTGGGAGAACACATTGACATTGTTAAAGTAAATTACTCAATTTGTTAATAGTTTCATTCCAAGTGACCCTAATTGTATTAATTGTGATACCAGCAAATTAAATTGAAGAGCATTAAACACATTGTTCTAATATGTCCTAGAGGAACAAATTCTCCATTACATCAGCAAGGGAAAATAATGATTACATGCTCTCCACACAAATAAAGCTCGTACATGCACATACATACATGCATACATGCACACACACAAACACACACACACACACAAATGGGTCAACAGAAAAGGTTTCAATAGGCTGTATATACTATTAGTATATACTGGTAGAATGGCATAAAATGGACCATATAGAAAGAACTGAGCTTTAGAGAAATAGAAAAATTTAGGGCATCCTGTTATCTCAGATTAAGCTGAAATTACTTCGCCATTAAATTGTTAAATTGTTGAGAATGGGAAAACAAACCAACTGGTGTGGAGGACTGCAACATGAAAAAAATGTTAAAAATACTACAACTCTCAGTAAATCAGGCATTACTTGTTAAATGCCTACCACCAAGTCAAAAGGAAATATATTTTAAAATAGCTATCATTCCTATCCTTGAGAAGAAACTTGGGAGTTCAACAGAGATAACAACACAGGCTATTACATAATTCTGAGTCTTTAGAATATAATCTGCACTCTTCAGCCTGGTTTACAAAAACCTTCTACCTGGCCCCTGCCTACTAGTCCCATCCTGTGTCATTCCCCTGTCACCCGTGGTAGCCCAGCCACAGTGATCTTCTTCAGTTCCCTATATATGACAAGCCTATTCATACAGTACTGCTTTTATGAGCTCTGTTTAGACAGATGCCTCTCTCTCTCTGTGTCACACACACACACCATCCTTGTATATCTGCATATCTGGCTCCTTCTTGTCATTAACATTTAGCCGAAATACCATCTTCTCAGAGAGATCTTCTCTGACAATCTAAAGTACTCACCTTGTCACTCACCGTAGTATCACCCTATTTTAATTCTTTGCATGGTATTTTTTCTCTGATTTTCTTATTTCTGTACTTACTTCTCAATTTGTTTGTCCATCTCATGCTAAAATATGAATTCCATAAGAGAAAGCAAGTGGTCTACTTGTTCAATATTCTATTCCCAGATACTGGATGATCAACACATACGTTTGTATAAATGAATGAACATCAGGTCTTTGGATGGCAGCCCTCACTCTGTATGATAAAATATATGTGCCTCTATGATTCAGTTATTATTACTGAATTTTCACAATCAGCATGTCAACATTTCTGATTAAAAATCAATCCCTTCAATAAAACAAATCTATTCACAAGTCTAAGGATAAAAATTGATGTAGTGTTCTACGCTTGGCTAAAATCAGTCCTATTCCATTCAAATTTTCACTAAATACCAGTGCTAGGAAGTCAATTGTTATTAAAGTTTTTCTACATTTGGAAGAAGAAAGAATAGGAGAAGGAAAGTAGGAGAATTATTTAAGTACACATATTGCCATGATATAAAAGATTATTTGGCTCACACATTGCCTCATCTCTGACTTGAGTGAGTAAAGGTAAATTCTCATTATTTATTTGTAGATAAATCAAAGCTAGTTGAGATTTTTTTTCCCTGACTAAAATTAAAGATATTTTTAAGTTCAGGAAAAACAAAAATAGTCACTGTAATTTATAGGAATACAAAAATTATCAAGTGGTAGAATATCAGATCTTTTCCAAGGAAGCAAGTAAATTATATTCTAAATACTGGAGATGTAAAAGAAAATGTCCACTTAAAATAAATAACTTTCATAATATAATTTTTATGATTTATGATTTTCTTAATTTCTTCCATTTAAAACACTCAAACTTTCCTAAAATGTAAAACCAGCTTGAAGCTAGCATCATATTCCTGCCCTTGTGCTTTCCTATATACTTCATATGAGATTCCTTCTTAGGAAATTCAAGGAGCTACCCAAACTCCTGAATAAAATACTAGTATTGTATGAAAAAAAATGATTTCAAATTTCAAAACAACTATTTGATTAACAAGGAAGCCCTCATTCCAGCCAAAGTATACAGTAATGGTGAACTAATTTATTTTCAATTCTCATAGAATGCCAAGTTAAGAACAAAAAATATTTGAGCTTAAATTAATGACATATTGATAGGGCAAAGTGTATTATCGAAGCTTTTGGTGAGACATCTTTTAAGAACAGAACAACGTCAAAGATCATTGTGGAAACACCTAGGTGGAAACACTAAAAACTCAAAGACAGACAATTACTGAAGTAATAAAAATACCACAATAACACATCTCTTTTTACCAAAAATGAGACATACAATTTATAATCTGCTACAATACACTAAACTAGATGTGAACATCTACAAATGTAATGTAGACTCTGCACATTAAATTGACTACTGTGCTTGCTATTCAAAAAGACGGTAGTAATACATAATAATTTTTTAAACCTCCGAAAAAGAAACACACACAATGGGCCTTAGATCTACAAGAAAAGTTATAAATATCTACATGTAATGTTAGTAAAATATTTTTTTAAAAAACTCAAGTACATGTAAGGAGAATTTTACCACAATATATCAGCTATATTAAAAAAAATACTCCTGGCTGTTTTATTATATTGGTGACTGTTATATAGCAAAGTAAAAGGATAATTTTAAGACATGAACTTGAGATAAATAGGTCTTTGGGAACCTCTACTTTGGTTGGGGGGTGGCAGGGGAGGGCACTGATATAAAAGAGTGATTAAGGAAGTCCTTGAGTGATTTCCTAGAGTAAAGTTTAATTTTTTTCTTGCATTCCTCTTATCCTCCCTTGGATATTCAAGTCTTCCCTCTAATTGAGTGATAGCAAAGAAAGCAAGCTTGTAATCTTAAAGACCAGTAGGTGCAGTAGATAGTTTTTTTTAAATGGCTAATGCTATGAAAGGAGTTAACAGAAGCATTGGGGAGGTGGAGAATTATACTTGTAAGGGCCTAATTATTCATTTCACTATGAAGCCATGAAGGAGAAATCCGTTTTAATGCATAAATCAATAAAATGGAGCTTTAACATGTGAGAAGCCAAGTGATAACTCTGATATACTTTCCTAAGCTATGCGGGCTGAAAGCTGGGTTATTTCATTATTTAAAAATTCTAGGTAGGGCATTGTGGCTCACACCTGTAATCTCAGCACTTTGGGAGGCCCACGTGGGTGGATCACTTGAGACCGGCCTGGGCAACATGGAGAGACCCCATCTCTACAAAAAAATACAAAAATTTGCCGGATGTGGTGACGCATTCCTATAGTCCCAGCTACTTGAAAGGGTGGGGTGATAGGATCATCTGAACCCTGCCAGGTCAAGGCTGCAGTGAGCTATGATTGTACTACTGCCTGTGTGAAAAAGTGAAACTCTGTCTCCAAAAAAAAAACAAAAAAAAAAACTAAACCCTTACTGTACTGTATTTTTTGGCCCCATTAATGAATCAACAAAAAGCAACCAACATAATTTTTTGATAAAAGCTCCGTTATAGGCCATTTTACTTCAATGTTTGTTTCATATTTCAGGTTTTAAGATAATACTCTTAATCACCAGTGTCTCCTCCAGTTGTGCCAAGACCAATCAACCAAAACTACCACCACACAACCTCCCATGTCTTGGGGGTCCAGGAATACTAGAAAAGATGGTGGAGAATGTATCTTAAGATATGGATATCCTTTTGCAGACCAAATTGCCTAAAGGGGTAGTGGATAAGGGCTATTGCAAGGCTACTGCATCTCTGTCTGGTCAGCAGTGAGGTTTCATTGCTCCTAGGACACTGGTAAATGAATAATACCAAGGTATTTGTAAGGTGGTTCAATGACTGTTCACATAAATCCAACTCTAAAGTAACTGTAAAGTAGCCTATCTCCCCTCAAGCAAATAAAGAGAATTGCGACACCAATGGAAGATTTTGAATAAAACTGAAAAGCAGATCTGATTAATAAGATATGGACAACTCAATGAAAAAAAAATCAGAAGTAAGGCCAGAGGACTTTTTTTTTTTTTTTTTTTTTCAAATTTTAAGGATCTAGATTTTACCAGCAGTGAGGTTCTCAACACAATGTAAGAACATAAATACAAAAAACACACGATCACCCAAATCTAACATTAAAGCGTAAGAATATTCTTCGCCATCTAAATGTTCATCATTGATATTTAATCACTACCTTTTTAATGTGAATTTGGAATCAGATTTTGAGTTCACTTCCTGTTCCTCCATCCACTCAAATGAGTTAGTGGTTTCTTGAAAATGACTTAACCCCCAATAGATAATCAATAGTCTTCCAATCACCAAATCATGTATTTCCTCCTTTTATACTCTTTAACCTACACAATGCTTGAAAAACTGCTCACTAAGAACCTTCTGGAAGCTCTCATATCTGTGGCTTCTATAATTCTGGCACTGTGACTTTCCCCTATTTTGATTATTCCTCCAGTAAGTACTATTAAAATACTTCCTGTATCCAAGTTCTAATCATGGGGTCTTTCTACAAATCAATCCTTAGTTCTCTCCTTCTTCTTTCCTTTGATTTCTTATTTGTCTCATACTTTGAATTGGCATTTCTGGAGGATGACTCACAGATCTCTAACTCATGGTCTTTCAAACTGAAGTCTCTCATATCCAACTTTTTTTTTGAACAGCTTAATTTAGAGGAACTAGGCTTGGCATGTTCTTTGCTCTCGGATGTCACTTTGTCTTACTGTCATACCACTTGAATAATCTGTTTTCAAAGAGACATTTTAAAAATCCATGCATTTTTTATCCTTGTTACTGCATTCAAAAACTCCCAGGTCACTCTCCTATTTATTTAACAATCTGTCTTGAATAAAGCCACCATTTTCCTGGACAACCTTACAGTCTAACTTACAGTTTTTCATCTATCTAAACTGCCATTTTCCTTGATATCTAGGGTGAATTTTTTATTAGTTACTTCAAACCAAGCCCTATCCAAATCATTATAGATCCAAATTATTACACAGAAATAATGGAGCACTGAGCTGCTTTATTGGCTACCACCACACAATGTTTCACCAAATTAATGCATTTATCAAACACATAAGAATTATTGGTCTTGAACACCTGCTGTGGTTTAATTTCTACCAAAAGCACCAACTCTGATGTCTTGTCTTCTGAAGATTATTTAGTCAATAAAACCAATGGTGTTGAATAGGTGGTGGCGGGGGGAGGGGGGAGTCCACTTCAAATGTAAACATAAAAGTCAAAGTAGGCTAACTCAAAAAAAAAAAAAAGAATTTTTAAGAGATGTGATAAAAGACATGTTACTATTTTCTTTGGAATTTAGAATATATATTAGATAGGTACATTTAATATAAAACACACAACATTTTAGGTTATTAGGAATCACTGTGAAAAGTTTGCTGCCACCCTCACCATCCCTGTTAGTCTTAGACATCAAGCAAATTTTGGCCCTACTGCTCCCACATTCCCTGCAGGACTCCCATCACCACACTACTCTTCCTTCTCCCTTGACTCCATCCCTTCTAAAATTTTCTACCCTGCCTTCTGCAAACCACCTTCCGTCATAGCAAATATCCTTATATTCTCAATCCATCAATGAATTCTTCAACCATCAACTTCCTTGACTACTGTTTACCTGTTATACAGCCCTGACAAAAACCCTGGCTGTTCTTCTTTGTGGCTTAATCCTAGCTGCTGAAATCTGCTGGACATAATCACATATATTTATAAGCTGGAATCACCCATAAATATGATGTCCCATTTCAACTTGTCTCCAAGGTTATGTCTTATCAACCCACTTTAACCTTTTTTACTCCCCAGAGATCTTCATATGCTTCGCCTTGTTATTCACTGTCAGCAATAACGTCACACTAACTTATCAAACAAGAGATTAAAACATCAGTGCTATCTCATTAAACTCTGCCATCAAACCCATGAACCTGTTGCATCTAAACACCTCCTTTTCTTTTTCCCTTCTATGATTACAACAGACAATAAGGTCCCTCTTCCTGTCTTTGCTCTACACTGCCTCTCCTCTATACTTCCAAGACCACAGAACTCTTCTTCCACTGATTTTTACTTTTCCTAATACTTTTGTACCTTTTCTCTTCTATTCCTCATGTCAGTTTAGTATAGAATACATAATTCATTTATATGAAATATACAGAGTGCTGGCGTATGGATTCTTGAGATTACAAAAAGCACTGTACTTATGACAACAATGACTTTGTCCACTGGACACTTCTATTTTCTTAACTTTAGTAATCTCTGGCAGTTTTGCTCACTCTCCTCTTGACATCTTAGCTTCTTTGGCATCACACTATCCTGGTTTTCCTTCTACTTCTCCAGCCTCTTTTTTTAAGTCTCCTCTGTAGGATACTCTTCTGCTGCAAGGCCTTTAAATGACTTTCCTTAGATATTGGTCCTAAGTCCTCTTCTTGGCCTACATGCTATTATGAGGTAATCATAATCATTGCCATTGTTTTTGCTACCATACTTAAGCTGACAAATCTTTATCTTCCAGCCCAATTCTGAGTTTCAGACCCATACATCAAAATCATCAGGGTGTCTTCATTTGAATGCTCTAAGGTACTTCTAACTCACCTCTGAAACTGAACATCCAATGTCATATCCTCTGCAGCCCTCTATCCCATCTGTACCACACAAAATTCTTTCTCTAGATTTCCCTGTCTCAATACTGGCATTATCACAGATCTAAGTAGTCAACTCAGAAAACTGTATGTCACTGCAAACTTCTCTCCCCTACCATTTCCCCATATCTAGTCAAGTACTAGATCAAGTACTATCAATTCTACCTCCTAAATAACTCTCAAATGTTTCCACTTCTCTCTATTTCCATTGATACTTTCCAGTACAGGCCACTATCATCTCACCTAGAATATTTCGATGGCTTCCGAAATGATTGTTCAGCTTCTAGTCTTGCCCCCAACACTGTGGTTTATTCACCCTACTATAGCCAGAATAATCTTTGTAAAATGCAAATCTGGCCACAAGATTCTTTCACTGAAATACCCACTGTTCTTCATATAAGGGAGCTTCATCCTAGTCTTCAGTCTTATTTGTAGTCATTCTCCTTCTGAACTCTAATGTTTAATCACACTGAAATTCTTTATGTTTAGCGGAGGGCAAGCTCATAGCACAAACTCTTTACAATCATCTGGCTAATAGCTACTCAACCTTCAGGTTGTGGCTTAGATAGACATCACACCTTCCTTGATCCACCATTACCACAGTTGGATTCTCTACCAATATACTCACTGTGCAACTGTTAATTCCTCTAGGAAAGCACTTACCATTCTCTGTCTTTATTGATCATTTACTTTTCTCTGCTGGGCACCCCCAAATCTGGCTACTAACCATAAACACCATGGTATCTTTTTCAATGTTTTATTTCCAGCACTTAGAACAATGCCTAGTACATGCAAGGCACTCAAATATTTACTGAATGACAAAAAATAAACTTTAAAAGTGTTTTAAACGTAAGAAAAGCTGCTACTCCGATAGTTACTGGTTCTATCATATTTCATATAAAAAGGAAACAATATTTGCTATATACCACATTAGTAAGTTTAAGAAACCAGGTATCAAGAAAACTATCTACATAAAATGTTCACTAAGAATTATGTGCATTAAACATGTGTATTAAATGTAAGCATACTACATGTAGTCTATGCTCCCAAATTATGGCCACAAATTTCTTAGAAAAGTAATAATTTATTTCCTTAGCTTTCCCTTTGCCAAGTGATTACTGCTGTGCATTAACTCAATAATTCTTAATTATCATAACTTGACATTTATTTGCCAGAAAACTCTCTGCCCATTTGGTTTTATGCAAATTCTGAGATGGGTCATATTGAAAAGAAAACATGGAATAAGTGAATTTTAGGAGAAACTTCAAAGGAAGAGAGGTCAAGGAGAACAGAGGATAAAACAGGAGAGTATATTAACTTTTGAAACCCTAAAAGGAGAAAAATTCAAGTGCTAGAATTATCAGGGACAATAAAACAGAGTTCATATATTACAACTTAAGAAAGAGAAAGACAGATGGAGGAAAGAGGCATTAAGCAAGTATTAATTAACATAAGTGGAGGTACTCAAACTGATAAAACAACACAGTTTGCTCGTTCATCATTTACTGAGCAGTGCCCATGTGCCAAGTACTAGGTATACATACATTTCCAACACAATTCCTGCCCTCATAAAGCTCACATTTGAGACAAGGAGACAAAAAATAAACAAGGAAACAAATTAATAAAGGATTATATATTGTTGAGTGCTCTGAATGAATCAAAAATGTCAGAAAAATGTCATGTGTGAAGACCCAGAGTCTAGAACTGGCTTAGCATATCTGAGCAAGACCAGACAGACAAGAAGACAGCCATGCACATCACAGTCAACAGTCTGGATTTTATTGTTAATATAATGGGAAGTCACTAAAGAGTTGTAAGCCAGGGAAGAAAGTAAAAAGACTTTTTCATCTCTAAGATGACTCCGGCTAGTTAGCCCAGAGTAGGGTTTATAGTACTTCAGACACCATTTTTATACTTTAGCCAGATATCTAGATACCTTCAGCAGAACGAACCTATCTTTTAATCAAATTTAAATCCATCTCCACTATATGGAAAACAACACTAAAAATCATGATAGGACAGCATCATCTTATTATATCGACATCAGTCAACTATTTTAAATTACCAATTTCTTCATTAATAAAGCCAGGACATACCCTTCTAATTCTAAAACATGTCACTGTAATGGAAAGAAAGGACTACTTGGGAAAAAAACAAAATTATAGGAAGCAAAACGGAGTTGGCAGGATTCTGAAATCTTGGATTTTTTTTAAGTTGCCAAATATTTTATGAATGACAATAGAAAGAAAGCTTTGAAACAGTATATTAAAAGGCAAAGAAAGGTTAGGCAATTATTTAAATATATAAAAGCTATTAAGTAAGAAGGTGAATACTGTGACATACAAAATTTAAGCTAAAAACTAGTAATGTTTAACAAAATGCCATTCTCAAAAGAGACCTGATATGGTTTGGATTTATGTCCCTTCCAAATCTCATATTGAAATGTGACTCCCAGTGTTGGAGGAAGGTCCTGGTGGGAGGTGAATTGATCAGGGGCTGATCCTTCATGAATGGTTTTGCACCATCCCCTTGGTGACAAGTGAGTTCTCAGTTCACTTGCGATCTAGTTGCTTAAGAGTCTGGGACATCCCCCCATCTCTCTTACTCCTGAGAAATACCTCCTCCCCGTTTGCCTTTTGCCATGATTGGAAGCTTCCTAACGCCCTCACCAGGACCAGATACCTGTGTCATGCTTCCTGTGCAGCCTGCAGAACCATAAGCCAATTAAAGCAATTTTCCTTATAAATTGCAAGCCTCAGGTATTTCTTCACAGTGATGTAAAAACAGACTAACAAAGGATCCCCTACAGAAAAGTTTCTCTCATCACTGATGACATTCCAGTCTCTTATACGCTTGTGAAAACGAGTGATTCCAACAATACTATTTAATTAATAGGTTTGGTATACCTGAATTTTGATATTGTTATCTTAAATTAAAAATAAAGTGATTACTTCTTCATTTTATTGATCATTAAAGGTTAAGAACAAATAATCATAAATAGTCTAACAAATTTTTTGCTTTTTTGTTTTTAACTAAATTACTAGTAACTTGTCAGTTATTAAACTTTGATCATAGATCTTGGAATTTTATGTGGTAATTAATGTAAACTAAACTGAATAGGGCACACAGAAAATGTCATATTTTCTATGCTGTTCTCTATTTGAAAAAATAATTAAAGCAGTTAAAAGTTTAATTCACATGGAAAATATCTCCTAAGACTTTGCATATATATCCGTATATATATATATTTATATATATTTATATATATATTTATATATATTTATATATATATTTATATATATATATTTATATATATATTTATATATATATTTATATATATTTATATATATATTTATATATATTTATATATATTTATATATATATATTTATATATATATTTATATATATATATTTATATATATATTTATATATATATATATACGGATATATATATATTTATATCTAGATAGTTCTTTTTTCTTCACTCACCTACTTTTCTCAACCACCAATGAAAATAAGCCAATGATATGTAGTTTTTTCTCTCCATTCCTATTATCAGGCTGTTTTTTCTAATCTTTTCCAGAATTCTCAGAATCATTCAACAGTACTATTTCTTTATAAATTTTAAAATCCAGATTTGAGAAATTAAAGACTTATCTTGTTTACTAATAGAACCTATGACAAGAAATGTTTTTAAAAATTACACATGACTTCTACACAGGCAAACCACTGAAGTGCAGTGTTTAAATACTTAGAAAATGAGTCATCCAGTAGTAACAAATTCCCTAAAGGTTATGGCAGAAATGTGTAAAAAGCTTCAAAATACTTGAAGAAAGCCCAGGGAAGACATATACTAAAATAAGCAAACATAATAGAAAGGTGATGATTTTCTTCAAATAATGACAACCTCATTAAAATGCAACACGTTTTCCTGTAAAACGAAAATCAAAGAAGATGAAATAGATGCTTTACATAAAATATTTACCTATACAATGCACGAAGCCCACTATGGTTAGTAACCTTTATGGCTTTGAAGAACAAGATATTTACATATCTTTCTTTCTGCATGTGCGTGTGCGTATGTGTGTTTTGTATATATTTTTAACAGTTGACAGCTGTTTTAGAGCATACAGAGATGCCAAGCTGAATGAGGGTCTTGATTACTTCAAGATTAGCTATCTAAAGTTTCTATTCATTTTAAGTGTTGTTAGTTGGAAGAGTCATTAGTCACTTCCTTGTCTCATAGAACATCAGCATACATTTACATTGTTAATGAACATTTGGGGTAAATGAATTAATGGCACTTTTAAACATCAATTCAGTCCTAATAACTTAGTATGCCATAGAAATGTTAGGCTAGGATATAAACGAAAAGCCTTTTTAGTAAAGGTAACTACTCATTCCTGTAAACAATAAAGGATAAAATTAATTTAAAATGTTATTTTAACCAGGTTAAAAAAAAAAAACCTCAGTATTTAATGAAATAGACCATATAAAAATATGCGCTTAAAAAACAAACAACAACCCCGTCTCTACTAAAAATACAAAAAAATTAGCCAGGCGAAGTGGCGGGCGCCTGTAGTCCCAGCTACTTGGGAGGCTGAGGCAGGAGAATGTCATGAACCCGGGAGGCACAGCTTGCAGTGAGCTGAGATTGTGCCACTGCACTCCAGCCTGGGCTACAGAACAAGACTCCGTCTCAAAAACAAACAAACAAACAAACAACAACAACAGAAACTATGTCCTCAAATAACCATAGTAATCAGAAATAGTATGAAACATTTTGGTGAAACTATTTTATACACTTGTAACACAAAGACATTCACTTTTAAAACACCCACTTACAGAAGTGCTGGCAAAATAATTTGATTTATTTAACTATGAATGCTTCTTATGAGTATTACATTTAAGAGAAAATATCACTAGAAAAGGTGTCATGCTTAGCACTGAGATATTAAAATACTGAAATTGAAATGAACATTATTAATTTTCATATTATCAAAATCTTAAACATAAGTCTTGAGTTCTTATTTAAAAAAAATAAAAATTTAAAAATTACGTCACAAAAATAAGCTGGACAAATTATCTCCCATTTTTAATAAAAACAACAATGGCATTTTTATGTAGGAGGTATTAAAGATGCACAAAAAGCATAAACATTCTGCATAAAGTTTGTGTTCTAAAGAAATAGCCACTTTAGGTGGGAGTCAATTCTTTTTTTAAATTCTCAAAACATCAGTTAAAAGCAGACCTTGGCATCAATATAAACAGAAAAAATCATTTTGTTTGAAGAATGTAACACACATGATTTACTTTGACTAATTTTCCTTTTTATAACAGTTTGTCTGTATACGTTGACTAATTTATGTTTTAAAATAGATCTCACATTCTTGATACCTGCATTTCACAAGTGAAAAATTACAACCAGTCACTGAGTCAATTAACTTTATCAAATATTTAGTGAACTGCTTAAAAACTAAGGATAAGGCTTCAAGAATTCTCACAAACTCAATTGCTTCTGTCTAAGAAACTATGTTATTACCATCATTAAGTAAATACTGAGAAAATAGTAGAGTTCTGATACATAAACATTTGATACATTTTTATAGAGTAGAACCTGAATACAGTCTACATTTTAACTGTCTACCATTTAATAATTTCAGTGTATAGATCTTTAAAAATAGAACACAAATTTCAATTACTTTAAAAAAAAAAGAGGATGAATCAAGTCTTTTATCCTGGAATAATCTCAATCTGCTGAAAGGGGAAAAAAATCCCTGCAAAATCAATGCCCAAAATTTAAGATTCTTTAAAAGATGTTTGACCAAGGCCCTTTCGCATTTCAACATTCTTATGCTGAAGTCATTGTTCAGTTTATTATTTTCTTTGAAAGAAGGACAGTGCGTTAAACATTTGGCTAATGCTTCTATGGATAACTGTGGCTTGTTGAAGTATTCATTAGTGTCAAGAGTGCTCTGTACATATCCAGAATAACATACTTAACACTGGCCTGCTCAGCTTCATCAAAATGTGTTCACATACATAAGGTGGACATAGCTAACTGAGGGCCCTCTGCTAGGTTTCCCAGTGCCCTACCTACAAATAGTATTCGCATACAAAACTCACCTCCAGACTTGTTAGAGTAACTGGACAAGGGGTCAATGCCTACTTCTTGTTCTTCTGGCTGCAGAGGATGTCTAGTTTCAGATAAGGAATGATACATCGTGGGAACTGGACAGTGTCACCAAAAGTACCTGGAAGGTGAAAAAATACAGAGAAAAATGATAAATTCTTTTTCTGTTATGACTGGGAATAAATATAAGACTGAAATGATTACACGAGCATTACAGATATTAATAAGTTTTTCCCAGGCTCCAGGGACTGTTACCTCACATTGGTAGGCTTATGCAAACAAGGGAAAAACTTGACAAAATTTCCATTTCAAAAATTTCTCAAAAATCTGAGGGTCATTTATAATCTTTATCTCAATTTTGAATCGTATTTATTTTCGATAAGCTAGATTCTAAATTAAAGACAATATTCTCACATTTATAGCATCCTTTTTACAGCCAAAATAATAAACACTCACAATAGAAACTTTCAAAATACAGAAAATACAGCAAATTAAAATTATTCATGATAGTATTAGCTAGAAATATTAGTGTTAACATTTCAGTGTATTACACATGTACTTCCTGTCTTTATTCTGGGCATTTAAAATACATATGGTTTTAATGTGATCCATAACATGCTAAACATACTGATTATGTAATCCATGAATACTTTAAATTCAGTATTTTCCTCCCCAGTTTAAAAAAAATAATAATTGTGTGTCTATAATTTCTAATTATTCCTAGCATTCTATTAGTCAGCACAATTTATGTAACCAATTCCTTATTTAGTAAACAACATGTTTTCAGTTGTTCAATACTATAAACAGTCTCAAAAATAAATATCTTTTAGCAGTATGTCTGTATCATATCCATGATTATTTCCTTAGGATAAATTCTTAAAGTACAATAGTTGGATTAAAATATATATTAAAAAATGAGATTTTAGCAAACTGTACTCTATAAAGGTTTGTAACTAGCAGAACAATTCATTTCTCCTTGATTCTCATTAACAATGGATGTTTCCTCTCAACCTGATAGTCAAATTTTGTATTGTATTTGCTTGATAACTACTGAGATACTGTTTCTCTGACATTTGTTTATTGTCTTTTGTTAATGGAGTTAATTGTTATGACTGTCTTCATGATTTCTAAACATGTTTTAAGTATTAAGAGTATTAAACCTTGGTTATATGATACATATATTTTTCTCAAAGTGTATCTGTCTTTCAGTTGTATGACATTTTTGTAACACAGGTAACTTTTTACGTGCTCAAATATATCTGTATCTCCAGTATAATATCCACCTCTGGTGTCATACTTGCAAGATTTTATAAATAACTACCTACATTTCCTTTGGTCATTTTGAAAGTTTTCCCTCTCAATTCTCACTTATATACATTATTCCATATTGAACAAATTTTGTTTTAAATTATTTTCAACTTCCAACGTACACTATTTGTAAATTTTATATGTCCCTAAGATGCAAATTTATCTTCCCAAATCATAACTCTTTCAAAAAATAAACCAAGTTCACCAATTTTCATGCAAAATAATGTAAGTAACATAATCTTTTAAATTTCAGGAGCAGCAAGGACATAAGAAAAAGAGGAAATAATAAGAGAAAAAAGAAGTGGTAAAAGCAAGTCCAAACAAAATGAGCATCTAATTTTATAGGATATGGTCTTCACCCACGAAAAAAGCTCCAGAGATGCTCATGAATGCATAAATTCTTGATGACCTTTTACCAAAACAAAATGCTCCTCTATCCTATTTACTTTCTCTCTAAAACCATCACCTAGTAAAATACTCATATACATGCTCTAATTTTTATCAGAAGTCTCCAAAACCCCCTACATCCACACAATCACAGTCAGATGTTAATAAAACCTATCCCCCTGGAATTGCAGCTAAAACAATATAAGCAGAGGATTAGGGAAAACAAAGAACTTTGGTAGCTAACATGCAGTAAGAATATCTAAAGCCATAAATCTTAAATCCATAAATCTAGACAGTTGTCAGTATTTGCTTATGAGTGCCAATCAATAAGCATATACTGAGCACTTGCTATATAGAAGAAACTCTGGAGAATATAATCTAGTAGAGGACAGCAAAATGTAGATGATCGGTTATAGCATAACACACAGTTTGATAAATTCTGTTGAACAAATAAATTCAGAACCAAGGTCCTCTACTATGGAGCAGTCACCAAATTCAAATGTCTAATGAGGTCAGGCAAAAAGTATTATTATTTTTAGTTAACATTCATGCACAATGAATATATGCCAAAAACTAGTCTAAATGTTTCATGTACACTCATTTCATCCTCCTTAAAATCCAACTGATTTATCTTTGTCAATTTTATTTTCATTTTACCACAGAGAAACTGAGGAACAGAGAGAGTAAGTAATTTGTCTAGAATCACACAAGGAGTAAGTATTAAAGCCAAAATTGAAGCCATCCTGTTTGGTTCTAGAGCTCACATTCTTTCTCCTACATTAATTTGGCTCTAAATAAGTCAGTGCGACAAAAAAGACCAGGTATAAAAAAGGGGGTATAAAAAGATACAGCCTATGAATAATTAGAACACCCTTTACTCTGCTTCAGCTTTTTCGAGACAAGCTAGAAATCCAAAATTTTATGTGAAATCTGCTAATTTGTAAGTGTTAGCAAATATTTCAAATTAAAAGAAAAATACTGGGTAGAACAGATTAAACACTTCAAAATTTTATTTGGCCCATGGGCAACTATTTTAATGTAAGATTTATATTCTCCATATATTTTGTTATACTCAAAAATATACAAGTAAACATTTGAAAATGTCTATTTCAAGTTAACTGCTGGATTCTTTAATTTTCTTTAGTATCTTAAACCATGTTTTCATAATCTCAGTAGCTGAATTTCTTATTTTTACAGTACACTTTCACTGTTACAGGTTTCACATACCTAAAATAAATAAATAAATGACTTGTGTATTTTAAACTATATAAAAAATAGACAAGTGACAAGCAAGTTGCCATCAAAGTTTATTTTTAAAAGGAGTATTTTTAAAACTCTCATCTTTATGTTGTTAGAAGAAAATACTCTACCACACAATGATATTCATACATTCATTTAAGGTGCTACAAATACTTAAGGTCTTTTTGACTCCTTAGAGAAAGTTCAAGAAGTCATTTAGTTAATTTAGCTTAAATTATAATTCTTTAGAACTTAACAAGTCTATGGTAATATCCAATAGCCGGAATACAAAATCAACCAAATACCCCAGTCTACAACCATTCTTTTATAATCAGGCATCCATTATATCCTGATTTATTATGCCTATAGATTGAAAATGAACCACTGAAATGTTTTTATAATTAAATAAAGGAAACCAGCTAACTAGTAATAATGAGTTATTTTCAAGCAATCTGTTGAAGAAAACGTGTGGAAAATGTTCGTAGTTTTCTTTTAATTATGGATTTAAATAACCTAATTCAAAAGTAACTGATTAAGAAGTTGCTGCTTTCATTTTTTTTATCATTTTGTTTTAAATATAAAGAGCTATTTTAGCTCTCTTGAATCTAAAAAAGCAACTTAAGTTTGTTGGTTACTGCTATTGGGATTACCTTATGAAATCATAGCATAATGTTGTTTTTAAATATGAAATCATTTTCCTACTAATTTCCCAATTTGTGTTTCATAAACATTCCAGTAAGAGAAAATGATTCATTACAAAGCAGAATATCAAAGGTTTTTAATAAATTTGTCTATTTTAATATTTATGAATAAATTTTTACCTGCAAATATCAAACTATAAAAAATTAAGGGATTTTATTTAGTCTAAAAATTTTTAAACAATCACTGTAAAAGTCCAGCATAAACGTAACACTTAACAATGGTTCATGAGATCTCTAAATTTGATTACAAACTCCAACTTCTATCCTTGACATGCCTTAATTTTCTCTTACATAGAACCAAGATACATACAGAGAAAAGAATATAAAGGCCAAAAACATGCCTCTTAGTAGATGACTACTTAAATCCATAATTCATAGATTTTAGTTCTCTTAAATGGTATCTTCCTGTTCCTAGAATTTCTCTGGCTCATAAAAATGATGCCTGAAGAATTATTTTAAATAAACAAAAGCAATCTCATTTTTCTGACTGAGAAAGCATAGTAATACACCTTCCACGATCTGGGAAAGGCCCTATCCTTCCTTTGTCACATTTACCGTAAATAACGATTTTTCCTATACACATGAGTTTAAAATTCCAAAAAGTCGTAACTAATTTTACAATACAGTTTTAGTGCTACCCTGGGCACAGGAGTTCACAAATAGGCTAAAATTCCCATTTAAAATCCAAGACTAATCTTTAAGATATTTGTAGTGGTTTCACAAGTCTAGAGGTTGAAGTATTAAATCTTAAAAGTGATCTGTCTGAAAGAAAAGACCTCTTTAGCAAATAGTTAATTTTTAATAAAAGGGTAAGAGTTCAGCACTAAAGCTTAGAAGGCAGTTTTAAAGTACACTTAAAAAAATCAAAGCAGTATTTTCCATGTAAAAAAAAAAATCAATACAGGCCGGGCGTGGTGGCTCACGTCTATAATCCCAGCACTTTGGGAGGCAGAGGCAGGCAGATCACGAGGTCAGGAGTTCGAGACCAGCCTGGCCAATATGGTGAAACTCCATCTCAACTAAAAATACAAAAATTAGCTACGCATGGTGGTGCGCGCCTGTAGTCCCAGCTACTCGGGAGGCTGAGGCAGAAGAATTGCTGGAACCTGATAGGCGGAGGTTGCAGTGAGCCAAGATCGTGCCACTGCACTCCAGCCTGGGCGACAGAGCAAGACTCCATCTCAAAAAAAATAAAATCAATCAATCAATACAAGCAGTATCTAAGTGAAAATCTCAAACTATGAGCATTGAACAGATAAAATAATAAGTTAGTTTAATAATATTTTCTGTTTTAAAATGGCATCACATGAGCAGAACCTCTAGAAATGAATTTATTCTGTCTGAATACGAAATTCTATATATTTCAGCTTATATTCTCTCCTTAACTGTTTCTAATACTTAGGCACAGAATTAGCATTCTGAACTGTGTCATTCTAAAAACATTCATATTCAGAAAAGCACATATAAGCATAAGTCATTCATTTAAATTCTTGACTGATGGTAAACCTAAAAGTCAAACACTGAAATGATATAGTATTACTTTACATAAAGATTTCTCCTATAACAAAAGCATACCAAAGAGCTTAAATGGACTATTTTCAGAGTCGATTATAAAAGGAAGAAGGATGCAGCATGAATAAGTATGTGTTCTAGGTAGCATGTATTTACCATGATAGGTATTTAACCAGAAATACAACATCTGGGGTATAAACGCAAGCTTTTCTGGTAGAAGCTACATTTTCACAATTAAGAGATAGGGCAACTGAATATCTGGTTTAAAAAAACATTTTTTATTTAGAAATGTTGATAGCTAAAGGTAAATTCAATGATTAGAAGTAACTATGTTCTAAAGTCTTAATTATAAGGGCAGAAAGGAGGAAAGAAGAAAGGAAAAAAGAAAAAAGAAGGAAAGAAAAAGAAAGAGAAAGAATAAAGTTTTATTTTTAAATTCTGTCAATCTTTAATGCAAGAGGGTTACATTGGACTTTAAGTTAATTAAGTATTAAAATCAATCATCTGAAAGTCTTAATATTTAATATTGTTAGACTGTATATCAAAGTAGTTTTATTATTTATTTACTCCAAACCTTTCCAGAATACTTCATTTGACAACAGGGGGTCTGTTTCTCACAAGATAAATGCATTTACAATGCCAAATAAATTATATATAAAAGCATTTGTCTTAATACATGTCATTCAATATTAAATATCACCCCTTGGTAAAACCCTGAAACCTTAATTCATTTTTACCAACCACACAATTTTACTATCCAAGTGTTGTCTAACAAATAGGTATAAGACTACAATAAGGGTCAACATATAAGAACAATGATCAAAAGAAAATCAAAACAGCTGAATCCTTATAATTTTCATGCTATCAGAATAAGCTGTTTAGGGCAAACAATTCACTGTAAATTAAAATACTAGACTCATAAACAATATACCTACTGAGAAATATGCAGAATATGAAAGGTTCACAGGTGGACTTAAATATTTTATATTACAAACTAAGAATGCATTTTGCCTTTCAATATTAAAATGCTATAAAGTCATGAGAAAGTGACACTTGTGACCACATAAACCAAGAGAAAACTGAGCACTATAAGAGTCAAACTGCCAAAGAGAAAGCTCTCCACAATGTATTCTCATACAGTTTCAGTGGTCTC
Source organism: Nomascus leucogenys (assembly GCF_006542625.1). Taxonomy (NCBI): domain Eukaryota; kingdom Metazoa; phylum Chordata; class Mammalia; order Primates; family Hylobatidae; genus Nomascus; species Nomascus leucogenys. Next base: position 22,836,291 of record NC_044388.1, read on the forward strand.
CTGAGCAGATGCTCAAGATGCAGAGACTGGGGAATTAGCTTGGCCTAGTGAGCAAAACCAAACCTCTTATTCTTATGTAGCCATATGAAAGAAAATACTTTCAATTCTTGCTGTTCCTATTTTATATATTTATATATTATTTATATATCCTATTTTATATAGATACTACCTCTAGTCATTAAATGATTCAACCTGGTTTTCATAAAATCAAGGTTAATACAACATACAATTAGGAATTCAGGAAAAATAAAATTTGAAAAGAGAAAACAGAAATCATAATTCGGCGAATTATATTAAACTGATGATAATTAAAAATAAGAAAAAGGAATAAATGGCTACTCTTCATACAAACATCAAATCAAATCATTTTGTCCAAAAAAACCAATGAACAAAAATCTCTCCTTGGTGCAAACATGGGGAGGCCAGGGGTATGTTCAGGAACACTTGACCAATTGTGGGGCAATCCTTCTAAAAGTCCATATGAATCTGTTATTTATCCCTTGGTTTTTAGTAAGTAGTAGGGCTGGGAAACTTAAGGAAGTTTTAGTACTTCCTTTAATTAAAAGATAGCCCTTTCAATTAATAACAACAGCAGCAAACACATAGCACTTATTGGGAAGAAAAGCTATTTAAACCACTATACATATTAACTCATTTAAACCTTACAACAATTCTATGAAGTAGATACTGTAACACCTTTTACAGATAAGGAAACCACAAAGAAGTTATGTGACTTATTTAAGGTCATAGGGCAAAGCTACCTCAAATGACAACAATCACTTAATAAGTGGCCTAACGAAAATTAAACCAAGAATTATAGGGTAGTTTCCTTTGTTATGTTAACTATAACGTAATACCAAAGAATTCAGTTTACTTTTCTCGCATGCAAGCTGTTTCGAAATCTGAGATATTGAGATAAACAGATCCTTAATAGTTATAAGGTGCACACATCTTGTACAGATCACCATCTCAGAGTAAATGCATTATCTAGTAAGGAAAGCAAGTAATAAGTAAGCTGTGGATACAGGATAATTCACATATTCCTCGGCAAAATTATAATTTATGAAAAAATCACACTTGATCTTTGGAATCGTTATCAAAGAGCCAAAACTATAGTTGGGGATTTTAAATCATTATTTAAGTCACCAAATGCTATAAGTTCACACTGCACCAGTCACTTCAGTACATCACTGAGGGAAGGCCAGCAGCTAAGAAGCACCAGTCCTTGCTAACCAAAGTAGCTTACATAAAAACATTTCCACATTCCTCCATTCAGTTTTATGCATCTCTTTCCCTCCTGAGGAGGCCTTTCCTCTTCACTTTTCTAAATCCTGTACACAATTCCAACATTCAACTTTTCCTTTAGGGACCAGCACCAGAAGTAATTTCTCCCTGCTCTTCCATAGCAGTGTTTCCCCTGCTCTGATGTGCCTCTGGGCTTGGCAGAAACATACTTTTTTATTAGAATAAGTTTTTCTTAATGGTTCCCCTCTATTTACAGCAAGTGCTAATTTGTTTAGGATAATCTGTGGCCAAAAGAGTTCCTATTTACATAAATTTATTTAAAGAAAGAAAGAATTCATGAAAGGAAAAATATTAAATAAATTATAATAAAGTAGTAGGCATAGTTAAAATCCTTAAGGTATTATATAATAAATGATTAATGTTTTGAAAATAATGTTACAGCAGAAATTGTCATTTACCAACTTTATTAAGCATTCCTTGATATATCACTTCTATTGTTTACATAAACTGTCATCCTCATCATAATTAGTTCTTAGCTTATTTAGCTTATCATACATTTTTGTAAATGCAAACTATGTATTCCTTGAGGGCAGAGAAAGTATTTTTCATTCCCTTGTACCCCCATAATATGCAGATATTATCCAATAGGAATAAAACCTATTCATTAATTCATCAAAAACAGCCAACACAATTATAAATGTGGTTCGTGCTACTGGTAAACTAAACATCGCTCTGGGAAATGTTTACTTATCTCCTCTCTAAGAGGTCCTAAATTCAGGGTAATGCCTAACCCTCGGAGTCCACTCTCCCTTCTCCCTCAACATGCTCTGGCTACGTAAGTCTTCTTTCTATTCCTTAAACAAAAATACGGCTCATTGTCTCTTTAGGTCTTTGCACATCCCCATCTCCTCTTCTGGGAACACTCTGCTCTTCATATCATTCAGGTTATCTGCCCAAATTCAGGGCAGCACAGAAATGTTTTCCTGGAATATATCTAATCCACTGGCAAATCTTGTCAGTTCTACCTTCAAAATAAAATCCAGAATCAAAACCATTCTTTACAAACAACCACCTTGATCTAGGTCACACTCATTATACCCAGAAAAAGGTAGGAAACAGTCATCTTTAACTTTGCCCTCTGCCTAGAAACCCTTACCTTTCTTGCTGTAGGCAACATGAAATCTGTGTATTTTACTCAACTTCTGAACTGTGCTTTTTTAGCAAGGCCATCCACTTATAGGAAAAAGAAGCCACTTGTTGTGTTGAGCTGGAACTAAAAGGTTAGTTCATAAACACACTCGTATGGTGGGTGAGAACTGTCATAAGTCCTTGTGCTTCATTTAAAAGTTTTAACTTCAGGAAATTTCTGAGAAGCAAGTAAACATTATTGTTATACAATATGCAAGCTTTACAAAGTTAGAACCACATACAGGTCAATGATGAGAATGTGTCATAAGGCAATGATTATGATTAATCAAATTAATAATATTCATGAAAAAAGTTAACCACTGGCATTTCCAACTATCCTTCTATACATTACAAAAATAGTTTTTTGATTATAAAAGCAGAGTTTGAAAGTATTTCAGAATAACATCTGGTTTATATTTGACATAAAGTAGATACACTACCTTGTGGCTAATCTTTTAAGTCAATTTTATTAAAAATACATACATACAAATACAAACATGATATACTATATAACTAACTCTGCATTTACTCTTATTTTGAAAGATGTTTTTACGTTTATTTCAGTTATCTATCTTCTGTAAAAGATGACATTATGGAAAAAAGAAATTATATGTATTTCTAAATTTCATATAATACCTATCTCATGACTGTTACAAGGATGAAATAAAGTATATGGGGACATATATCAAAAGCTGCAGTGTACTATTGTTTGTTGTTGTCATTCCAGGCAAAAATAATAAACATTAAAAATTCTTCATAAGACAGCAGATGCATTACTTGTTACATATTTTTAAGGTTATATTGATCTCAGCTAAATAAAAACAGTAGAGTAGGAACAGATTAGAAGAGGGAAGAAATGATAGGGACAGGGGGCAGAGAAATTCTAAGCAGAAAAGGGTGGGTCCCCGACAAAACCCCACCTTCAAGCCGAAATGCCTGAAACCCACAGCCCAAAGTTAGAACTTCTATCCCTGTTTTCCCACTCGAATGTTGCCTTTTCCTAGACTACCCATGACCCACCCTGCCTCTCCATCCTGTGCCTATAATATAGGACACCCAGGACTCAGCCAGCACAGAGAAGAAAGTAGCTGCTGTAGAGGACTACGACTGAACATGGGAGAGAAGGGGCTTGACTTGAAAGAGACAGCTTTACAGAGGGACAGCTTGCGTAACTTTGGAGAATAATCCAGCTGGAGATGGCCAGAATTCAGGGGAAGAAGATTACCTACCCACCCCATCTCCTTTCCAGCTCCCCTTCCCACTGAGAGCCACTTTCATCAGCAATAAAATCCCCTGCATTTACCATCCCTCAATTCATTCATGCAACCTCATTTTTCCTAGATGCTGGACAAGAGCTCGGGAGCCACAAGTGCAGATTCAAAAGGCTGTCACACTGATACTTTGCCCTTCCTGGCAGAGGGCAGCTGCCTCATGCAAAAAGGCAGAAAGCCCACTGAGCTGTTAACACTTAAGCTGTCTGCAAAGGGCAGAACTAAAAGAACAATGTAACATGTCCTCTGGGGCTTCAGAGGTCACAGGTAGCCCCACCTAGACACTGCTGTGGGGCCCAAAGTTTGCTCCTACTGAAGCCCAAAAGTGCTCGCTCTGGCTCCCGCACCTGCTCACCCGCGCGCTCCCTCCCATAAGGGGTGGAAGGCAGACAGCCAATTCCAGCACTTGTGTACTCCAGTTCCCACCTCGTTTGCTCGCAGGCTCCCTCCAGCGAGGAGTTGAGAGCAGAGGGCTGCGTAAATGAGGCACTCCTGTCATGAGTCCCATGAAGAAGTCAAGCAAATATCCTGCTTCAGAAAGAGCATTCTTGGGGGAGAAAACACTGTATACAAGGGCTCAGGGAAGAGGCAGTGCATGCACATTTCATGTAAAGTGTGTAAGGAGTCAAGCTCAGCTGGGTTGATTTTCAGGCGTCAGAAGCAGAAAAGGACTGTACAACGCATGGCTTATAGACCTTCTCAAGATTCAGAGCTTTTTCCTAATGTCAATGGAAACTACTTTTAAGTAAAGGAGGGCACCATCTCCTACTACTTCTCCATTTTTAAATTTTCTTCAACTATACCAAATTACACACCTCAGCACTTCCACACATGTGGCTCCTCTGCAAGGCACTACTGTTCTTACCTTCTTTGCCTAACCAACTGCTACTGGCCCTTAAGATACAGCTCAAAAGTCACTCTTCCCCAACATGCCTTCTCCTAATTTGATTCAGATGCCCACTTACCTTATGCATAACTCCACCCTAATAGTAACCATTCTTTAGTATAATGGTTGGTTTTTGACTAACTTCTATTGTGAGGATAGGGGACCTGTTTTAGTCATCTATACTCTTAAGTTACTAGCACCCCAGAACTTGCAAAAATCATTTATTCAATGAATCGACAAAAACAAAGACATGCTTCAGTATAATTCCCAGATATGAGGACTAACTGAGCTATACTTGTTCTACACAGAAGCATACAAACTGAAATGCTTTAAGAGAACCTTGTAGTATGTCATAGGAATAGATATGGATTATACTATTTGAGATAAAAGATCTGAGTTTTCCATCATATTATTTTTTTAAACTATGCCATAAACAAGACCTAAAAGAGTCACTTAACAAATATATACTGAGCACCTACTATGGCCAACACAGCACTGATTCTCATATCAAATGCAAACTCAATAGGCAGTGAGCTTAATATTATATACTACTTGGTGAAAATTACCACCATGATACTACATGTTACAATGACACTGAAATGTAGTATTTACTTTCAACCACAACTTTGGACATTCTCAAATCACATAACAAACTACATTACTTAAAATGTTTTCTTTTCCACAAAACTAAAATCCTTTTTGAAATGTCAGCCTTGAACATCATAGAATTATACAGAATGATGAGGAAACAGGCTTATAGTGCATATAAATATGAAAGCATATTAGCCTGCATTTAATTACCAGTTCAAACAACAATCTGATCTAACCTTTGACAAGTAAAATAAATGTTCTGAATAATTTAACTAAAGCAAACATTTGCTGTTAATGCTAGCTAATTATAGTAAGAGCTGGAAAGATAAGAGGAAGAGAGATGACAAAGAGAAATGAAGAGAAATGGAGATGAAATTTTTTAATTAAGGTTGAGATCTGCAATTATTCATTGAAACATGATATTTTTCAATGAATTTAATTCACAGGAAAGGGCAAACTCAGTAGAAGAAAGTTTCTTTATAAATACTCAGATAAAGAAACATTTCAGTTTATCAGCTTATTTTTTCAGTCAGTAAAAAATTATCCAACTACCATGGGAACAGGAAAACAAGTTATAGAATTAGGGTACAATCAATCTCCTTCTCTCAAGGGGCTCAAAGTTTAGTTAAGAAAAAGTCCAGGAAATGGGTTGCCAGATAAATAAATATAAGTAAATAATAAAATAAAATATAGATGCCCAATTAAATTTAAATTTCAGAAAAAAACAAACAATATTTAAGACACTTATACTAAAAAGTACTCATTATTTATTGAAAATCATATTTAACAAGGAGTTCTGTATTTTATCTGACAACCCTACCAGTAGACAGACAAGGAGACATTGTAGGAGCTCCAGGATTAAAAGAGATCTCAAAGGACAAGACCCCAAAAGAACTCACCCAAAGGCAGGAAACACATGTTTTTTCCAGAGCTGTCATCTGATTGTTGCTGGAAAAAACTAAAGTGTGTGATTCAAATGTACTGACCCAGCTCCACGGAATCTTGTTTTTCAATTACCCTGAAAAAAGGAGCTACAAAGAAATATTGATAGCTCTTATTATTTTGAGATGCGTCCCATCAATACCTAATTTATTGAGAGTTTTTAGCATGAAGGGTTGTTGAATTTTGTCAAAGGCCTTTTCTGCATCTATTGAGATAATCATGTGGTTTTTGTCTTTGGATCTGTTTATATGCTGGATTACATTTCTTGATTTGCGTATGTTGAACCAGCCTTGCATCCCCGGGATGAAGTCCACTTGATCATGGTGTATAAACTTTTTGATGTGCTGCTGGATTCGGTTTGCCAGTATTTTATTGAGGACTTTTGCATCAATGTTCATCAAGGATATTGCTCTGAAATTCTCTTTTTTGGTTATGTCTCTGCCAGGCTTTGGTATCAGGACAATGCTGGCTCCATAAAATGTGTTAGGGAGGATTCCCTCTTTTTCTATCGATTGGAATAGTTTCAGAAGGAATGGTACCAGTTCCTCCTTGTACCTCTGGTAGAATTCGGCTGTGAATCCATCAGGTCCTGGACTCTTTTTGGTTGGTAAGCTATTGATTATTGCCCCAATTTCAGAAGCTGTTATTGGTCTATTCAGAGATTCAACTTCTTCCTGGTTTAGTCTTGGGAGGGTGTATGTGTCAAGGAATTTATCCATTTCTTCTAGAACCCACAGCCAATATCATACTGAATGGGCAAAAACTGGAAGCATTCCCTTTGAAATCTGGCACAAGACAGGGATGGCCTCTCTCACCACTCCTATTCAACATAGTGTTGGAAGTTCTGGCCAGAGCAATCAGGCAGGAGAAGGAAATAAAGGGTATTCAATTAGGAAAAGAGGAAGTCAAATTGTCCCTGTTTGCAGATGACATGATTGTATATCTAGAAAACCCCACTGTCTCAGCCCAAAATCTCCTTAAGCTGATAAGCAACTTCAGCAAAGTCTCAGGATACAAAATCAATGTGCAAAAATCACAAGCATTCTTGTACACCAATCACAGACAAACAGAGAGCCAAATCATGAGTGAACTCCCATTCACAATTGCTTCAAAGAGAATAAAATACCTAGGAATCCAACTTACAAGGGATGTGAAGGACCTCTTCAAGGAGAACTACAAACCACTGCTCAATGAAATAAAGAGGATACAAACAAATGGAAGAACATTCCATGCTCATGGGTTGGAAGAATCAATATCGTGAAAATGGCCATACTGCCCAAGGTAATTTATAGATTCAATGCCACCCCCATCAAGCTACCAATGACTTTCTTCACAGAATTGGAAAAAACTACTTTAAAGTTCATATGGAACCAAATAAGAGCCCGCATCGCCAAGTCAATCCTAAGCCAAAAGAACAAAGCTGGAGGCATCACGCTACCTGACTTCAAACTATACTACAAGGCTACAGTAAACAAAACAGCATGGTACTGGTACCACAACAGAGACATAGATCAATGGAACAGAACAGAGCCCTCAGAAATGATGCCGCATATCTACAACTATCTGATCTTTGACAAACCTGACAAACACAAGAAATGGGGAAAGGATTCCCTATTTAATAAATGGTGCTGGGAAAACTGGCTAGCCAGATGTAGAAAGCTGAAACTGGATCCCTTCCTTACACCTTATACAAAAATTAATTCAAGATGGATTAAAGACTTACATGTTAGACCTAAAACCATTAAAATCCTACAAGAAAACCTAGGCAATACCATTCAGGACATAGGCGTGGGCAAGGACTTCATGTCTAAAACACCAAAAGCAATGGCAACAAAAGCCAAAATTGACTAATGGGATCTCATTAAACTAAAGAGCTTCTGCACAGCAAAAGAAACTACCATCAGAGTGAACAGACAACCTACAGAATGGGAGAACATTTTTGCAACCTACTCATCTGACAAAGGGCTAATATCCAGAATCTACAATGAACTCAAAAAATTTACAAGAAAAAACAAACAACCCCATCAAAAAGTGGGCAAAGGACATGAACAGACACTTCTCAAAAGAAGACATTTATGCAGCCAAAAAACACATGAAGAAATGCTCATCATCACTGGAAATCAGAGAAATGCAAATCAAAACCACAATGAGATACCATCTCACACCAGTTAGAATGGCCATCATTAAAAAGTCAGGAAACAACAGGTGCTGGAGAGGATGTGGAGAAATAGGAACACTTTTACACTGTTGGTGGGACTGTAAACTAGTTCAACCATTGTGGAAGTCAGTGGGGCGATTCCTCAGGGATCTAGAACTAGAAATACCATTTGACCCAGCCATCCCATTACTGGGTATATACCCAAAGGACTATAAATCATGCTGCTATAAAGACACATGCACACATATGTTTATTGCGGCACTATTCACAATAGCAAAGAGTTGGAACCAACCCAAATGTCCAACAACGATAGACTGGATTAAGAAAATGTGGCACATATACACCATGGAATACTATGCAGCCATAAAAAATGATGAGTTCGTGTCCTTTGTAGGGACATGGATGAAACTGGAAAACATCATTCTCAGTAAACTATCGCAAGGACAAAAAACCAAACACCGCATGTTCTCACTCATAGGTGGGAACTGAACAATGAAAACTCATGGACACAGGAAGGGGAACATTACACTCCGGGGACGTTGTGGGGGAGGGGGAAGGGGGAGGGACAGCATTAGGAGATATACCTAATGCTAAATGACGAGTTAATGGGTGCAGCAAAACAACATGGCACATGGATACATATGTAACAAACCTGCACATTATGCACATGTACCCTAAAACCTAAAGTATAATAATAAAAAATATATATATATAAAAATAAAAAAAATAAAAAAAAGAAATAGATAAATGAACAAACTTCTTCGTGGAAACCATCAGCTACCATATGGCAGAAAAATGAAACATTCTGACAAGAATACAAGAGCTGCTGAGTAGAAACAGAGAGTATAAGACTATTCTTAAACAGTTCTGAGACTACAGCTGACCCTTGAACAACATGGGTTTGAACTGCACCAGTCCATGTGTATTTTCTTCTGCATGTACCTCTGATGAGACGGCAAGACCAAAACCTCTCCTCTTCCACGTCCTCCTCAGCCTACTCAATGTGAAGGCAACAAGGATAAAGACGTTTATGATGATCTCCTTCCGCTTAATGAATAGTAAATATATTTTCTCTTCCTTAGGATATTCTTAATAACACTTTCTTTTCTCTAACTTTATTGTAAGAATATAGTATAATACATATAACATACAAAATATGTGTTAATCAACTGTTTATGTCATTGGTAAGGCTTCTCTGGTCAACAGTAGGCTATCAGTAGTCAAAGCATTTGGGAAGTCAAAAGTTACACACGGATTTTTGACTGCATAGGGGTCAGCACCCCTAACTCCCACGTTGCTCAAGGATCAGCTGTATTATCTTTACCAGTGAAGAATGTAAGTGCATAATTTGTGGGGAGGGGGGAGAATCCAAAGAAAATGTGAACTTTGTTAATTTGTTGAGACTACTTTAATATAAAATACTATGTTAACTCTTTCATTCATGAATTAACATAATATTTGAACTCTTGTATTAATGTTAATAATTATACATGATACTGTACAAGAATCTAAGGTACGATCATCAAAATTTATGGGACCATGAATTTTTAAAACATTCAATAATACAAAATGTGAAGAAAATATGTTGTAGTCCATATTAAAATGGCCAATTTAATTGATTAGTAGCTTCAAAAATGATGAGCTTACTTGCTGATGGAGTAGAAACTTCTATTAACTTGGATATATGAGCCAAAAAGTCTCAGTATAAATATGCAAATGTTCCAATTGTAGTAGAAGACTATCATTATTTACAGAGGCAAGAAAAATTCCAATTTCCCAAACATAACATATAAATATATATAGACTTTATAAAAGTGATAGTAAAAAATGATAGTCTCTTAAAATATTAAAATATTATTAAATAATGAACTTGAATATCATTGCAAAGTGATCTGACTTGGGGGTTTCTCTCAGAATCCACGTTGATTGTAATGGTTCCATTTTTTTCATAAGAGATTTGTGCACATGTAAACTTCTGTCCATATGTGTTCTAACACCAAAACTGTTTAGGTTGCCCATGTAAGAAAACTGACATATATTAAAATGTCATTATTAGCCCTCAAAATGGGAATAAACTATTTTAATTTCATTTTCATAAGAGGGAAAAATTAAAGCACTGAGAAGGTGAAAAAAAGGATATAGGAGAGGAGCTAATTATAAAAGAATGCAATACATAGTGCTCACATAACATCTTGAAGTCAGAAAACATAAAGGCTCTATGGTGACTGTCAAAGAATGTTTGAAGACATCAATGAATACTAAAAAACAAAACAATTCTATAAACTCTACATAGAACAGATACAGGCCAGAATGGTAATTAACAAAACTGAATAAACTGGGACTATAGAGGAGCTACACAAACCCTATCCCAACTCCCAGGGAATTTTACTAGCAAAAATATACACCTCCTTTTCCAATGTATACAATTAGGTAAAAGAATGTAGCATACTATCTCCAAAATTTCATTGAATACCATAATAAAATGTCTGAAAACTAAGTACATTAGAGTTCTATAATTCTTGCTTATCCTAATTTACCTGAAATCATTGCATAAATAATTTTTAGAATTTTGAAATCTATGTGTAAACTTCAGTAAACAATAGAAAGTAAATGACAAAATTTCATACCATGCTTTGTCATCTGTGGAACAATGATGCAGTTCAATTATATTTATTGAACAAATTAGCATCATTTGTCTTTCTCTGTGCTAAGAACTGTTTGGAATAGTGATGTTTACTAATATTTCACTTAATGCTTACTAAATGCTAGACACTGTGTTTTATGTATATTATTATCCCATTTAATCTTCTCAGCAATCCTATCAGACAGGAATAATTATTACCCCCATTTTACATAGGTGGCAATTGAGGCTAGCAAGTTAACGATTTCATCTCGAGGTCACACACTAAGTGGCTGGAAATTGAAGTGAACCTTCTTCAGAAACTCATTTTAAGATCCTACTGCTTTCTCACTATGTACAATGGTGTGGGGAAAGGAACATCAGGAAATAGAGATGAGGAGAGAAGCAACATCTCCTGGGAGGTAGAACACAAAAAAAAAATACAGACCACATAATGAAAACTAGAATGTTACAGCAAAGAAGATGTATTAAAAGGAGCTCTAACTCTGAAAGATCAAGGGGTAAATACAGGGGTCTCAAAAGACTTTATGGAGAAGGGAGTATCTAGGACAGGCTTTGAAGAAATAGTATTTCAACAGGCAGAGATGGACAGAGAAAGCTGATCAGAGTTCAACTCAAAAAAGATTGTTCTGAAGCCAGCAAAGTGGACAATAAAATAGTAAACACCTACATTTGCAACAGAGAAAGCTGCATTGAGAAAAAGCAGCTGCAAAACAGACATATAAAATGACATCATATGAAATGCAAATTATTAACAATAAAGCTTTAGATTTAAATAGCAGTTTGCAGTTTACAAAAATTTTCACATATTATCATGCATTCTCAATGGCAGTGATATTGTCTCCTAGTGGACAAGACTGGTGCACAGAGTGGGTGTAGGGAATCGTAGATACTACAATAGTTTAAGGTCCTCAAATGGAACATAGTACATAAAGAGAAACATAGTTTACCTGTGTATATTTGTGTTATTAAACTTTCGTAGGTGAGGATGACTGGGAAAAGTTTTTCTTTAAAGACTTTTTAGGGGTGCAACGATTTTTTTAAAAGGTTCAGAAACACTGACAAATACTACCTCATTTGATCATCCCAACCATCTAATAAGTAAGCAGGTATCATTTCCTTTTGTAAAAAGCATGAAACAAATACAGGAAGATTTAAAGAGATGAACGAAGGAGAAAAACAAGCAGTGCATGGAACGAATTTTATACATACACACAGCCAATAACATAAAATAATGTGCAGCCTCACTCACAGTTAAAGAAATGTCAACTAAAACAATCAGATGTAATTTTTCACCTATCAGAATGCAAAATAAAAAAGGTAAATAATACCCAGTCTTGATAAGAATTTGAAGAATAGGCATTTTGATGCTAATGAACTTGATTTAAAAAGTGCAAGTTTAGGAAGGCAATAACTATCAAAATTACTAATACATCTAACTTTTGAATCAACAGTTCTACCACTAAAAATGTATCCTACTTATATATCCTCTAGCCAAATCTATGCAGAAAGAAGTTGATTGTAATAGTGAAAAACCATAAGCAATATAAATGTTCTGTAAGCCTTGGGTTTATAAATTATGGTAATCAGGCGAGGCACAGTGGCTCACAGCTGTAATCCTTGTCCTATGTAACATACATGGACAGAAGTTTACATGTGCACAAATCCTTGGGAGGCCAAGCCTGGGAGATCACCTGAGGTAAGGAGTTCAAGACCAGATTGGTCAACATGGTGAAGCCCCATCTCTACTAAAAATACAAAAAAAAATTAGCCAGATGTAGTGACAGGAGCCTGTAATCTCAGCTACTCAGGAGGCTGAGGCAGGAGAATCGCTTGAGCCTGGGAGGCAGAGGTTGCAGTGAGCCGAGATTGCTCCATTGCACTCCAGCCTGAGTGACAAGAGAAACTCCATCTCAATAAACAAATACATACATACATAAAGGTAGTCCAGAAATAGAATAATAGGTAGGAATTTAAAATGCTCTGATTTAAAAAAAAATGTACACAGCACAGTGAAATCAACAATGCTACCTGTATGACCCCACTATTTTATAAAAATATACAAATGTAATTTTGCTATGCGTTAAAATTTCTGGATACACAAGAAACCAACAAAGCATGAGGAAGAAGAATTCTCCAACTGTATACATAAGTGTACACTTTTAAAAATAGGACATGAGGGTTTTTATTTATTTATTTATTTATTTTTTGAGACAGAGTTTCACTCTTATTGCCCAGGCTGGAGTGCAATGACGTGATCTCGGCTCACTGCAACGTCCGCCCCCAAGGTTTAAGCAATTCTCCTGCCTCAGCCTCCCAAGTAGCTGGGATTACAGGCACCTGCCACCATACCCAGCTAATTTTTTTTTATTTTTAGTAGAGATGGGGTTTCCTCATGTTGGCCAGCCTGATCTTGAACTCCTGACCTCAGGTGATCTACCTGCCTCGGCCTCCCAAAGTGCTGGGATTACAGGCGTGAGCCACTGCACCTGCCCAGGATGTATCTTTTAAAAATACTTAATTATAAAAATGTTAAAATGACTTGCTCCAGTTCCTACAATTGTGAAGCAAAATTATGAATAAAATTCCATTCTTTTGGCTCAAAATCCATTGCTTCTTATTATATTACTTTATAAAGCTTACTACTGTTCAGAAAAAATCCATATTGATGATTAAATATGGTAATGTCTATGGTTCCATAATACTTACTTAAGCATAAATGCCCATGCGGGTTCTCAAAATGTCTTTCATGATCTACCCACACCTGTGTTCCCAATCCTCCCTTCCACGTCTTTTAGTTTCTAAAAAGCATCTAGTGTTTTCCTACCTCTCTGTTTTCTTGGATAACAAGTCTTGGTCAAGAAATCCTCTCCCAACCAATTCCTCTTCCTAAAACACTTTACTTCTTTTTTAAACCAATCTATTCTCATGACCTGGCATATAATAATAAATATTGCTGAATGAGTGAAAATATATCCATCGGAACAGATTCTACTAATCACTTTGCAAAGTTAATCTCAAATGCTCCATTCTCTCTGAAATGCTTCCTAACTTCACTCAGTTTTAGAATGTTAAATTGAATAAATTCAGAAATTGAGTCATATTTCTGCTTGTAATGGGGAAAAGTAAACAAAACAGGTTTCTTTCTTCCGAGAGAATAAAAGGGGAGGAATACCCTTGAGAAGAGAAAAACCCTAGAATATACCAGCAACCATTAATTCTTTCCATCACCATGCTTATTTCTATAAAAGAAAACTTCCAGAATCAATGTATTCATTTATTTATTGATTTTTTAAGAGACAGAATCTCTCTGTTGCATACACTGGAGTGCAGCAGCGCATTCATAGCTCACTGCAGTCTCCAACTCCTAGACTCATGTAATCCTCCAGGCTTAGTCTCCCAAGAAGCTGGGACTACAGATGAGTGCCACCATGCTCGGTTAATTTTTTTTTATTTTTTGTAGAGACCAGGTCTTCCTATTTTGCCCAGGCTGATCTCAAACTCCTGGCCTCAAGCAATCCTCCCAACATGAGCCACAACGCTTGGCCCAGAATCTACTACTGTTGACACTGGTGATTTAGTCAACATTATCTAGGCTCAAATTGAGGAACTGTCCTCACTATCTGACATTAGACAAATTAGCTAAACTGTGTCACAGTTTCCTCACATGTAAAATGGTGGCTACTCAATTCACAGGTTTTGTGAAGATTATATTAATATCCCTGAAGTATTCAGAATATCTGACATATACGTAGTAAGCATTCAATAAATATTAGCTATAACTGTTATCGCCATCACCAGCACACTGTCACTACTCTAGTGAATATATTTACACAGTAAGGTTAGAATAAAATCAAAGACAGGATGGCACCTACAGTTGAAAATGATGGGACCTTTGAGTGATCCATAATATTTGTTCACAACCTTATACATGATAATTAGATATTCCACGCTGTTTTCTCAACATGTCTGTAGAGGAAGGAAAGAAGGTAGTAAGCAGAAATTGAGGAAATCCAGGGCTGCACAAATATAATACACATTCAACTTAGTACTTATTGAATCCTCCCATGTGCCAGAAGCTAGTGTAGAAGATAAGCATTTAGTGGTGAATAAGTAACTTGCTGTCCCCAGAAAATATACATTCTAGGAAAAGACAATAAGACAAGGATAAAGAGTTCACACATCAAGTAGCAACAACACATGTTATGAAGAAAATGTAAAGAGGCCTAGGGGATAGAGAAAGATGGGATATGACTGAAAGCTTATTTGGGAGCTGGGAGCTTATCTGAGAAAGTGTAGTCTTAGGAAGCACCTCTGAAGTGGTGATATTTGAATAAAGTGAGGGAACAAGCCACATGATAACCTGAAGGAAGAGCACGCTGCAAACAGCAAATGCAGAAGACCATAAAGTGGGAAATAGCTTGGAGGTCTGGAGATACTGGGGGAAACAGAAGAGAGGCTGGGTTACTTCCATCCTTTCAGGCCATGAAAGGACTTTCATACACAGTGACATGGAAAGCCATTGAGAGCTTTTGAGCAAGGGTGTGACATGATATGATCTATTCTTTAGAAAGATCACAAATCTTTCAACTGATGAAAAGCATTGACTACTTGCACGTCCATTCAGCCCCTTCTTCAGAAAACAGCCCTTCCTCAGAAAGGTTAAGAATAAAGGCAATATTTATCAGTCCTCAAAATTGTATTAGACTATGGTATATAAGAAAGCGAAAAATAAGATAAAAAGCAACCATCACAGAAACCTGAAACAAGATCAGTAAAAAAAGAAACCAAACAAGTTAGTAAAAGAAGGTAAACCACGTAACATAAACGGGCATCTAGCCAGATGACAATCTTCAAGATGTTTCTCATATTTTTGGAGAAATAAAAACATCTGCACAAAATAAGCACATAAGCAAAATGAGACAATCACATAATAATACGCAATACTAAATTCAATTTGATTTTATGTTTGTATACCCAAACCTTATATTGTTTTCTTTTTCATATATTCGTTGTTATGTTCAGGCCCCTGCTATAGGTTTGAATGTTGTATCCCCTCCCAAATTCCTGTTGAAATTTAATCCCCAATGCAACAGTACTGGGTTTTTTAGGGGGGGCTGGGAGGGGTGGCTGACACAAGGTCTCACTCTGTCGCCCAGGCCAGAGTGCAGTGGCATGATCATGGCTCACTGCAGCCTCCACATACAGAGCTCAAGCGATCCGCCCACCTCAGCCTCCCAAAGTGCTGAGACTACAGGCATGAGCCACTGTACCCAGCCCCCAATGCAGCAATATGAAGAGGTAGGGCCTTCAGGAGGTGATTTCACCATCAGGACTTCACCCTAACGCATAAGGTTAATGCTTATTAAAAGGGCTGGAGGGAACTAGCTAGGTCCTTTTTTGCCCTTCCATCCCTTTCACCATGTGAGGATACAACATTAATCCCTTAGGAGAATGCAGCAACAAGGTACCATCTTGGAAGCAGAGACCAGCCCTCACCAGACACTGAACCTGCTCTCATCTTGATCTTGCACTTCCTAGCCTCCAGAATTGTGAAAAATAAATCTCTGTTCTTTGTAAATTATCCAGTCTCTGGTATTTAGTCACAGCAGCACAAATGGAGTAAGACAACTCCTTATACAAAATTACATCACACTTTTTGTTCTACTCCTCTTTCACCCCCCTATTCTCTACTTGGGCAGATCTATAGGGAAAGGCAGATAAAAGGGACTCATTTATGCACTACCCTTTTAATATATACTCTAGTAAGCACCCAAAACCAGAAAAAGACAGAATTAAGCACTACAATATTTTGTGGAAAAGCCAGGTCGTTACTCAGTCCATTGTGATGACAAAACAAGTAGAAACAAATATTTGAAAATACATTAAATTTCAAGCAAGAAAATGCTAGCTCAAAACATTACACACAAAAAAAATTGTTCACTTCATCAGTCTGTATGTCTTTTAGTCTCAAACTCTAAGACATATTAGACATTTCCACTTATGTCTCTTCTGTCCTTCTCTGACTTCCCTAATTTAAGCTAGCATCATCTGATTAGTCTTGAAGCCTCCGGACAAGAACTCCCAGAATCCCTCTCTTGCTCCCCTTAATCTCCTCAATAGAGATCACTGCAGTTAGATTGATTTTTAAAACAGTAAATCTAATCATATCACTCTCCCTATTGAAACCCCTTCGATGAATGACTACTCACAGGCTGAAATTTCTAAGAGAATGTACAAGCCCCTGTGTGGCCCTCAGCCACTGACCTGGCTCAGTCACTACTGTCCCTGAGCTCTCTGGGCTCCAACCACACTATCTGTAAACTCTGCAACACAAGTTCATTCCAGCCTCAGAGCCTTTACAAAAGTTTCTTCCTCAGCTTGCAACATCTCTGTCCCAATTTGCCTGGGGACATAAATTTCACTTCCTTATGTGAGGTCTTATTGGACACTGCCCACCACCACTAGATTAGTTCTCTTCCTTACTTGACTTCTGGGTGGCCCTATCTTTCCATCATCGTACTTATCACAATTATACATGTAAGAGAAAGGGTGGGGGGAAGGGCATATGATGGAAGCAGGGGTGTTTACATATATACATATATGTGTATTTTAAAGGTTTACTGCCACCCCTGAATTCATGAGGACAAGGAAAATGCCTGACACGGTGCTGGTACAAAGAAGGCATTATTATTATTATTATTATTATTATTATTATTATTATTATTTTTGAGACAGAGTCTCGCTCTTTCGGCCAGGCTGGAGTGCAGTGGCACAATCTCGGCTCACTGCAACCTCCGTCTCCCGGGCTCAAGCAATCCTCCTGCCTCAGCCTCCCGAGTAGCTGGGATTACAGGCGTGTGCCATGGCATTATTAATATTTGTGGGAAAAAGGTGAGATAAAATTGGACACAGCACATCAGGATGCCACAATGACATGTCATAAATCAAGATGTCTCAGATAACGGGTTAACTATGCATTTTTATTTTTAATGAATCTGGTTTTATTTTTAAAATAGGTAAAAACAGGCTGGGCACAGTGCCTCACACCTGTAATCCCAGCATTTTGGGAGGCTGAGGCAGTTGGATCACCTGAGGTCAGGAGTTCGAGACCAGTCTGGCCAACATAGTGAAATCCCATCTCTACTAAAAATACAAAAATTAGCCAGGCATGGTGGCACGTGCCTATAGTCCCAGCTACTTGGAAGGCTAAGGAAGGAGAATCACTTGCTTCCAGAAGCCAGAGGTTGCAGTAAGCCAAGATCATGCCACTGCATTCCAGTCTGGGCAACAGAGCGAGACTTCGTCTCAAAAAAAAAAAAAAAAGGTAAAAAACTGATCCAACCTAAAATGCATAATTCAACAGCAACAAGTATACAAAGTATACAAAGATACACCTAGATTGAAAATATCGATGGGGAGTTGGGGGTTGGTTACAACTAAATTCATCAGCAAAAAGAGGGTAATCAGAGCTCATTTCTCTCTGTTTAGAGGGAGTGACCATAATTTAGATTAAAGTGACAAGAAAGGAAATACAATATTTTTAAAGGAGTAAATACAGAAAGACTTAACCCTTTCTCTCACAGACTCTTTATTCTCTCACTCCACAAGGCATTCCTGCATATTACTGAATTAGACATAAAATGCCACACATTAGCCAAAGCTCTTACTTGAATAGTTATATTTTCTTGAAAATTAAGTGGACAAAAATTTGATCATACCACTGCACTCCAGCCTGAGCAACACAATGTGATCCTGTCTCTCACACACACACACACACACACACACACACACACACACACACTTCTAATTAGTTACCTAAATTATTAAATATTCTCAGATACAACTTTCTTATTTGGGAGTAAATTCCTTTTCTACAATCCAATAATCCCTAAATCTACTTCCCCATACAATTAAAAGATAAACTATTTAAGATAGAGTGCTACTTTATTTGACCGTTCAATGCCAATATATAAAGAAAATAAAAATACCCAAGCTGGTTACTCAATTAAAACATACCAATTTCATTAATCACATTTAAAAATCTTGGTTTGTTTCCTTGAGGAACTGCCAACTACTGAAGTTCATGAGCTCCTACACTAGTATATGGCATATCAAATCCTAATATGGGGGAATAGAAGGAGAAGATGAACATGTGAATGAGCTGGGGAAAGAAAATCTTGGCACCAACTCAAACAAACTGCTTTATGAAGAAAAAAGACAAAGCAAACTCTAAGTCTCTGACTAAAAACACTGCCTTCCTAAAACCTATTTTAGTCAGAAACTGCTGGTCATAAGATTGGATTGGATAAATTTATTAATAAAGTCAGTATATAATAGATTTTGTGAATTGTCAAAAGATCTTTAGCACTTACCAGCCTGTTCAGCTACTAATGTGAATTACAAAAGACAACCTTTAGTTAGCTCTAACAATCCTTCTGGATTTGGGGTTCTTTTAATATTATGTTATTCTACTTTTGCTTCTGAAATGATTTACTAATCAGACAAATGTGTAGCCCTAGGAAGTCAGTGTCTGTTTCTCTTTCTCCTTCATTCTCCACATACATACACAGACACACCTATCATTCCGATAGATAGATAGATAGATAGATAGATAGATAGATAGATAGATAGATAGATTCATTTCATATTGAACCTTCAAAGAATAACCGCTGTGAAGTATGTGTTTCTCTCTATATATAACCAAGTCCAGCACTGTATTTTCTGAAACCTGTCGTGATGTTTTCTATAGCAATGACAAGGAGAAGCAGATGGAAGAGCTAGAGTATTATCTTTCCTCCCCAAAGAAACACATCAAGAAAGCAATCACCCATTTTTATGGAAATGAGGGACCCTATTCCAGAATTAGTACAGTTAAACAGAATAACATCACTTTCATTTAGGAATTTTCCATCTTTCAGGATGCAAAAGCATTGTTTCTAACATATTATGGGGAGAAATTTAATGACAGATCCAAAAATCTTAAACTATGCAAAATATGTCCATATTATCTTCATTAATGATAAACCAATCAGATACATAAAAAGATACTTCTCAGGTTGGCAAGCAGGTCTGCTACTGAAATCTTATTAAATGTATACGTATATAAGTCAATGGATAAGGAAATTTTAAATTGGAAAAGAAAATCTGAATCAGATTCAAATTAACATCTTCTTTTTACCTATTCTTTTTGGCAATACTTGCAAAATCTGTAGTAACGAACTATTATCTTCCCACAAGATACTGGTTTTCTCTAACACTTCACAATGCTTCTGAGATAGCATATCTAACATAACACCTCTACTTCTCTCCAGCATTTAACAAGATAAAGAAAAGGCAGAAAGACAGTAGACAATGTTGGTGTTACAAGCGTAAGAATCCAACTCTTATGAACATTCAAATTAACTATGTATCTCAAATCATTCTGTTTCCCATGTAGGCATCAGATATGATCTAAGTTACTGTTTCCCTTTAAAGGAACTAATATACTACAGGGTCATTCATTCAGTGTTAACCAATGGCAATCATTAATTAATGGTAGGGGGAGTAGTCCCATTTAAATTAAAAGATAACTAAAAGCATAGAAGTGTAAAGACCCAGAGTGGTTGCTTTAATGACTTTTCTTTAATCAAGTAAAGCTGAGTAATCAAATGTGTTTTTTCAAGATTATTTCTATTTTTTATCCAAATGGGAGCCCTCAAAGAGAAACTAAAATGGTAAGTTTTTAATTCACCTAACTACTCAGTATCAATTTTCCTTGATTGTGTAACAATATAGTTTAAACTTTCTTCAGTGAAATTATTAAAATGAAGATGTAGATGAGTAGCTTACCTCCTTTGTAATAATGCTTAGAACATGTGTATAGTGACCTACATGCAAAAACAGGTACGATTTTCAAGGTTGTATCAGAAATTAAATATAAAGAGAAGAAAGTTCATATATTTCATTCCAACCAAATCCATTCACAAGGCTATCTCCCAACAGGTTTATTCAAGTGTTTCTACATGTTAGTGTAGTTGGTACAAACATTCAGAGGGCAGGAATCAGGCCCACATAATGTGCTTTTATGGCCCTGGCACGGCTTGATACTTATTAAATGCTAGTTGAAAGACATTTGACAATACAATTGCTGAAAAATTCAATGTTCCCTTGCATGCGAAATCTTGTGCCTTGTACCTTATGAATTTCAGCAGTGCCATGTGTGCTGCGATAGTTAAGGGCCTGTCAATGTTTCCATTATAAACTCTGGTTTTCAGAGGTTTCTATCTTGGCCTATAAAAATAGACTCCGGTCTGTAACTTGGCATAAAAAGTACTGGTATCAGCCCAAGAGAACATTTTTTGTTCCAAAGATTAAAATAAAAATCTGTTTAGTAGTTTTAAGTTAACAGAGTATAAAAAAAAAAAAAGTTGGGGGATGGGGAGGAGGGAGAATGTTTTTAAAAACACACGCATAAAAAATCCAATGCTCTATCTCTCACTATTACTTCATTTTAAACTTTAAAATGCTTAACACAAAAAACAAACCAATGATACAGCACAAATAAAACATCATGGCAATTACCAAAAAAATCATAAATTTTTAAACTACGTAAGTAGTATCTCAATAATCCCCACATTTAAAGATTGTACAAGTACCCACTGACAGTAAACTAAAACTATGTCAAAGATGTATTTTCAAATATGTAAAAATTACCTTTTAATGAACCATTAAATGAAGATTTACTGCAGATTAGGAGACAATCTTCAATCCTATTTTCAACGCATGCATCAAGAAGTTTCTCAAATAAAACGAATACAAGAAACACTGAAGTAGTCTTTACAAACTGTTGAAAGATACTAGTCAAAGTTTGGTGGGTTTTTTAAGCTTAATACAGAGCTGTTTCTTTCAAAAATATAATGGTTATATAAAGCTGCTGCATAGTCACAAAAGCACATCTTTTACAACAACTTTTATCTGTTAAAGAGGATGTATGTTAGTATAATCTACAAAGAAGGCGATTTGGAAATAGCCATCAAAATTAGAAGTACATTTAAAAAAATCTTTTTATTGTGGTAAAATACACATATTTACCAACTTATCCATTTAAGTGTACAATTTAATGTTACCAAATACGTTCATAATTTTGCTCCACCATTTCATCATCCATCTCTGTAACTTCTCATCATGTAAAACCAAATCTCTTGTTAACAAAAAAACTAAAACTCTGTAAAAATTGTAAAGGGTTTATTCTGAGCCAAAATAAGGGACCATGACCTGGGGAACAGTCTCAAGAGATCCTGAGGAAGTGTGCCTGCAGTGGCTGGGTTATGGTTTGGTTTTACGCATGTTAGAGAGATAGGAGTTATAGGCAAAGACATAAATCAATACTTGGAAGGTATACACTGATTTACCCAAAAAGACAGAGCATCTCGAAGGGAGAGAGGGGAGCTTTAAGCTACAGAACGGTTTTAGGGATTCTTTAGGTGGCAGCTGGTTGACAGAGTTGCTTTGTCTGACGACTTGAAGTCATAGAAAGAAATGTTTGAGTTAAGATAAGGCAGATTATAGCCAAAGTTTTGTTATACAGATGAGGTCTCAGAGTTCGCAGCCTTCAAAGAAAATATATGGTAAATATTTGTCTACGGACCTTAAAGGTATCAGACTGTTAGTTAATTTCTCCTAGATTTGGGAAAGGCCTAGAAATGGAAGGCCTGACTTTGCAGTGCCATTTCAATCTGATGGCCTTATGGCAGCCTTTTCAAAATATGTCAGTGAAATAAATTTTTAGGTAAAATATTTTTATTTCCCTCAGGGCCCACTATCTGTCATTTGATGCTATACCAGAGTCAGCTTGGAAAGTAAGCCACGTTACACTGGGTTAATAAAAACCTAATGAGAGATGTTACCGTTTGTAGGATGTGGCTTAACCACGGCCTAGCATGGCCTCAGGTCTTGTTTATAATTTGTATCTTATTGCCATAAAGAGTCTGTTTCGACAATCTTATGATCTTTACTTTAACCTAAACTCCATAAAGGAGGAGGTAACAAGGCATGTCCAGCCTCCCTTCCAATCATGGTTGAAAATTCAGCTCTTCTGGTTCCTCTGAGGTCAGTTTTTCTTGGCCAAGAGGGGGTCTGTTCAGTCAGTTGGGGGGCTCAGGATTTTATTTTTGCTTTATGCTCTGTATGCATTAAATATACTTCCCATTCCTCCTCCCCCTACTCCTGGCAATCACTATTCTACTTTCTGTCTCTATGATCTTGACTACTCTAATTATCACATATAAGTGGAATAATATAGAATTTGTCTTTTTGTGACTGGCTTATTTCACTGAACATAATGTTATCAAGGTTCACATATGTTGTGGCGTATCTGGTTTCTTTTCTTTATAAGCCTGAATAATATTCCATTATATGTATATACCACATTTTGTTTATCCATTCAGCTATCAATAAACACTTGGTTTGCTTCTGTAAACCCAAAAGTATCTGAGACAAGTCTCATTCAACTTAGAAGTTTATTTTGCCAAGGCTAAGGACATGCCTGTGACACAGCCTCAGGAGGTCCTGATGACATGTGTCCAAGGTGGTCAGGCTACAGCTCAGTTTTATACATTTTAGGAAGACATATCAATCAATACATGTACGATGTACAATGGTTCAGTCAGGAAAGGCAGAACAACTCAAAAACTCAAAGTGGAGGCTTCCAGCTCATAGGTATGTTAGAGTAGGTAGTTGGGCAGACATGGACAGGGCAGGAGAGCACCCCCCCCCCAACACACACACACCCTGTTGCCCCCAGGACTGTCAGGCAACCACGAGGTGATGGTCAGGTGGTTGTTAAATTGTCTCTCTAAAATAATAAGTGGTCACAGCCAGTGCCAGGAAAAGATAGTCTCCTAATAGATAGAAAACACTCGGAGCTGGTGTTATCCACTTCTCAGTAAGATCTCTAACAGGCCCACTAAGAGGCAAAATGGCCTCTTATACAACCTTCCACTGGGAACGCTTGACAGGTAAGGGAAAAACTCTTCAAGTGAACACGTGCACAACTTCAGCAAACCCCAGAACCATAACAATGCATAAAACCCCAGGTCAATGGATGAACAGGGCACTTGGATCTCGCAAGTCACCTGCTTGGCCCTTCCAAGTGTACTGCTTCCTTTCACTCCTGCTCTAAAACTTTTTAACAAATTCTCACTCCTGTTCTAAAACTTGCCTCAGTCTCTCCCTCTGCCTTAAGCCAACTACTGCCCCTCAGCAAAATTCTTAACTCCAAGGAGGCAAGAATCAAGTTGTTGCAGACCCATATAGATTCACCACTGCTAACAGGTGGATTCAAAGATTTTCCAATTGGCAGCTTGTCAAAAGAGTTTACCTAAAGACTAGAAATCCAGTCGGGCATGGTGGCTCATGCCTGTAATCCCAGTATCTTGGGAGGCTAAGGCAGGCGGATCACTTGAGGCCAGGAGTTCAAGACTAGCCTGCCCAACAATGCAAAATCCTGTCTTTACTGAAAATACAAAAAGCTGGAGTGAAGCCGGATCATGGTGGATTACACTTATAATCCCAGTACTCTGGAAGGCTGAGGCAGGTGGAACACTTGAGGTCATAAGTTAAGACCAGCCTGGCCAACATGGTGAAATCCCATCTCTACTAAAAATACAAAAAATTAGCCAGGCATGGTGGTGCATGCCTGTAATCCCAGCTACTCAGGAGGCTGAGGCACAAGAATCGTGTGAACTTCAGAGGCAGAGGCTGCAATAAGCTGAGATCGCACCACTGCAATCCAGCCTGGGTGCTCAAAAAATAAAAAATACAAATAAATAAAAAATAAACACCTGAAATTCCATGTAAGGGAGTGTCTGGGTTAAGACAAGGGGTTGTAGAGAACATGGTTCTTATTATGCAGATGAAGCCTCCAGGTAGCAGGCTTCAGAAAGAATAGATTGTAAATGTTTCTTATGATACTTAAAATGATGAAAGACTCAGATATTTCTCTCCAGGATCAGAGAAACGACCTAGAAAGGGAAAGGCATTCTCTACAGAATGTAGATTTTGCCTATAAGAGACAGTTTTGCAGGGCCATTTTTAAATATGTCAAAGGAATATATTTTGGGGCAAAATACTTCAATTTCTTCCAGGGCCTGCTATCTGTCATGTGATGCTTTAGTCAGGCTGGAATTTGGTGTCTTATTGCTACAAAAAGTCGTAAGATCTCTGTTTTAATGTTAATGCTGGTCAGTTGTGCCTGAATTCCAAAGAGAGAGTATAACGGGGAATGCCTGATCGCTCCCTCCCCATCATGTCCTGAACTGTGGAATGCCCTTGGCTGAGAGGGTGAGTTCATTCAGACAATTAAGAAGCTTAAAGTTTCATTCTTAGTTTACACTTCCATATTTCAGCTATTGTGAATAATGCTGGTATGAACATGGGTGTACAAATTATCTCTTTAAGACCCTGTTTTCAACCATTTTGGGGATACACCCAGAAGTGGCACCACTGCATCATATGGAAATTCTATTTTCAATATTTATAAGGAGCCACCATACTGCTTCCCACTGTGACTGTACCATTTTACCTTCCCACCAACAGTGCACAAGGGTTCCAATTTTTTCCAAGTCCTCACGAAAACATATTATTGTTTGATGTTGATAGTAGCCATCCTAGTGGGTTGTAAGGTGGTATTTCATTATAGTTTTGATTTGGATTTTCCTAAATATCAGTGATGCTGAGCATCTTGTGGTGTACCAACTGCCATTTGTGTATCTTCTTTGGAGAAATGTTTTTCCAAGTCACCCATTTTCAAACCAAGCTGTTTGTTTTGTTGTTGAGTTGTAGGAATTCTCCATATATGCTTCATATAACCCTTTTCAGATATATAATTTGCAAATACTTTCTCCATTCTGTGGTTGTCTTTTCACCCTATTGACAGTGTCTTTTGATTAACAAAGTTTAAAATTTGTCATGTAGTCCTCTATGTTGTTGTTGTTTGTGCCTTTGATGTCATACCCAATAAATAATTGCTGAATAAATCACTGTCATAAAGTTTTTTCCTTATTTTCTTCTAAGACTTTTCCAGTTTTGGGTCTTACATTTATGTCTTTGATCCATTTTGAGTTAATTTTTGTATAATGTGTTAGTTAAGGGTTCAACTTCATTTTTTACATGTGGATATCCCGTTTTCCCAGCAGCATTTGTTGAAAAGACTATCTTTTCTCCATTGAATAGTCCTGGTACTCTTGTTAAAAATCATTTGACTGGCTGGGCACAGTGGCTCACACCTGTAATCCCAGCACTGTGGAAGGCCAAGGCGGGCAGATCACGAGGTCAAGAGATCGAGACCATTCTGGCCAACATGGTGAAACCCCGTCTCTATTAAAAATACAAAAATTAGCCGGGCATGGTGATGGGCGCCTGTAATCCCAGCTACTGGGGAGGCTGAGGCAGGAGAATCGCTTGAAACCCAGGAGGCGGAGGCTGCAGTGAGCCGAGATCATGCCACTGCATACTAGCCTGGCGACAGAGCGAGATTCCATCTCAAAAAAAAAAAAAAAAAAGAAAGAAAGAAAAGAAAAGAAAAAAGAAAAAAATCATTTGACCATATACATGAGGTTTTATTTCTGGGCTCTCTCTTCTGTTTCATTGGTCTATATGTCTTCCTTATGCTAGTACAACACTGTTTTGATTACTGTAGCTTTGTAGTAAGTTTTAAAACCAGAAAATGTGTCTTCAAGTTTTGTTCTTCAGTTTCAAGACTGTATTGTATTGACTATTTGAGGTCCCTTCAGTTTCCATACAAATTTAAGGATATGCTTTTCTATTTCTTCAAAAAAAAAAAAGAAGTCATTGGGATTTTGACAGGGATGCACTGAATCTGTAGATTGCTTTGGGTAGTACTGACATCTTAACAATAGTAAGTCTTCTAATCCATGAACATGCAATGTGTTTCCACTTATTTATGTCTTTATTTCAATAATGTTTTATGGTTTTCATAAGCCTTTCACTTCCCTGGTTAATTCTTAAGTATTTTTTTATGCTATTGTAAATGAAATTCCTTTTGTAAGGTCCTTTTCAGACTATTTATTATTAGTGTATGAAAATGCAATTGCTTTTTGTGTATTGGCATTGTATTCTGCTACTTTGCTGAATTCATTCACCAGGTTTAACACATTTTGGGGAAATCTTTAGGGTTTTTTAGATGTAAGATTACATATCATCTGTGAACAGAGATAATTTTACACTTCCTTTTTAATTTGGATGCCTTTTCTTTCTTTTTCTTGTCTAACTGCTATGGTTAGAACATCCGTTACTATATTGAACAGAAGTAGCAAAAACTGATATCCTTCCATTGTTCCTAGTCTTAAAGAAAAAGTTTTCAGCCTTTCACCATTGAGTATGTTGTTCACTCCAAGTCTTTCACATATAGTAGTCCTCTCACATTCCAGGACCACAGTGAATGACTGAAATCATGGATAAAACCAAACCCTACACAAACTATGGCTTTTCCTATATGTACACACCTATTATAAAGTTTAATTTATAAATTAGGCAAGGTCAGAGATTACAAACAAAAATTAACAATAAAATACATCAATTACGACCAAGGGTGGTAGCTCACGCCTGTAATCCTAGCACTTTGGGAGGCCAAAGTGGCCAGACTGCTTGAGCCCAGGAGTTCAAGAGAAGCCTGGGCAACAAGGTGAAACCCCATCTCTATAAGAATTTCTTTTAAATTAGCCTGGCATAGTGGCACACACTTGTAGTCTCAGCTACTTGGAAAGCTCAGGCAGGGAGGATCACTTGAGCCTGGGAGGCAGAGGTTGCAGTGAGCTGAGATTGCACCACTGCACTCCAGCCTGGGCAACAGAGCAAGACTTTGTCTCAAACAACATAAAATAAAATACAAAAATTATAAAAACATACTAGAATAAGATATGTGAATGTGGTATCTTTCTCATTCTCTCTCTCAAAAAAAATTGTTTTGTTGTTTTATAGAGCCAGGGTCTGGTTATGTTGCCCAGGCTGGTCTGAAACTTGTAGCCTCAAGTGATGCTCCCACCTTGGCCCCCAAAAGCACTGGGATTAAAAGTACCACACCCAGCCAAAATATCTTATCATATATAGTATTTCCATACTGCAGTTAAACAAGGGTAACTTAAATTGTAGAAAGCAAAACCACAAATAAGAAACTACTATATAAATTTTATTAGGTTGAAGTAGTTTCCATCTAAGTTTATTGAGAGTTTTTATTGAGAAATATTGTTAAATTTTGTCAAGTGCTTTTTCTGCATCTATTGAGATGATCACGTGATTTTTTTCCTTCATTCTGTTATTGTGGTACGTTACTTTTATCAATTTCCATAAGATGAATCATCCTTGCATTCCAGGAACAAATCCCACTTGGTGATGGTGTATAATCCTATTAACATACAGCTGCATTTGGTTTGTTACTATTTTGTTGAGGATTTTTATATCAATGTTCATACACGTATACATTTAGAACTTAAACTGATATTAGGAAGGTTTTTCTTGAACATACTTGCACATATGTGAAATTATATATGTGTACTAGAATATTACACATAGAATTTTTTAACACAGCAAAACACTGAAACTAACCTAATTTATATCAACTGGGGACTTGTGAAATAAATTATCGTAGATACATATGGCACAGTTACTATATAGCTAAAGGGAAGGGAAGGGAAAGGAATGGAGGGGAGGGGAGGGGAGGGGAGAAGAAAAGAAAGGATAGAGAGAGAGAGGTATTGATACAGAAAGACTTAGCTGTATTTGCCTCTACATGCATAAAACATTTCTAGAAAGACACAAACAACAGAGATTAATGATGTCCCATAAATTCAATGTAAACATTATAATTTGGGGTGGCATTCCTAATCAAAGTCTTAGTATCAAATATTATAACCAAAACAATATTAGAAAGGAAAAGGCTGAGAGTCGTGGCTCACACCTGTAATCCCAGCACCGTGGGAGGCCAAGGTGGGAGGACTGCTTGAGGCCAGGAGTTCGAGACCAGCCTGGGTAACGTGGTGAGACCCTGTCTCTACAAAAATAAAAAAATAAAAATTAGCCAGGTGTGGTGGTGTGCACCTGCAGTTCCAGCTACTTGGGAGGCAAAGGTGGGAGGACTGATTGAGCCCAGGAGGTTGAGGCTGCAGTGAGTCACGCTTGCGCCACTGCTTTGCAGCCTGGGTGACAAAGCAAGACCCCATCTCAAAAAAACAAAACAAAACAAAAAAGGAAGAAAAAATATGTAACTCTGTATTTCTATAATTATTTAAAGCAATAAAATTAGGTATTACGCCTATATTCAGTCCCATGGTTATCAAATGTTGGTATACAACAGAATCACCTAGAGTTCTTATAATAACAGATTCCTGAAGTCTACCCTCAGAATTTCTGATTCAACAGAGCTTAAATGGGGCCTGAAAAGTTGTTTTTGTTTTTGTTTTTTTGAGACAGAGTCTCGCTCTGTCTCCAGGCTGGAGTGCAGTGGCGCGATCTCGGCTCACTGCAACCCCCACCTCCCAAGTTCAAGTGATTCTCCTGCCTCAGCCTCCCGAGTAGCTAGGACTATAGGCGCACACCACCACGCCCAGCTAATTTTTCTATTTTTTTAGTAAAGACAGGGTTTCACCACGTTGGCCAAGATGGTCTCAATCTATTGACCTCGTCATCCGCCTGCCTCAGCCTCCCAAAGTGTTGGGATTACAGACGTGGGCCACGGCACCTGGCCCAGAAAATCTGCTTTTCTTAAAATTCCCCAGGTAATGCTGAAGCGCTGAACCGGGGGCCACACTTTGAGAACGACTGTTCTAGACAAATGACTATCTATTCAAAACTGTACATGAAAACCCACCTTATCACTGTATTATAAGTATAATTTGATTATCAATAATATTTAGATAAGAATGCATGTTTACTGAAAACTTAAGAACTCGGCCAGGCGCACTGGCTCACGCTTGTAATCCCGGCACTTTGGGAGGCCAAAGCGGGCAGATCACGAGGTCAGGGGTTTGAGACCAGCCTGACCAACATGGTGAAACCCCATCTCTACTAAATATACAAAAATTGGCCAGGTGTGGTGGCACATGCCTGTTATCCCAGCTACTCAGGAGACTGAGAGAGGAGAATCTCTTGAACCCGCAAGGCGGAGGTTGCAGTGATCCGAGATCGCGCCACTGCACTACAACCTGGGCGACAGAGTAAGACTAAGTCTGAAAAAAATAAAACACCTTAAGAACTCTGCATGGTGGATATGGAAGATAATTTAGATTATTCCAAACATGATGAAATAAAGGAGGAGGAAAGATGAGGAAAGATAAGGAATATAATATTATTTTCTTTTCGATTGTAGCCTCCTATCTCCTATTTCTGCCACTAGATGGAAACCAGTACAACAAATAGCTGCCAAACTGCTAATATGTTTAGATACAGTAAACTAATCTGAGGTGAAAACTACATCACGTGGCATTAATTACAAAGGGACAAATAGCGGTGGGTCCCTATACTGACATTAACTGCAGAATGAGCATATTTATTTTACAATTAATTGTATATGTCATTAGTTCTTGGCCTATAAATAACATCAACTTCAATCAGAGCTGTTACGGATCAATTTTTTAAAATAATAAATAAATAAAAGCTGTAATTTTTTTTTTAAAGCACTATTACAACACCGAAAAAAATCATACATTGAAACCCTAACCCCCAGTAACCTCAGAGTGTGACTTTATTTGGAGATAGGGCCTTTACAGCAAAAACCAAGTTAAACTGTCATTAAGGTGGAACATAATCCAATACAATTTATTCCCCTATAAAATGGGGAGATTTGGACTTGTACCGAGGGATGACAATGTGAAGACACAGGGAGAAGAAAGCCACTTACAAGCCAAACAAAGAGGCCTGGAATAGATTCTCCTTCACAGACTTCAAAAGCAATCAACCTTTGCTGACACCTGATCTCAGACTTACAGCTTCCAAAACTGTGAGAGGATAAACTCTGTTGTTTAAGCCACTAAGTTTGTGGTACTGTGTTATGACAGTCCTAGCAAACCAATACGGAACCTTTCTTATTTACTTTTCTTTTTCCATTTCAAAGGTGGAATGATGACTATAAGCAACATACTGTATCAAGCCCTGAGACAACAAAAATGAGTAACATTTGCCTTCAAGGTGCTTACAGTCCAATGACTTATTATATAAAAAAACATGAATATTCATTAGCCACTAGTAAGATTTTGGTGTTTTTTTCAATGCTCATTGACATATCATTCGACAGGTCACCAACAAAAATAAGAGACACAAACACTGAATTCTATTTTATTTCTATTGCCATTATTCCAATTACATCACTCATTATTTGCTTCCTAGTCCTTAGCACAAACCTTCTAACTCGTTTCTTTCTCTCTCCAAACCATCATGCACATTGCTGACAGCACCCTTCTTGTCACCCTTCCTTTTATGTAATTTACCTGATCGAAATATTTCAATAAATACCTTAAAGGAACTAGCTTTTTCCCAACTCAAGGTATAGATGTATATAACCTCAAACAAATTACTTAAAACCACTGATGCAGTTTGTACATAGCAAACTGAAATGTCTTTAAAAAAATTAGCAATTAC
Source organism: Nomascus leucogenys (assembly GCF_006542625.1). Classification (NCBI taxonomy): domain Eukaryota; kingdom Metazoa; phylum Chordata; class Mammalia; order Primates; family Hylobatidae; genus Nomascus; species Nomascus leucogenys. The sequence goes on from NC_044388.1 coordinate 22,867,844, forward strand.
ATATAATCAACAAAGAGTAACAATATCATAAATTATTAAATATACATGAGCATAACCATACCCTCTTATATAATTCCTTACAAAGTCCAGCACTGAAAGAATTACCTCAAATTTTAAAGCAGTGAGGGAACAAATTGATAGTTATTCTTGATCTGTAGCTGTCTCATAAAAAACCCATAGCTATCATGGAAACCCTATCATGGAAATCCTATCTAAGATTCCAAAATTATATGTAAACTACTTACAGGGTGCTTATATTTTGCACAACTTAATTTTATATTGTGCACTGGACTTACAAACATGGCCTCAATTACAAATGAAAAATTTTAATTTTGAATTTCTTACCATTTTATTATCAAGTCTCTCGATTACTGAATTAACACTGTTACATATATAGTTATCCATTTGTTTTATCTTTATAAAAAGTAATAGCAGCCAGGCACGGTGGCTCACATCTGTAATGCTAGCACTTTGGGAGGCTGAGGCGGGTGGATTGCCTGAGCTCAGGAGTTTGAAACCAACCTGGGCAACATGGTGAGACCCCGTCTCTACTAAAATACAAAAAAAAATTAGCCTGGCATGGCAGCATGAACCTGTACTCCCAGCTACTCGGGAGACTGAGACTCCTGATTCTCCCGAGGGGAATCTCTTGAACCTGGGAGGCAGAGGTGGCAGTGAGCCAAGATGGCGCCACTGCACTACAGCCTGGCTGACAGAGCGAGACTTCATCTCAAAAAAAAACAAAAACAAAAAAAACAAAACAAAAGAAATCCAACCAGTCTGCTGATATTCCTCTATTACATTCCAAGTAAATAAATTTCACATCTTCAAATATTATTAACGTGCAAAATAATATTTCTTGGCTACTTTATACATAACATTCTAGTGTCACAATTTTGGTTAGGTCCCAGAGAGAACATCTCTTATTAGTCCTACAATTAAATGATTCAGCAACCAGCCACACTATCTTTGCCTTTTAACAGTTCCAATCAGTAGCAGATCTAGGTGTAATCAACAGCAGCAGGGGGCTTTAGGAAGCAAAACAAAACAAAAACAGTAGGAATCTTTACTAGAATACAGTAATTGATACAAGGGAACATTGTAGGCTATTTTAATACAAGTTAACCTACGATATTAGAATCTGACTTTATAATGAGAAGTGAAATATGCAGGACAACTTTTAAATATCTAAAAACAACAAATATCAAATATTTAATAAGGTTACAATGAAAAGGGACTGTTTTAAAATGAATCTTCTCAGTCTCAGAAGGGTGATTATTTCTGTCTTGGTTATTTAGCACCCATTTAGAAGACAAATTAAAGCCCTCCTTACCTCCTACTGTTACCATACCTAACGAATTTCATCATCATATACTTATAAAAATTAAAGCATCTCAGAGAATAACTAGCAATGCTTTTACTTCTCTTAAGAAACATTTAAAATTTTACCAGCAACATCAGGACAGTCTTAAAATGTAATTTAGCAGAATGTTCCCATTTCTTTCTTTTTCCTATTTTTGATTTCCTAGCCTAGAGTGTACAGATGATAGTTAAGTGCTATATGTGGTGCCACTTAATAGCATGCAGGTAGCACAGTGATTTATTTAGATGAAAAATCAAAAGCCAATGGTAGTATGATGTGACGACTACAAATTCTAACTACACAAAAATCCACAAATGGAAATGTTACCATAGTAACATCCTGATCACGCTGCACATGAGGATAGTTGATTTCATGATATAATTCTGTTTATTGCAGTATGTGCAATGAGACATCTATGAAACCTCAATTCTAATTCCTCACTCATCTCAGAATAAGATGTAAGGAATCTGGCTGACAAGTTTACAATCTTGTCTGATTTTTCTTTTACTTCTTTTAAATTTTATAAAACAATGATTAAAATGTAAGTTGGCTAAGATCTAAAACATATAGTACTCTGTATAAGCCATACTCTAATCAAGGTTGTTAAAATTTCATATAGCAGGCCGGGCATAGCGGCTCATGCCTGTAATCCCAACATTTTGGGAGGCCGAGGTAGGTGGATCACGAGGTCAGGAGATCGAGACCATCCAAGGCTAACATGGTGAAACCCCGTCTCTACTAAAAATGCAAAAAACTAGCCGGGCATGGTGGCACGTGCCTGTAGTCCCAGCTACTCTGGAGGCTGAAGCAGGAGAATGGCTTGAATCCAGGAGGCGGAGGTTGCAGTGAGCCGAGATCACGCTACTGCACTCCAGCATGGACAACAAAGCGAGACTCGGTCTCAAAAAAAAAAAAAAAAAAAACTTCATATAGCAGTAGAAAACAAGCATACCTGATAGCAATCACTTCTCTCTGAAAATACTTCCAAAGTTATTCAGCTACTATCCCACAGTGTTTTTATCTCAAGAAAGTTTTGTATTATAAAAGGAAAAATACAGGGTGGGGGAAAAAAAAACCCTTGTGCATATTCTACCCAAAAGGAACAGTAAGACAAATGTTAATAAAAATACTATCATTATCTGCCAATCAACACTTGTCTTCAAAAGATGCTTTTCATAATGTTTCTAGAGTCTTTGTAGCTACTGTTGCGGGGAGAAAATGCACTAAACACAAACATGGTAGGGAAAAGAGTAGAGAATGTTGCTATTAATTTATTCCTCCGTGTAACAAAGAGTTGCTTTATGATTAAAGCTCTAAACAAGAAAATTATTATTGTAACAATAAATAATAATAAAGCCATTCATTCATCTGGGCTAATAAAGAATTATATGTGTTACTTAAGCTACAAAACACACAATTAAAATACTTTTTGAAGCTCATTGAAGTATAAATTCTAAGGTACCTCTAAGGAGGTAGCACTCTCCAAATACCTTTAAATTACCTACTGAAAATTATTTTAGACAGTAATAATTTTTAAACCTTGGTCATTAATTTTAAACTACTTCCAACAATCTTTATTAAATTATCAAGTGGTGGCCAGGCAGGGCGGCTCATGCCTGTAATCCCAGCACTTTTGGAGGCGGAGGCAGGTGGATCACCTGAAGTCAGGAGTTAGAGACCAGCCTGACCAACATGGTGAAGACCTGTCTCTACTAAATACAAAAAGAAATATAGCCAAGCGTGGTGGCGCATGCCTGTAATCCCAGTTACTTGGGAGGCTGAGGCAACAGAATCACTTGAACCTGGGAGGCGGAGGTCACAGTGAGCCAAGATAGCACCATTGCACTACAGCCTGGGCAACAGAGCGACACTCCATCTCAAAAAAATAAAATAAAATAAATTATCAATTGGCAATTTCTTTTCTATATCTTATTTGCACTACGGTGCGGAGGAGAACTGGTATTTCTTCTGTTCAGTGATGTACACTACTACTAGTCATAAAACATTTAAAAGTAAATAGTAAAGAATAGTAAAACTAGTCCTTGTTCATTTTAGTGAGTTTTCTCTATAATAAATATATGAATAAAAATGAGACATTAACAATTAAGAAAACAAGCCTTTAATATGATTTTTATTAAAAGTTGCAAAAGTCATACTATAACTATTCAACA